>NC_042982.1:3741261-4092470 GCF_901001165.1 Salmo trutta | reverse complement strand
GAGCGAGCGAGCGAGAGCGTGTGGAGGGAGGGAGCGAGCGAGCGAGACCTGTGGTTGCTGCGTGTCAACACAAGGCCTATGTGTGGTTGGTTGTGGTGGTACATACACAGAGGCTTAGGTTGCGACTCAAATGGCACCCTAGCCCCTATTTAGTGCTCTGCTTTTGGCCAGGGCTCTGGGCGAAAATAGTGCACTAATAGGGATTTGGGAATAGGTGCCATTTGGGACAAAGCCCTGGTGGTTGAAAGGGCTTATTGGCAGCATGCATGTCTGTCCACAAGGTCCCTATAGTTGCTTACCACACAATCACTATACACAGTCAGCAACAACAATAAAACAGCAACACACTGGCCCTGTATACAAGAGTGGCAATGACTTCATTACTCAGTGGAGGTGTGTGTTTTCGTGTGCACGCCTCCGCGTCAGGGTTTCTGTTAGGACAACGTGACCGGGAAGATTTGAATTTACCGGCCATTTGAGAAAATGTACCAGACGCAAATGCATTGGGTGCGTAACCCGTTCGGGCGTCCACCCACGGTGCTCAGAATGACAGAAATCACGTTTATCGTATGATAATTCATCTTGACAGAACATGCAACTCCTGTGATGAAACATCATTCTAAACAGTGCATATGTGACAGTGATGAAAATCTCAGTTAGAAACTTAGAATGAGGGGGAATCTAAAGATGCAGCAACTAGGATGTATTGCCAATGTGACAAGGATTGTGTCTTTGGCCTCTGGACAACGAAAGACAATGTGTATGAAAACAAGTAGAACGGGTGAGAAATTCTAGTTTCAATGGTCAGATTTTGCCTAGGCTACTTTGAAGCCAAGTGAGACATGCCTCATATGACGTAAAACATTCAGGTTTCAAACAATGAAGTATATGTTTTCAAAATGCGTACTGCCTCCAGCTCACATTGCAAAGTGGTGGGTTGATGCGCTGATAGCCTGCCTACCGTTGCCTATGCACTTAAATGGCGATTTGGAAGGCGCGCTTCAATTACCAGTTGAGAAATAAAAATAGTAGCTCTTTTTAATCATGGTGATCAAAACTGTTTTTGACATGCGATTGCATATAGAATTATTGTGCAATGACTGGGCTTATAAAAGCATGTTTCACTCCAGCAGCAATGTGCTTGAGGAACCGCAGCAGCAGGTCTAGTGCTGTCTGACAAGTGATATTCCGCTCAAGATAGGCTGTGTATGCTGTGCTCGTTGTGTAAATTACGACAAAAATGCACACGGCCAATTTACTTCCCCTAAATTTAGCAAATTACCCTAAAGACCGATAAGCATGACGGTCAAATGTGTATCCATTGACTGAATAAAAAGCATTGTTGGGGGGCCTCCCCCCCCCAGGTAAATTTGGTCGCCAACAATTTGATCTGCTTTTCGTCTGTAACCCAGTGAGATTGTGAGTATAACCTCCTCCGAACTCTTCTGTGTGTATTATGCGTTTCAGGGAGAGGCATCCAAGCACGAGGATAACTTGGCTTTATACCAGGGTGGCGCCCAACCTCTACTGTCTCGAAGACAGAGTCTCGAGACACAATATCTCACACACAGACTACAGGTACTAATACACCACTCAATCTGTCTTATACTGTATGTATCTAAATATTTATTAAAGGAGTAATCAATTACAATAAAACTGACTAATAAAATGTTGTTAGATTGTCTGCATTACTGTAAGATTTTCTCAATTTCAATGTGATTTTATACCTATCAGTGATTATGGATGGGCATATTTTGAGACGGGTAAGATATAGTTATTGAATCCCTCATATTTCCCTCTCTCTCCCTTACAGAAAGCTAGTGTCATGGCTAATGTGAGTCCTGCTAGCTGCCAGCTCTTCTGTAAGGAGAATCCTCGGAGTCTAGAGCAACAGCTGCAGGAGCATAGGTACATTATTAGCTATTCACACGTATCAAACAGATCCCACCGACATCTTGTTTTCCTGGTTGTCTCTTTAACCCATTTCACTTTATCTTCAGGTTGCACCAGAAGAGGATGTACCTCCAGAAGCAGACTCACCTC
The DNA here is from genome assembly GCF_901001165.1 of Salmo trutta. Classification (NCBI taxonomy): domain Eukaryota; kingdom Metazoa; phylum Chordata; class Actinopteri; order Salmoniformes; family Salmonidae; genus Salmo; species Salmo trutta. The sequence continues at coordinate 4,090,427 of NC_042982.1, read as the reverse complement.
CAGACCTACTTCAACCAGATGCAGATAGTGGAGGGTTCCTATCCAGGGGCCCCTCCGCAGCAAGGGGCCATGGCCGGGGCCCACCAGCAGCAGGGCAGCTCCCAGGCCTCCCCTCCCTACACCCAGGCCCTCAGCCCCCTCATGGAGCCCAGCGCCAACCTGGTCTACGACACCTACCTGGCCCACCACTACCCTCACTCCCACCTCAGCCCAGTACTCATGCCCCCCGGCCTGGCCGGCCAGCTGCAGAATCACCCTCACACCCCCGAGGCCCTGGGCTACAGCTACCAGCTGTGTGACCAGCAGGGACAGTTTTACTCCCCCCAAGAGGCACTTTATCCAGAACAATACGAGTTCCCCCTGGATCCCGGGCAGCCGCACCCGCCTGGCCCAGGAGAGGCCCCTGTGGCCGGGTACGAGGGGCTGGCACTCCCCGCCGAGCTCCAGGACTCCTTTCTGGACAGCGAGATGATGGAGACAGTAGACTCGCAGCACGGCTTCGTACTGGTGAACTGAAGCCGGTGGGACTGTGGGGAGAAAGCAGTATTACCGACAGTTGAAAACCTACACAGCATTATGTCGTAGATATGATGGAGTGGAGATGGGGGTCAAGGTACATGGGAAAGTGTTTTTTTTTTGTATCAATGAATACTATTTTTTAGTTGTGGTGAACCAACCTCAGAACCTTTCTACCAAAATCATCCCTATCGCCCTTCTTCCCGCTCCTCTGTTCCCATCAGCCCTATGCTAGGACCCAGGTCTGGTGGCTGCCTGGGCGATGAGGGCGTGCCAGCATGGCTGGCTGGCTGGGTATATGTTGATGGATGGATGTTGCCATGATGGGGGGTGTCACGTGTGAAGTGATATCGCTCCACAGGAACACAATTGCCTCAAAGCTGACGACAGCCGCAGCGGCCTCATCGAGAAGAAGAGCTGGACGGTGCAAAAAGACTTAGCACAGTTTGGTCGTTTTTGGAAGACGTGCACAACGGAACTTGGCTTACCGAAAGCACAATCCAAACGACAACCATGCTATTTGGTATTGAAATAGGACAAGAACTCTCAAAAACACATTGCGTGTTTGACATAGTAAAACAAAAAAACGAACAAGAGACAAAGTAATGAATTAATGCGCGCTTGATAAGTGCAGTGTTCGTCAATATTTTATCGTGGCAATATTAAAGCAATATATCTGGGACTAGGGAGCAGCACTGGCGACTTCCTCACTAGAAAGTCGTATTTTAATGTGACGTTTTTCGGGAGAATTCCAGTATGATGACTCACAGCCAACATATCCACAGTGACGGCTCATCACCGCGTAGACAGCGATGATGTAATCGGGAGATAATCCCCCCACCAATCCCATTGAAGCAGATAAAAGGGAAGAAAAAATACAAAAACAGTACTCCAATCTATATTTAATGAAGAGAAACACGATTTGTGTTCATGTTCCTTATAAATTGGGTCGTTATTTCCAACAAGCTACACAAATCAGTTTGTGAGGCCCTTTGCTTCACTAGGCGCTAAAAGGAATAAGTCAAGTCCAATCAAATCAGTTTGCTGCGCTAGTGTTGTTAGGTGAGGGCTTTATCTCCAGATTGTGTCCTTATACCTTCTGTGATATGCAGCTGATGTGGGTATAACAGTGTTGATGTAGAAAACGTCTAATCATGATTCTGTGGTGGAATAGACCTAAATACCTACTGGGTTTCTGAAGGAATGTGTTTCTCTAACCTAAAGGTTGCTGTAAAAAACTAAAATAATAATTATAAAATGAAGAAAAAGACAAATGTAAGAACAGAACGTTAGTCACACGACACTGGATTAATTGTGTCAAGTTTCACAATGGCTCTCTTACAACAAGCTTAGAATGAACACTTAACTTTTGAATCTACTTGAAGCATACAGATCTCTGATGAAGACATAAAACTCTACTTTTCATTAAATAGGATGAAAAACAGAAGTGGTCGAGGTCAGAGGCAAAGTCTGCTTCTCAAATGGCAGCCTATTCCCTACATAGTACACTACTTTTGTGGGCTCTGGTCAAAGTAGTGCACTGTATAGGTAAAATGGTGCCATTTGGGACACAGCCATAGACTAGACTACAGGATTGTCTTTGGAAGCTGAATTACTGGAGCACTTTTACGAGGTAAAAAGGAAATATAGCGAGAGCAAGGTGGTGATGGTAGTCAGAATGGTGTTTAGCCTAGTCTGCTGCTTCCCCTGGAGACTAAAACAAAAGCGAGGGAACCATTCACTCTCTGTTATCCCAATAAATGGACACGAAACATTTGGTTCTTTCAAAGAAAGACCAGAGAAGAACACTATTGGTTGTTCATTGTGCTTTGTAAAAATTAGGGGTTTAGGGACTTGAGTGCGCTCAAGATGCAACAAATATTGTGTTGAGTGAATAGTGTTCAGTGTGCCTTTTTACTTGTTTTGTTTAAGATTAGAATATTTTAGCGTTTATTTCTGGTTTTAATTCCGTTCTGTTTTTATTTTGGGGTATCTTTTCCGGAAATAAGTAGACCCAGGTTTTACAAAGGTACAAAACCAAAGTCCCGTCAGAAGTTTCCCTGTCCAACCACACCATGTGGAGTTAGGAACTTCTTGGTTTTAGCTTCTTGACAGTGCTTTTTTTGGTCCATCAGTATATGCCATTTTAAAAAGTATTATAGCAATATTTCTAAGTAATAGTTGAAGATGTAAAGAAAATAATGAAGATTAGGAGTGGATGTGTTTCAGTATCATAATTTCACTTCCTGCTGACAAACACCTGTCTTTAGAAAATCCAATTTTATATTTACCTTCATTGATGTTGACCACACATAAGCTAACTTGCTGTTGAGATTAAAAAGGTTTATCGAACAGCGTGTGTATGAGCATTTCTTGATCTACTTTTTTCAAATAATCTGACTTGCGTTGAATCCAATGATGAATATATTTATGTCCATGGTTGAATTATAGGCACTGTCATTCCCCAAAACACAGCTCACTATTTGAGATTCCATTACAACAGCCCAAATGGGGACATCAGCGGATCTTCTATTGTACCAGTATAACCTGTGTAGGCGTAAGTGAATGAACTGGATGGGTGAATCACACGTAGCCCTTTTATAATAAACAGTTGAGTCACACAGTACATGAGCCTGAAATCGTTTCAGCTAAAATATTCAAGGTCTCCATTGTCAGTTATTAAAGGTACTTTATTACCCAAACTCGGTTTAACATCCTAATTGATCGGCAATGTGGCATGGGTTTTGTAAAAACACAATTACCGATGGGTCTGTGGCGTCATTACGGTGTTGATAAATATGTTCAGGGTTCTTTTTAACACCATTGACTCAGTCCTAGTTATGCGAGTCATTTAATGACATAATTGGACAGAGTTAATGGTTTAAACTTATGGAGTGAAATGTCCGCCCTCACAAGCCCGGTACATTTGTAATCGCTAGGTGTGGAGTAAATCAGGGCCTGTATTCATAAAGCTGCTGATCTAGGATCAGGTCCCCCCTCTCTATAATATTATGGATAATATTCATATGATCCAAAAGGCCAAACTGATCCTGGATCAGCACTCTTACTCTGAGATGCTTTATGAATGTGGCCCAGGAATGGGTGTGAATAGATACTCGGACTGAGTGAAATGTTCCACTTTTCCCAAAGGTCTGTACATGACTGTAGCCTATATCCCTCTTGGTTCTCTTGTCTAGAATTACATCAGGATCCCCTACAGGAGTTCTACTTCTAACTAGACCAACCAGTTCCCGTTCCCATCGGTGTCTGTCTCAGTTGCTAACTGGATTGTTGTCAACACAAACAAGCTTCAGAGGTTATTATTCGATTAGTTGCTCCCCTTACTCGGCTGATGCCCTTGCTATTTGTTATCTGGATATGGATTAGCAAATGATGCACCCCGGATCTCTGAGTGAACCCAGAGATGCCATGTCCTCCCATTAGTGCACTGCCTGCCCCCCCCCCCCCCATTGCTGCATTTCCCTCCTATTGCTCCACTCAACTGTACTGTACAGTCGTGGCCAAAAGTTTTGAGATTGACACAAATATTAATTTTCACAAACTCTGCTGCCTCAGTTTGTATGATGGCAATTTGCATTTACTCCAGAATGTTATGAAGAGTGATCAGATGAATTGCAAAGTCCCTCTTTGCCATGCAAATGAACTGAATCCCCAAAAAACATTTCCACTGCATTTCAGCCCTGCCACAAAAGGACCAGCTGACAACATGTCAGTGATTCTCTCGTTAACACAGGTGTGAGTGTTGACGAGGACTAGGCTGGAGATCACTCTGTCATGCTGATTGAGTTTGAATAACAGACTGGAAGCTTCAAAGGGAGGGTGGTGCTAGGAATCATTGTTCTTCCTCTGTCAGCCATGGTTACCTACAAGGAAACACATGCGTCATCATTGCTTTGCACAAAAAGGGCTTCACAGGCAAGGATATTGCTGCCAGTAAGATTGCACCTAAATCAACCATTCATCGGATCATGAAGATCTTCATGGAGAGCGGTTCAATTGTTGTGAAGAAGGCTTCAGGACGCCCAAGAAAGTCCAGCAAGCGCCAGGCGCGTCTCCTAAAGTTGATTCAGCTTGCTCAGGAATGGCAGCAGGCAGGTGTGAGTGCATCTGCACGCACAGTGAGGCAAAGACTTTTGGAGGATGACCTGGTGTCAAGAAGGGCAGCAAAGAAGCCACTTCTCTCCAGGAAAAACATCAGGGACAGACTGATATTCTGCAAAAGGTACAGGGATTGGACTGCTGAGGACTGAGGTAAAGTCATTTTCTCTGATGAATCCCTTTTCCGATTGTTTGGGGCATGTGGAAAAAAGCTTGTCCGGAGAAGACAAGGTGAGCGCTACCATCAGTCCTGTGTCATGCCAACAGTAAAGCATCCTGAGACCATTCATGTGTGGGTTTGCTTCTCAGCCAAGGGAGTGGGCTCACTCTCAATTCTGCCTAAGAACACAGCCATGAATAATGAATGGTACCAACACATCCTCCAAGAGCAACTTCTCCCAACCATCCAGGAACAGTTTGGTGACGAATAATGCCATTTCCAACATGATGGAGCACCTTGCCATAAGGCAAAAGTGATAACTAAGTGGCTCGGGGAACAAAACATCGATATAACATCAAAGATATCTAAAGACACTGAAGCAGCAAACTTTGAAAATTAATATTTGTGTCATTCTCAAAACTTTTGGCCACGACTGTACATACCAGAACAGTAGAGTGAGCCTGCTGAGCCATGACTAGAGTGCAGTTGAAAAGTTACCGGTTGTGAGGACCTCCACATAAGTGGATGATGAGATGACTTGGCTTTTAGCCTAGCTGTCTCTTTGTCCCCAGTACAGATTTTCCATCAAACTAGAGCAGGAATACAGTTAATCCAATCAGGCCTGTAATCCCATTCAGACTAGTTACAACTTCAGGTAACTGCCAAAATAAAGGAAACACCAACATAGTGTCTTAATAGGGCGTTGGGCCATCACGAGCCAGAAAAGCTTCAATGCGCCTTGGCATAGATGCTACAAGTGTCTGGAACTCTATTGGAGGGATGTGACATTTTTTCCACGAGGAATTCCATCATTTGGTGTTTTGTTGCTGATGGTTGAAAACACTTTCTCAGGCACCGCTCCAGGATTTCCAATAAGTGTTCAGTTGGGTTGAGATCTGATGACTGACACAGCCATGGCATATGCTCATCAAACCATTCAGTGACCACTCGTGCCCTGTGAATGGGGGCATTGTCATCCGATGAGGGCGTAGCTGTGGTAGCCAAAATAATGGCCTAGTAAGCATTTTTATGCATGTGATGTTAATTGCCTAATTAACTCAGGAACCACACCTGTGAAGAAGCACCTGCTTTCAATATACGCTATATATACAAAAGTATGTGGACACCCCTTCAAATTAGTGGACTCGGTTATTTCGGCCACACCCGTTGCTGACCGGTGTGTAAAATCGAGCACACATCCGTGCAATCTCCATAGACAGAAATTGGCAGTAGAAAGGCCTTACTGAAGAGCTCAGTGACTTTCAATGTGGCACAGGATGCCACCTTTCCAACAAGTCAAATTTCTACCCTGCTAGAGCTGAGCCAGTCAACTGTGTTTTTATTGTGAAGTGAAAACATCTAGGAGCAACAACGGCTCAACTGCGAAGTGGTAGCTCACACAAGCTCACAGAATGGGACCATCGAAAAAAAACACTCACTTCCGAGTTCTGCTTCTGGAAGCAACATCAGCACAAGAACTGTTCGTTGGGGCTTCATGAAATGGGTTTCCATGGCCGCAGCTGCACACGAGCCTAAGATTGCCAAGCGTCAGCTGGAGTGATGTAAAGCTCACCGCCATTGGACTCTGGAGCAGTGGAAACGCGTTCTCTGGAGTGATGAATCACTCTTCCCCATCTGGCTGTCCGACGGACTAATCTGGATTTGGCGGATGCCAGTATAACGCTACCAGCCCGAATGCATAGTGCCAACTGTAAAGTTTGGTGGAGGAGGAATAATGGTCTGCGGCTGTTTTTCATGGTTCGGGCTAGGCCCTTTAGTTCCAGTGAAGGGAGATCTTAGCGATATGTTCTAGACGATTCTGTGCTTCCATCTTTGTGGCAACAGTTTGGGAAAGGCCCTTTCCTGTTTCAGCATGACAATGCCCCCATGCACAAAGCGAGGCCCATACAGAAATGGTTTGTCGATCGGTGTGGAAGAACTTCACTAGCCTGCAATGAGCCCTGACTTCAACCCCATCAAACACCCACCTAGTGGAAAGCCTTCCCAGAAGAGTGGAGGCTGTTATAGCAGCAAAGGGGGGGACCAACTCCATATTAATGCCCATGATTTTGGAATGAGACATTCGACAAGCCAGTGTCCACATACTTTTGTTCATGTAGTGTACTTTCTATCCCTCCATTTATGCAAGTGTTTCCATTATTTTGGCAGTGACCTGTAGTTAAGATGTACAGAAACCCTGTGTTACCTGTAAGACCACACAGAACGAACTAATGTGTTCAAGGAATCTGAGCTCCATCGGGTATTCCTGGACACAATCCATGTGCAAGCTAGATGAGCACATCTAATTGGCTATTTGGGCCTAAGCCAATGCTACTCTGTGAAAGCACACTCGAAACTCAATGAATATACCCATTTTACCTTCTGCAAATGGATTACATTCCAAACAGACTACTTCATTCACTGATGTAACTGTAAGCTACACTGTAAGTTGTCACGATTATAAACACTCAACAGATAAAAGTAGGTCCCCTGAAAAGGTACTCTGTCTCACGACACAATGTCCATCACAATGTTTTTTTTTAAGTTAATAAAAAAAAGCCATCAGCGACATTAGAATCTGTGACCTTCTTGTCCCTATCTCAGTGCGTAGTCCACTGCGCTAGCAGAGGGGAGTGAACCACTTTTTTATTTATTTCAGTTATGTAAAGCTGTTCAGTTAGTCAGTTGTTTAGAATGTCAATAGAAATGTGATTTGTTAAGTATGTTGGGTAAGGTCGGAAAGCAAAAGCTGCATTAGCATTCAAATTGGTCGACCTTGTGTGTCGCAACCCGCGTTTAATGCTCTCCGTCCACCTCCAACCTACCTCCCTGCGAGTCTTTTCTTTGACTCGAACCTGTAAACTCTACCCACTGGACTGTCACTTAAGGTCTGCCCGCTGAGCTTTCATAACCAATCGATTCTTACCCGAAATATTATCACAGTCGTTTATTTTAATCGTCTATACTGGTCTAAAAAAATGTGGGCACAATCAGAACAGGGACAAGATGACACAGGACACATGTTAACACCAGGTGTAAACGGGGCTTTTCAATATTATGTCTTCCAAATCAGAACTCTACCCTCTGATCATGCTGGTGAAACTGAAATCAATGGTTGCCATGACGACCGGTGAAGGACCACAGCATACTTCTGCTCTCCAGCTGAGGTCAGAGTACTCATCAGTTTAACCCTCCGAGGTCAGTTGAAGCTACACTGAGCAACGGGTACTAGTCAAAAGAAAACAGACTGAAACAGGGAAAGACTACCTGGACATTTTAGTTTCCCATTGCAAAACCAAACATGCTCTGTCGCATGACATAATGAACACGACCCTGATGGAAGATGCATATAGCTGACAATGAAAAAAAAAAGAAACCTTCACATGAGAAGATAGTTGATCAAAAATACCTGTCTAGCCTGACCCAGATCCCTTTAGCCTGACCTGTCTAGCCTGACCCAGATCCCTTTAGCCTGACCTGTCTAGCCTGACCCAGATCCCTTTAGCCTGACCTGTCTAGCCTGACCCAGATCCCTTTAGCCTGACCTGTCTAGCCTGACCCAGATCCCTTTAGCCTGACCTGTCTAGCCTGACCCAGATCCCTTTAGCCTGACCTGTCTAGCCTGACCCAGATCCCTTTAGCCTGACCTGTCTAGCCTGACCCAAATCCCTTTAGCCTGACCTGTCTAGCCTGACCCAGATCCCTTTAGCCTGACCTGTCTAGCCTGACCCAGATCCCTTTAGACTGACCTGTCTAGCCTGACCCAGATCCCTTTAGCCTGACCTGTCTAGCCTGACCCAGATCCCTTTAGCCTGACCTGTCTAGCCTGACCCAGATCCCTTTAGACTGACCTACTACTGATATGTCTGTTAGAGAGTCACAGACATGACCATGCAAGGTTGTTCATTCTAGGTCATGTGCCTGCTGGGATTAGGGTGCCTCTGACTGTCTGGCGGCCAGATAAAGTAGAACAACACCTTAAAACAGACCGAGACCTACACTGACTACTGCTCATCAGTTACGCAAGATCCTTCGTACATGGAAGAGGTCTGTGTCTTCTTTACGTGGAATGAGAGCATATGCTTGGCTGTGACTTATGTATTAAAACTGTAGTCTATACACGATAAGAAGAGACACTTCAGAAGCGTCATGCCTATTGATCAGGGCACCCTAAATTAGATACAGTTGTAGGATTAAGTTACAAGGCCTGAGAAGGTGTGGTATATGGCCAATATACCATGGCTAAGGGCTGATCTTACGCACAACCTAACTCGGCGCTCTTAGCCGTGGTATATTGGCCATATACCACAAACCCCCTTGGTGCCTTATTGCTATTATAAACTGGTTACCAACGTAATTAGAGCAGTAAAAATACATGTTTTGTCATACCCGTGGTATACGGTCTGATATATCATGGCTGTCAGCCATTCAGCATTCAGGGCTTGAAACACCCAATTTATAATTAAATATATTATGCAGAAAATATTGTATGGTTTATTTCACACAGAATTAATTGTAAGATATTGAATTTGTCCATCAGTGCCCCCACAGAAACAGAGGCAAGACACTTCTGCTTGTGACGGTCGAGCGTGCGAGACAGACAGAATAACCTACTCGTGACAGTGCGTGAGAAAGAAAGGGCAGAGTGACTTTAGTAAAAATTCTCCCTTTGTCATTTGTCACTGAGAGAAACCAACTGGAGGGCGTCTCTCCCCCGCTGAGCTGAAGTACCTTTTGCTGTCATCATTACTTTATCTAGTTTGAGGAGCCAGCTACATTGTTTTAATTTTCTCAAAGTTTACAGCTGTTCTGACTGTTTGACGGTTTCAATTACTAGTATCCAAGAGATAATAGAATCCATAAGTCCTCCGTTCAGTAGCGCTGGGCTTCCTGTATGAATTACTGCGCTGGGCTAATAATATTAAATCAAAACAAACATACTTTTAAAAAGGTCTTATTTAACCGTTATTTAGGCTACAGGCACATTAAATCTCCAAATAAGTCTGTTTGGCAATCAAGTGCGGAGGATTATTGCATAAATTGAACAACGTCCAGCTGTGACCTCTGCTCCAGGCTCCCTATCATGCCATTAAACCATCAACAGCCCACATGTACTAGTACAGTACTGTTATGCGACCATGTGACGTAAAGACTAACCTTTGCATAACGTGTAGGCCTATAACAGAGATGAGCTATAATCGGGGGTGGGCCGTGGCTTGGGTGGGTTGTGTACGCTGATGGAGATTTAGAGAGATTAAAAAGTGTTCCCATTCTAATGATCTTTCATGCGATGGCTTTGTTTAGTGTTTAAATGCCTGAGTGGTGAACGGAAGTGGTGTTTTGTGATGTGCTGCCAAGGTCTTCCCTTGTGTAACCCTTCAGTGTGGCAACCAAGTGAAAGTGGCAAATAGAAAAACGATCTACTTCAACATGAATTCGTCCTCTGCTAACTGCTGAATATGAAGGCCGACTTGAAAAACAGTGCAGCAGCATAGTGAGTGAACTAAGTCATAACAGCCTCAAAAAGCACAATCATCACAAAAAAAATTGCATTTTTACAACTCCTTATCACTGTCCACTCCTTTCATCCAGACCATGCTGTTGTACACATTTGGAAATCCTCTATCTGCAATTGATTGAATTCCAGAATCATTATCATATCACACTATCAGACACCTTTTCTTATTTGACGTCATCTAAGTGAAGTTGCAGTAAGTCCAAATCAATTCGTCCCTAAATTGACTTTGAGGTGATCTTCATTATCTTGATGCCAACCGTTTTGCAACAGAGAGATTCTTATTGAGCAAATTCAGTTACATTGGTTCCTAATGAATATACTCCTGGGGCCAGATCAGGATCAGCAACAGCGCAGAACATTCAGAGGGAGACGTGAACTTCAGCGATATGGATTGAATCCAGCCCCTTGTAAGCAGTCCATCGACTAAACCAATGTGTAATTTTGTAAGTTGGGTGAACTATCCCTTTAATCTGTGTCCAGGAAACCAGCCCCTGAACGATTCACCTCAGTGAACAGAGCCTACTCACTGAACACAGATGTCATTTCAACGTCTAGTTTTGATTTACATTTGGTTGAGATGTCAAGTGGTCAACTAATGTGAATTCAATATGAAATCAACAAAAAAAATCACCATGTTGTTGGATTTACGTAAAAAGTTGGGCGAAAGAAATACAAAATTCCCTTAAATGTATTTTGCAAATCCAATCAGTTTTCCACATTGATTCATCGTCATCCATTTTTTGGAGGTGGAAACAACATTGATGCAACCAGTTTTTCCCAGTGGGTAGGGCCCACATCAGAGTTGACACGAGGTATAAGTAAAGTTAGGCTCCAGTTCCTCCTCTCTGCATGGTTCCCTGTTGCCAAAACAACCTGCCGGTTATTTATATTTCATCTCCACAGCAGCTGCCATTCCATAATGCTGAAACATGAGCACAGGAACATCTGAAAACAATTGACCGCAATGGGTCTCCATGGATGGACTGGAGGTAGCTGGGTTGATCACTGAGAGAGCTGTGCAAACACACTTTGAAGCACTGACACATGTAGAGAGATATGACACCAGGTCTGCACATGGCCCAGGCATGGATGGACTTCTGTGGAGAGAAGGGAAGCACCTGGCTTGAATCTTACTGCCATTAAGAGGGCCAGCAGCTCATCTGGTCATCCATCTTAACCATTAGGCCAGAGGGTGATTCAGTTCCTGGCCTGCTGGTTTTCATTTTTTCTTCTAACAAGGGACTGTTTCAGACCTGGTGTTGAGTGAGCTATCTGGCCCATCAATGACATTATTTGATTAATTGATCAATTCATTAACCAGTAGCTCTTGAGGCCCATAACTGAATAGCTCTGCATTGAACGTTAGATTAAAACTTATTGATCTGGTTACTAGTTAGCAAATGTTAGATTATAACTTGTTTTTGAGATCTTCTATACAATATACATTATCTGGTTGCATTAGTCAGCAGCAATTACCACTATCATACAAAAACTGTCAGCATCCCAAATGGCACCCTATTCCCTATAGTGCACCACTTCTGACCAGGGCCCATAGGGCTCTGGGTGAATCTACAGAATTGGCATGTCTCCAGGACATGTATTTACATGATGTTTGGGGTCACTTAGAAATGTCCTTGTTTTTGAAAGAAAATAACATTTTTGTTCCTTTAAAATACCATCAAATTGATCAGAAATACAGTGTTAATGTTGTAAATGACTATTTTATTTAACAAGGCAAGTCAGTACAGAACAAATTCTTATTTTCAATGGCAGCCTAGGAACATTGGGTTGACTGCCTTGTTCAGGGGCAGAACAACACATTTTAACCTTGTCAGCTCGGGGATTCAATATAGCAACCTTCCGGTTGCTAGTCCAGCACTCTAACCACTAGGCCTTCTGCCACCCCATGGAATATCTACATAGACGTACAGAGGCCCATTATCAGCAACCATCACTCCTGTGTTCCAATGGCATGGTGTGTTAGCCAATCCAAGTTTATAATTTTAAAAGGTTAATTGATCATTAGAAAACCCTTTTGCAATTATGTTAGCACAGCTGAAAACTGTTGTCCTGATTAAAGAAGCAATAAAACTGGCCTCCTTTAGACTAGTTGAGTATCTGGAGCATCAGCATTTATGGGTTCGATTACAGGCTCAAAATGGCCAGAAACAAAGAACTTTCTTCTGAAACTCGTCAGTCTATTCTTGTTCTGAGAAATGAAGGCTATTCCATGCGAGAAATTGCCAAGAAACTGAAGATCTCGTACAACGCTGGTACTACTCCTTTCACAAAACAGCACACACTGGCTCTAAGCAGAATAGAAAGAGGAGTGGGAGGCCCCGGTGCACAACTGAGCAAGATAACAAGTACATTAGAGTGTCTAGTTTGAGAAACAAATGCCTCACAAGTCCTCAACTGGCAGCTTCATTAAATAGTACCCGCAAAACACCAGTCTCAACGTCAACAGTGAAGAGGCGACTCCGGGATGCTGGCCTTCTAGGCAGAGTTGCAAAGAAAAAGCCATATCTCAGACTGGCCAATAAAAATAAAAGATTAAGATGGGCAAAAGAACACAGACACTGGACAGAGGAAGGTTGGAAAAAAGTGTTATGGACAGACAAATCTAAGTTTGAGGTGTTCGGATCACAAAAAAGAACATTCGTGAGACACATGAAAAATTAAAAGATGCTGGAGGTGTCATGGTTGTCGTAAGGATTGGACCAAGGTGCGGCGGGAACGTGTATACACATCTTCTTTATTTAAATTTAAAAGAAGGAAAAGCAAACAAAATACCTATACAAAAAACAACGAACGACACACAACAGTCCTGTCATGTGCACAGACACAAAACAGGAGACAACTACCCACAAATCCCAATACAGAAACACCCCTATACATAGGACCTTCAATCAGAGGCAACGAGGAACAGCTGCCTCCAATTGAAGGTCAATCAAAAACCCTAAACATAGAACTAAAAGGACTAGACTAGAACATAGAAATATACTAACAAGAACATAAACCAAAAAAAACCCGGAACACATAAAACAAACACCCTCTACCTAAGTACATTGCCCAACAAACCCCGAACCACATAAAACAAACACCCCCTGCCACGTCCTGACCAAACTACAATAACAAATAACCCCTTTACTGGTCAGGACGTGACAGGAGGAGTGCTTGACGCCATCTGTCAAGCATGGTGGAGGCAATGTGATGGTCTGGGGGTGCTTTAGTGGTGGTAAAGTGGGAAATTTGTATAGGGTAAAAGGGATCTTGAAGAAGAAAGGCTTTCACTCCATTTTGCAACGCCATGCCATACCCTGTGAACGGGCTTAATTGGAGCCAATTTCTTCCTACAACAGAACAATGACCCAAAGCACAGCTCCAAACTATGCAATAACTATTTAGGGAAGAAGCAGTCAGCTGGTATTCTGTCTAAAATGGAGTGGCCAGCACAGTCACCGGATCTCAACCCTATTGAGCTGTTGTGGTAGCAGCTTGACCGTATGGTACGTAAGAAGTGCCCATCAAGCCAATCCAACTTGTGGGAGGTGCTTTAGGAAGCATTGGGTGAAATCTCTTCAGATTACCCCAAAAAATTGACAACTACAACGCCAAAGGTCTGCAAGGCTGTAATTGCTGCAAATGGAGGATTCTTTGACGAAAGCAAAGTTTGAAGGACACAATTATTATTTCAATTTAAAATCATTATTTATAACCTTGTCAACATCTTGACTATATTTCCTATTCATTTTGCAACTCATTTCAGGTATGTTTTCATGGAAAACAAGGAAATGTCTAAGTGACATTAAACTTTTGAACGGCAGTGTATATTCCCACAAATCTACACAGTATGCAAAACTAGCTTTATAAGAGATGTTAATGTAGGCAGAACGCATTGGAGTAGGCTTCTCCCCATAACGACAGTGAAAACATGTTTTTTTGAAATGTTTGCAAATTTATTGAAAATGAAATACAGAAATATCTAAATTATAGAAGTACTCACACACCTTTTCTATTACACTTCAAATTGAGTACAGGTGGATCAAATTTCCTTTGATCATCCTTGAGATGACCATACAACTTGATTGGAGTCCACCTGTGGCCAATTCAATTGTTTGGACATGTTTTAGAAAGAAACACACCTGTCTATATAAGGTTCCACAGTTGACAGTGCATGTCAGAGCAGAAACTATACCATGACGTCCAAGGAACTGTCCGTAGACCTCCAAGATAGAATTGTGATGAGGCATACATCTGGGGAAGGGTATAAAATAATTTCTAGAGTATTGACATTTTCCAAGCGTACATCACTGGAAAATTGAAAAAAAATATGGAACTACCCGACCAAACTGAGCAACCGGACTGAATGATAGAACAGCTATTTCCATGTTAAAATGTTATGGGATGTATTTTCTCCAATGTATTTGATGGTAGGCCACCGGAAGTTGCACAGGATTTTCATAAAGTTCAAGTTTGTGCTCAGCAGACCTGAAATTTGCTCAGTGATGAAAAAAATTTGAGGGAACATCGGTGGTGGCAGCATCATGCTATGGGGATGCTTTTCAGTGGCAGGGACTGGGAGACTGGTGAGGATAGAGGGAACAATGAATGGAGCCAAATACAGGCAAATCCTTGATGAGAACCTTCTTCAGAGTACAAATGACCTTAGGCTGGGGGGTGAAGATTTACGTTCCAACAGGACAAAGACCCGCCGCTCCACCTCTAACTTAACAGAGCTTGACATAATCCCCAAATCCAGATGTGCAAAGCTGATTCAGACATACCCGAGACAACTCAAAGCCGTAATTGTCGCCAAAGGTGCTTCTACAAAGTATTGACTCCGGTGTGAACAAAACTCTAAAAACATGTTTCGACTTTCGGTATTGTGTGTAGATACATTTAGATACAAAATAAATACATTTAATCCATTTTGAGTTCAGGCTGTAACACAACAAAATATGGAATAAGTCAAGGGGTATGAATACTTTCTGTAAACCAACGTTTTGAAAATACATAACACCATCTAACCAAATATCAAAGAATGTTAGCTGTATGCAGTTATCTTAGCCAGCAACCTAGCCAGCCAGCCAGCTAAATAATAATAATACACATTTTAAAAAGCAGCCAGCCAGCTAATGTTAGCTATCTAGCCAAATAACGTTAGCTAGTAGCCTAGCCAGTCTAGCCAATCAACATGGCTATGGTTGGCATGGTTGAGCCCAACTACTGGACTAACCAGACTACCCTGTGGACAGCCCCGTGATTGAGGACGGTGTAATTGCCGTACCAGGCGGTGCCGTGCCAATGTTCTCAATGGTGCACCTGTAGAAGTTTATGAGGGTCTTAGGGGCGAAGACACATTTTTTCAGCCTCTTGAGGTCACCGCCTTCACCACACTCTCTGTGTGAATGGACCATTTCAGGTTGTCAGTGATGTTCACGCCGAGGAACTTGAAGATTTTCACCCTCTCCACTGCGGCCCCATCGATATGGATGGGGGAATGCTCTCTCGGTTGTCTCCTGAAGTTCACAATCACCTCCTACATTTTGTTGATGCTGAGGGAGAGGTTATTTTCCTGGCACCATTCCACCAGGGCCCTCGCCTCCTCCATGTAGGCTGTTGTGTCATTGTTTGTAATCAGGCCTACCACTGTTGTTGTCAGCAAACTTGATGATACAGTTGGAGACGTTCGTGGCCACGCAGTAATGGGTGAACAGGGAGTACAGGGAGGGCTGAGCACCCACCCTTGTGTGGCCCCATGATGAGGATCAGCGTGGCGGAGGTGTTGTTGCCTATCTTCACCACCTGGGGAACTTCTGGATATTAGATCGGAGATCACTTACCAGCTTTTCGACCAGAAATTTGATTTCCCTGAATTGGATCCTTTATTTGAATCCCCGAGGCAGTTCCATTCATCCTGGGGGTCACTCCATGACGCCGCCACAGGAGAAGCGGAATAAGGAGTGTGCTCCTAGTCATACTCAGGAGGCATGCATACCATCCACCGCTTCCGAGTATATTACTCGCTAACGTTCAGTCTCTTGACAGCAAAGCATATGAGCTCAGGGCTCTCCTTCCAGAGAGACAACAGGGACTGTAACATATTCTGTTTCACTGAATCACGTCTCTCTCCAAATATACTGTCCCTGTCCATTCAGCCAGCAGGGTTCTCCGTCCATCGGTCCAAAGGTGGAGAGT
Source organism: Salmo trutta (assembly GCF_901001165.1). Classification (NCBI taxonomy): domain Eukaryota; kingdom Metazoa; phylum Chordata; class Actinopteri; order Salmoniformes; family Salmonidae; genus Salmo; species Salmo trutta. The sequence goes on along the minus strand of NC_042982.1, from coordinate 4,073,913 downwards.
GTGTGATTGTGGTAACGTACAGGAACTCAAGTCTGTTTGTTCCTACTGATCTGGAATATCCACCATCAAATGTCGACCGCGTTACCTGCCGAGATAATTTTCTTTGGCCCGCTAAGAACTACACTGGACTCTGTGCAAACTGTAAACCACATATCCTGAGGCCGCATTTATTGTAGCTTGGGACTTTAACAAATAAAATCTGAGGAAACTCTACCGAAGTTCTATCAACACATCTCCTGTGCTACTCGCTCATCGAACACTCTTGACCATTGCTACTCCCCCTTCCGGGACAGCTACAAGGCCCTCCCGTCCTCCCTTTCACAAATTAAGTCATGCCTCCATTTTGCTCTCCCTCTAATATAGACAGAAACTTAAACAGGAAGCACCCGTGGTCTGACCAATCGGAATCTATGCTTCATGATTGTTTTGGTCATGCGGACTGGGAAATGTTCTGGGTTGCCTCTGAGAATAGTATCGACGTATACACTGACTCAGTGACTGAGTTTATCAGGAGGATGTTGTTCCCACTGTGATGATTACAACTATCCAAACCAAAAACAGTGGATAGATGGCAGAATTCACGCAAAACTGAAAGCGCGAACCATCGCATTTAACCACGACAAGGTGACTGGGAAAATGGACGTGTACAAACAGACCAGCTATGCCCTCCGCAATCAAAGAGGCAAAACGACAGTACAAAGGACAAAGTGGAGTCGCAATTCAACGGCTCAGACACGAGACGCATGTGGCAGGGACTCCAGACAATCACAGATTATAAAGGGAAAGCCAGCCACATCTCGGACACCGACTCCTCGCTCCCGGACAAGCTAAACACCTTCTTCACCCGCATCGAGAAAAACACAGAGCCGAGGTCGCGGGCTACCTCTACACGCGAGGATTGTGAACTCTTGTTCTCCGTGGCAGAGATAAGACATTTAAGTGTGTTAAGCCTCGCAAGGTTGCCGACGCAGACGGCATCTCTAACCGTGTCATCAGAGCACGTGCAGACCAGCTGGCTGGAGTGTTTACGGACATATTCAATCTCTCCCTATCCCAGTCTGTTGTCCCCACTTGCTTGAAAGCGAATGTAACTGAACTAAATTACTATCGCCCCATAGCACCCACATCTGTCATCATGAAGTGCTTTGGGAGGCTAGTTAAGGATCATATCACCTTCACCTTACCCGACACCCTAGACCCACGACAATTTGCATACCGCCCCAACAGATTCACGGATGAGGGAATGGGCATGGCACTGCATACTGCTCTATCCCATCTGGAAAAGAGGAATACCTATGTAAGCATGCTGTTCAACTCAGTTCCCAGTAGTTAACACAGCCACAAATCCGTGAAGCTCATGAGGTGTGGCTAACTTTAGCCAGCCTGAGCTAGGTGTCGAGCTAGCATACCAACTCGGTAGCACAGAGTAGATCCTCTATATGACGTTGAGAAATAGTGCATTGTGGGTAGTTTACATGTAAAAAAAAAAAAATCTAAACATAACTATGTTTGTAGTTATAGGTAACCAGATCGTGACTACAACTAAGTCTTTGACCACAATGTGTTGTTACTTTAGTGAGTAAAAACTCATGCTTCCTACCCTTTAATGGGAGTCTGTGCAGCCAGTGGCAATGTCCGCTTTAGGTATAATGCCAGGAGCTTGTGGATTTGATCAGCCAGGTCACCCGTGATATGGGCATAAGCATCTGTCTCAGATTCCAAAGTTTATAGTTCAAGACCAGTGATATAACTTTTTTTTAAGCCTATCCCAAACCTTAATCCTTATCTTAACGATTCGGAGTTAATGCCTAACCTTAAGAATTTGGAGTTAGTGCCTAAACTTAAACACGTTAAGATTTGGTGTTTGGAACAACTTCAAAATTTGACGTTTGAGAAACATGGATGAACGTCTAATTCTGACTTGAGACTGTGAGAGCTGGTAGGATTTGACAGCTCAACACAGTTCCATCTATGACACCACCAAAACAACCGCTTTTGCGGATGTCAGCTAAAGCAATCTGATTGAATAGAGCCCTAATGGGCCGATTCAGATTCAGGAAATGTACGCCATTCATACATACTTCATAATAGTTGGTATTCAGACTTACCTTATGCAGGTGCGTAGCGGCCTTTGCAGGCGTGGTTCCCTTGCGCAAACTGAATACATTTTATTCAACTGGGGGCCAATTCCGACCCAAAGTATGTATGAATCATTAAAAAAATGGTTTGGAGAGCCTTTACGCACAAAATATATTTAATTAAACATACAGTGGTTTGATTCATCCTGAAAGTTGTCATATTCAAGTTCAACCCATGAAATATTTGAACATAATTACATTTTTATGCACTTTTTTCTCTATGCATATTCTGACCTTGAATTTAAGCATGAGAATAGTTTTCTATTCAGCCGCTATTCGTTCGTGGTGGAGATCTAAGAATGTTTGCATGTATGCACTTTAGAATGTTTTAATTATATACCCGGGATTTTCTCAATTTTATTTCACAATTTTTATCATGTTAATTATTAGCCAGTATTGGGAACCACCATCAGTAATTCCCACATACATTTATAATTCTCACTTCAGTGTAAGTTTTCTTCAATTTGTACCTTACATTTCACATCATTCCATTCTGTTTGCTTTTCTTTCCTCTGTCATGTCTGTGTAGTTGTTCCTGAAGTTCACTAGCATTAGTGGATCATATTAGGCTAACATTGTGCAATAATTTGGGACATGTAAGCCAATTTGAATCATTATGGAACTCAGAACACATGTAGCAGGTTAATCCTGGAGCCTGGCACACGGTTCACCACGACCGGACCATTGTCATACAGTTCTATGATTAGTGAGGATTAAGATAAATGTATAGGACTGTTGTTCAAGCCTTATTGTACGCTTTTTTTCCACCTTCAAATATTTCATGGGTTGAACTTGAACATGACAACTTTCAGGATGAATCAAACCACTGTATGTTTAATTAAATATATTTTGTGCGTAAAGGCTCTCCAAACCAGTTTCTTTATGATTTATACATACTTTCCTAACCCTAAAATGACAGATGGTGATGAGACGAAGACGAATATGGATATATTTATATGGATTTCTTTCATTGATCGCTATATTCTGAACCCATTTCACAAAGAATTCTACTCTGTAAAAAAAAAAATTGAATTCATTATAAAATAATGGCGTAAGATAAATCTACTTAAAACCCTATTGAATGAAAACTCCACGAGAAAATCTGTTGAGCAGCAAGTGGGAGGGTTTTCAGTGGTTGAATTAAATGGATTGAGCACGCGCAAGGGAACCATGCTTGCAAAGCCTGGTAAAAAAAAAAAAAAAAATCCTCATTAATCTACACACAATACCCCATAATGACGAAGTAAAAAAACAATTTTAGCAAATGTAATAAAAATGTCAAACTGAAAAATCACATTTACATAAGTATTCAGACCTTTTACTCAGTACTTTGTTAAAGCACATTTGGCAGTGATTACAGCCTCGAGTCTTCTTGGGTATGACGCTACAAGCTTGGCACACCTGTATTTGGGGAGTTTCTCCCATTCCTCTCTGCAGATCCTTCCGAGCTCTGTCAGGTTGGATGGTGAGTGTCGCTGCACAGCTATTTTTATGTCTCTCCAGAAATCTTAGATCGGGTTAAATTACAGGCTATGTCTGGGACATCAAGGACATTCAGAGACTTGTCCCGAACCCACTCCTGCTTTGTCTTGGCTGTGTGCTTAGGGTTAGGGTCTTGGCTTCCATCTGGCCACTCTACCATAAAGGCCTGATTGGTGGAGTGCTGCAGAGATAGTTGTCCTTCTGGAAGGTTCACCCATCTCCACCGAGGAACTCTGGAGCTCTGTCAGAGTGACCATCGGGTTCTTGGTCACCTCCCTGACCAAGGCCCTTCTCCCCTGATTGCTCAGTTTGGCCGGGTACTCAGCTCTAGGAAGTCTGTTTCCATTTAAGAATGATGGAGGCCAATGTGCTCTTGGAGACCTTCAATGCTGCAGAAATGTTTTGGTACCCTTTCCCAGATCTGTACCTCGACACAATCCTGTCTCGGAGCTCAACCTCATGGCTTGGTTTTTGCTCTGACATGCACTGTCAACTATGGGACCTTATATAGACAGGTGTATGTCTTTCCAAATCATGTCCAATCAATTGAATTTACAAAAGGTAGACTTCAATCAAGTTGTAGAAACATCTCAAGGATGATCAATGAAAAGGGGTCTCAAAGGGTCTTTTTTATGAATTAGTAAATGTCTTAATACATGTTTTCACTTTGTGTGTAGACTGATGAGGATTTATTTGTATTTGATTCATTTCAGAATAAGGCTGGAACGTAACAAAATGTGGAAAAAGTGAAGGGGTCTGAATACTTTCCGAATGCACTGTATTTATGAAAAATACAAAAACAGTTTTGGAGAGCCTTTAAGCACAACATATATTGGTGAATAAAAAACAGTGGTTTGATTCATCCTGAAAGTTGGCATATACAATTGTTCAATACATTAAATATTGGAAGGTGAGAAAAGTGTACAACTGGGGTTGAACAGTAGTTCTATAAATCGACCCTAATAATCCTCACTAATCATGGAACTGTGATGACAACGGTCCAGTCGTCGTGAACCGTGCACTAGGCTCCAGGTTTAAACTGCTACGTATGGTCTGCGTTCCATAATGACTCAAATAGGCTACAAATCCAAAATTATTGCACAACTTGTAACACGTTAGCCTAATATCATCCACTATTGCTAGCCATCCTCAGGATCAACCACACGAACGACAGAAGAAATAAAGATTAATATAACAATGGAATGATGCAAAAGTCAGTGACAGTTATACACAGAGTATACAAAGCATTTAACACCTGCCCTTTCCATGACATGGACTGACCAGGTGAAAGCTATGATTGCTTATTGATGTCACTTGTTAAATCAGCGTAGATGAAGGAGACTGGTTAAACAAGGATTTTTAAGCCTTGAGACATGGATTGTGTCTGTGTGCCATTCAGAGGGTGAATGGGCAAGACAAAAGATAAGTGCCTTTGAACGGGGTATGGAAATAAGTGCCAAGCGCACAGGTTTTTGTCAAGAACTGCAAAACTTATTGGTTTTTCACACAACTGTTTCCTGTGTGTATCAAGAATGGTCCACCACACAAAGGACATCCAGCCAACTTGACAACTGTGGGAAACATTGGAGTCAACATGGGCCAGCATCCCTGTGGAATGCTTTCGCCCCCTTGTAGAGTCCAAGCCCTGACAAATTGAGGCTGTTCTGGGGGCAAAAGTGGAGGGGTACAACGCAAATGTCCTTTGTGTGGTGGACTATTCTTGATACACACAGGAAACTCCGGCATGAAAAACCAAGATGTGTTAGCAGGTCTTGGCACTTACTACCATACCCCGTTCAAAAGCACTTCAATCTTTTGTCTCGCCCATTCACCCTCTGACAATCCATGTCTCAAGGCTTAAAAATCCTTCTTTAACCTGTCGCCATCTACACTGATTTAAAGTGGATTTAACAAGCGACATCAATAAGTGATCATAGCTTTCACCTGGTTAGTCTGTCATGGAAAGGGCAGGTGTTAACATTTTGTATACTCCATGTATAACTGTCACTGACTTTTATATTACACCCATTTACACGCGCTTAACTCAGGTCAGAATTAGGAGCTTTGGCGTGCCAGGCTAAACTTCCCTGCTGTTTTGGTCCAGTGGCTTTCACATAAGAGCCTGAAGCGAACCGGTGCACATGTACAGATATTGTGTGTGACAGCAGTCTAATCTTGCTCATTGCGGTACTGCTGTGCAAAGTCATTTCGCTGAATACCTTTAAGGCAACAACATCTGTAAACTTAAGGGTGTGCAGACAACTAAACAGTTACGACACTCAATGCAAAAGTGTATTCAGTTCAAGCACAGCATCACAATTGTGGAAAGAATTCAATAAAAACCAAAGCAGGGTCTAAATGTTATGGGCCAATCAAGGTTTGTTTATTTAAGAGACCGATGAGAAAATGGGGAGGGAGACATGAGGGAAAGACAAGTTTCTTTTGACTGTATTTGACCAAAATCATTCACACACACCCTTCCCATCCCATATTATACAACCACCCACACACAGAGCCCTGCTGTTCTCACTGCTCCCTGTCCTTTTAGCTTCAGTGGTCAGCCTTGTTCAAATGACTGAATGACAACCCGTGAGGAGCGATGCCTTGTCTTTAGAGAACACAAAACATCATTACGACATCAAATTAGGGCAATCAAGAGCTAAACCTTACGAAAGCTTACTAAAAAATAAAAAATACATTGCTCATCAGTAATTGGCACAAAGATTAAGAGCAATATAGCAAGAGAGATTGAACAATTACTCCCAATGTTCCCCCCCGTGTCAAACAAATGACTCAGAAAAAGAAATAACGCCAGTGATGAACTGAATACATAAACGAATCTATAATGACAAATCAAATGATGGGCAACACTTTGTGGTGGTCCCCATTACTAAACGGGATACTTCATGATTTGGGCAATGAGGTCCTTTATATACTTCTCCGGTCAGATGAACATGTGGATACCATTTTTATCATTTTTATGGCTCTGCGTGCAGTTTGAAGGAAGGTACTAACTACCACAGGCGTAATTGCTAACTAGCCTTAGTTAACGAATGCTCACGAAGCTACCCCCAACTTCCTTTATACTGGACACCGAGACATAAAAATGGTATCCCCAAGTTCATCTAACTCTGGGGAAGTAGATAAAGCGCCATTGCCAAAATCCTGAAGTATCCCTTCACATTTCGATAGAATACTGGGTGTGTATTACTAATTTCTTAGACAAATTCAACTGTAACTCAGAACACCTGCACAGGACAGAAAGCGAGGATGAGATGTTGCGCAAACAGATTTTATGAATACATGAGAAACATCCGAGGGGGGGGCAGCACATGTGAACAAAATTTGCGGGTGCCTTAGCCTTGCAGTTCTTCACGAGCAAATAAAACAGCCTTCCTCACCATCTGCTGCAGCAATAGCATCTGTCTAGCACTTGGACATGCAACCAAGAGCTGGCTCGCGTGTTCTGGGTGTTTCGTACAGAGAAATGTGGCAGCGAATGGGTCCGTTGCTAATAGTAAACGTTATAGTCAGCGGCTATGCATGTAGGAGAGGAATGTGTGGGTCAAACCAGCAATGCTACTTATGCACAGTGGTCAGCATGCGATGATTAAATGCATGTTTCATCACACTTGGAGAAGCAAAAGAGTTACAGCGAGGGGAAATTAGAAGCCTGTGCTATTCCTGGACATTTTATTATCACTGAGAGTAAAGAAAAAAAGACAAATAGGTGTTAATAGGCTCCGTTAATTCTCCATACATCACCAGTTGCTCTTGAACATCAATAAATATTTTGTGAAAAGTGTTTGCCATGTCACGACATCTTGGGTTGTTGTTGTTTCCTCTGGATAGCCAAGCTTGGGTTGGTTTATGCCAGGGCCAGAACTAAGGGGAGAAACGAATCAGAATGACAAGATGGAATAACATTCACATTGGGAAACGCATTCAGCAGGGCACATTGTGGAACGCTCAGATACACATAACGTAGGCTATTTCTAACAAACATGCGTCTTTGACGTAGCACAAGGACTGCCAGCAGCTCTATTCAGGACATTTCTATTGGCAATGTTCCACAACATGTGCCTAACTGAGCGTGGCCCCAGTGAGGTGACTTCATACAACAAGAAAATGGACAGAGTACTATACTTACCACTTATAGCTTCCTGGGCAAAGTACTTAACATCCATATCTGTGTCTGTGTCTAGTTTCTCCAGGACTGGTTTCACCTCTGTCTGCAGAGCACTGAGAAAAATGAAACGTTTCACACAGGGCACACATTTCCCACACACTCCCGTGCCATAATGGATTAGCTGACTGCAAGGAATTAAGGTTGGACATGGAGATCTGGGTCGTGTTCAGTAGACGCAAAACATACTATCACAGAATAACTCAAAATGAGCATCCTTACTGGAACAATTCGAGCAATAGCCTCATTAGTTTTATAATTTATGCTCCCGTTTTGTGCATACTGAACACAACCCTAATGTAGAGTGTGGTCAAGTCATCGGAGATGGTTGTTCAGGTAGGCCTGAACGAGATGAACGAGGGCTTTGTGGTGGACGTACTTGCTGTCCAGGACGGGGCCGATCTTCTGGAGGGACTTGGCCACATTGAAGCGCACGTTGGCCACTTGGTCGTTGGACATCTTGAGGACCACGGGCAGCATCTGCTTAGTGGTGATGTCCTGACCACAGACCTCAGACAGAGCCTGGGGTGGATGACATGGAAACCAACAATGCATAAACAAATGATCGTTAGACACAAGTGACTAAGTTACTCTGGATAAGAGCGTCTGATAAATGCCTAAAATATCAGATGTAAAATAATGATAAATGACCAGAATAAATGACTGGGACAGAAAGGTACCTGCTAAAAAAAAAGTATGATTGTTTTAGAAGTAAAATGTTGGCCAAAAATGACTTGGTTTAAACCCATCTGAGGTTTAAGGAGATCAGCCCTATACTACGAATCAGGTTAGACGCATAGTTACAAGCCTGCTTGAGCTGGCGGCAGCTACGTGATCAATATCCACCTTGGTAATATGACTAGCTTTATATAAAACCCGAGTAGATCTAGCTTCCATCTTCCACTTGTCAGGACTCACGTTGATGCAGAAGAGCGTGGTCATTCTGTGCAGGTAGTTGGGGTCGTTGGCCATGCCCAGCACCTTGGGTACGATGGTGTTCTGGGCCCACTCGGCTCCAAACTTCTCCACCAGCTTCATAAGGTTACAGGTGGCTGCCTCGCGTATAGCGTATACTGTCGAAAACACACACACACACACACACACACACACACACACACACACGCTTAGAGACATTGGCCTGTAGCACTAGATAAACTACTAGGCCTAATTCTATTTTTAGTAGTAGTTGTCAAGAAAAAAAAAAGGTCTGGGTTTTCCTTTACAAAACTATAATATTAATAGAACTAGGTGGACGTATTGACTAGTGTTCCTCAAATTAAATTGCGATCTAAAATGGTGCACAAAACTCAATTACACAGAGATGGACATATCCAAACTCTACAAGCGAGTAGGTCGTCAGTATAAAACATTGCTAGGATTCTTGGTTCTTTTGAGCGCTTTTCTAGCCATTTGGCAGCCATCTCTGGATTACTGTCAGTTTGTTTGTTATATAAACAAATAAATAACATGGAAGACTTCCCATTTGCATGGAAAACATGTCCATCAGTAATCATGGCTAAAGAGGCTAGTGACGGCAGAAATGCTCAAAACACTCAATTGTGCCCAGAATACAGTGACATAACATCTGGGTACACACAAGCCTGATTTCCTGATATTTGATACTAGATTTTGGACAGAGCGAGGGAGACCAGTGGGCCTGGGTAAAACACATTTCTAACCCACTGACAAACCTGGCCCTTTGGCTACTAATACGGCCATAAAGAGACTGCTAGAGAGAGCCTAGCTGGCGCTACAATGAGATATTAAACCTGTGCGTGACACTGGCCATGTCAGAAATCTGTCTGGGCAATTTCTTACTAAAACTACATACCGTGTACTAATCGTACGACTTTGAACGTACTGTTTAGTATAAATGTATGCAGTAAGCCACAAACTAGGCACACCCATCCTGAGAATGTCATCCAATGCTTAATTGCGCCGTTTCCCACAATTCTTTCATTTTGGTACAGCCCATCCTCTTATCAGCTGTTGTCAGACAAGTGGGTTTGAAAAGACGCTTCTCTTCCTTAAATGTGCAGCGAATTCTACTAGATGAAGCCAAAATGAGGACATCCTGGCATTTAAAAGCAACATCTTTATTGTTGAAATGTCATATAAACTTTCTTTACTGAACAAAAATCTAAAATTCAACATGTAAAGTGTTGGTCCCATGTTTCATGAGCTGAAATAGAAGATCACCAAGATTTTCCAAACACACAAAGCTTAATTCTTCAATTTTGTGCACAAATTTGTTTACGTCCCAGTTAGTGAGCATTTCTCCATTGCCAAGATAATCCATCCACCTGGCAGGTGAAGCAATAATATCTGTAATATCTTATACTTCACGGAGTCGTGGCTGAACGACGACATTATCAACATACAGCTGGCTGGTTATACACTATCGGCAGGATAGAACAGCATCGTCTGGTAAGACGGGGGGTGGGGGGGGGTGGACTATGCATATTTGTAAATAGCTGGTGGACAATGTCTAAGGAAGTTCAGGTTTTGCTCACCTGAGGTAGAGTATCTCATAATAAACTGTAGACCACACTACCTACCTAGAGAGTTTCTCTGTATTTTTCGTAGCTGTCTACATACCACCACAGACCGATGCTGGCACTAAGGCTGCACTCCGCCATAAGCAAACAGGAAACACTCATCCAGAGGCGGCGCTCCCAGTGGCTGGGGACTTTAATGCGTTTTACCAAATTTCTAACAGCATGTTAAAATGTGCAACCAGAGGGGGGAAAAAATATATAAAAACTCTAGACCACCTTTACTCCACACAGATGCATGCAAAGCGCTCCCTCGCCCTCTATTTGGCAAATGTGACAATTCTACCCTCCTGATTCCTGCTTACAAGCAAAAATGAAAGCAGGAAGCACCAGTGACTTGATCAATAAAAAAAAGGGGTCAGATGAAGCAGATTCTAAGCTACAGGACTGTTTTGCTAGCACAGACTGGAATATGTTCCGGGATTCTTCCAAAGGCATTGAGGAGTACACCACATCAGTCATTGACTTCATCAATAACTGCGTCGATGACGTCGTCCCCACAGGGACTGTACGTACATACTCCAACCAGAAGGGATGGATTACAGGCGACATCCGCACTGAACTAAAGGCCAGAGCTGCGGCTTTCAAGTAGCGGGACTCTAACACAGAAGCTTATAAGAAATCCTGCTAGGCCCTCTGACAAACCATCAACCAGGCAAAGCGTCAATACAGGACTAAGACCGAATCGTACTACTCCGGCTTTGACGCTCGTCGGATGTGGCAGGGATGGCAAACCATTACAGACTACAAAAGGAAGCACAGCCGAAAGCTGCCCAGTGACACGAGCCTACCAGAGGAGCTAAACTACTTCTATGCTCGCTTTGAGGCAAATAACACTGAAACATGCATGAGAGCACCAACTGTTCAGGATGACTGATCACGCTCTCCGCAGCCGATGTGAGTAAGACCTTTATACAGGTCAACATTCACAAGGCCAGACGGATTACCAGGACGTGTATTGCGAGCATGCTCTGACCAACTGGCAAGAGTCTTCACTGACATTTTCAACCTCTCCCTGTGAGTCTAATACCAACATGTTTTAAGCAGACCACCATATTCCCTGTGCCCAAGAACACTAAGGTCACCTGCCTAAATGACTACAGACCCATAGCACTCACGTCTGCAACCATGAAGTGCTTGAAAGGCTGGTCATGGCTCACATCAACACCATTATCCCAGAAACCCTAGACCCACTCCAATTTGCATACCACCCTAACCAATCCACAGACAATGCAATCTCTATTGCACTCCACACTGCCCTCTCCCACCTGGACAATAAAGGAACACCTATGTGAGAATGCTATTCATTGACTACAGCTCAGCGTTCCACACCATAGTGCCCTCAAAGCTCATCAATAAGCTAAGGACCCTGGGACTAAACACCTCCCTCTTCAACTGGATCCTGCACTTCCTGACAGGCCGCCCCAGGTGGTAAAGGGAGGTGACAACCCATCTGCCACGCTGATCCTCAACACGGAGGCCCCTCAGGGGTGCGTGCTCAGTCCCCTTCTGGACTCCCTGTTCATGACTGCACGGCTAGGCACGACTCCAACGCCATCATTAAATTTGCCAATGACAACAGTGGTAGGCCTGATCACCAAAGTGATAGCCTGTAGGGAGGGGGTCAGGGACCTGGCTGTGTGGTGCCAGGACAACAACCTCTCCCTCAACGTCATCAAGACAAAGGAGATGACTGTGGACTACAGGAAAAGGGGGACCGAGTACGCCCCATTCTCATTGACGGGCTGCAGTGGAGCAGATTGAGAGTGTCAAGTTCCTTGGCGTCCACATCACCAACAAACTAGAATGGTCCAAACCCACCAAAACACAAAAGATTTCGCATGGGTCCTCAAAAGGTTCTACAGCTGCACCATCGAGAGCATCCTGACTGGTTGCATCACCGCCTGGTATGGCAAATGCTCGGCCTCTGACCGCAAGGCACTAAAGAGGGCAGTGCGTACACCCCAGTACATCACTGGGGCAAAGCTTCCTGCCATCCAGGACCTGCATACCAGGAGGTGTCAGAGGAAGGCCCTAAAAAAAAAAAACTGTCAAAGACTCCAGCCACCCGTGTCATACTGTTCTCTCTGCTACCGCACGGAAAACGGTACCGGAGCGCCAAGTCTAGGTCCAAGAGAGTTCTAAACAGCTTCTACCCCCAAGCCATAAGGCCCCATGAACTTTAATCAAATAGCTACACAGACTATTTGAGTTGCGCCCCCCCCCCCCCCCCCAATTAACTGATTTCCTTATATCAATTGTAACTCCGTAAAATTGTTGAAATTGTCGCACTTATATTTTTATTCAGTATATTTAGCCTACTATTTAAAATGCAAGTACAGGTACTTGGACTGTGTCTGACAAATGTATAGGGAATGTTCAACTATTGAGCTGTCTGCATCCTGTTTCTTCTATTCTACAGCCATGATGGTTGTCCATAAAGCCAGAAGGGAAATAGGGGATGTGGTGATGTAAGGTAGATTGCATTATGCAGAGCGGAGAAAATGCCTCTTGACACTGACCATGGGTCAGTTTTGCATTTAGGAGGTTAGGATTTGGGGAGGAAATCCTGATCCTAGATCTGTAGCTTGGGAAAACTGTTGACCAGAGCTAAAGTCTTCCATGCGAGAAAATTAAGCAGGTTTTCTAAAGACAAACAGAACCTAGTCTAAACACTGAGGACAGCTCTCAGAAGACATTTATTTCTAAACAGGATTACTAAAGATGCACTCGAGCGATAGGCCAATAACAGATTCAATCTTGCTGTTCAAGGCTTTATAGACTGGTTGACTGACAATGTCACAAATATGACGAGCGCATCGAGTTGGCCGGAAGGTGAGAGTTATGATTGAATGGTCAGATAGTTTGTAACAATAACAAGAAGCTGGAGAGTGGAGAATCACAGGTGGCTCGTTGATAGCGTGTGTTGTTTTGACTGATGTTTCGCAGTGCTTCCCCCCTATAATCAAACTGGCACTCATTTAAAGCAGCCCCCATGTTTTAACACCCCCCCCCCCTCCATATTTGCCAGTTAATCACAGATAAAGTGCATTCAAAGTATTCAGACCCCCCCAAATAATTAAAGAGCAGCAGTAAAATAACAATAGCGAGGCTATATACAGGGGGTACCGGTACATAGTCAATGTGCAGGGGCACTGGTTAGTTGAGGTAATATTTCCATGTAGGTAGAGTTATTAAAGTGATTATGCATAGATAATAACAGAGTAGCAGCAGTGCAGAAGAGGGGGGGGGGCACTGCAAATAGTCTGGGTAGCCATTTGATTAGATGTTCAGGAGTCTTATGGCTTGGGGGTAGAAGCTGTTTAGAAGCCTCTTGGACATAGACTTGGCGCTCTGGTACTGCTTGCCGTGCGTTAGCACAACATTGAATTTAACTTCCTCAGCTAGAGAGGAGAGGGCAGGAGAGAAATTAAGGAGAGCGCATTTCCCTGGCCTCTCCCAGTCCAAGTCACTGGGTTCTTATCAGACCTTTGTCATTGGCACAGCCGTAAGGCTGAGAGCTGCAGCCTGACACGTCTCTCTCTCTCTCTCTCTCTCTCCCCAAACCACAGAGGATGCGGGGGAGGAGGGAAGCTGGAGAACAACTGCTAGCTTAGACAGCAGCATGGGACATGATCCGTCTGGGACGTGACCCACCTCTGTCCAATGTTGGTGTCCTTCTACTCCCACTGACTTATCTCACGGTGTGGACACAGAAGTCAAATGCATTGAACAGAGAGTGGTGTGTATTGGGGGGGGGGTTCTTACCGTGGTCAATGAGCCATGCCATGCAGAGGGTGTTCAGCTTTTCGTCGAAGAACTCCACTCCCTGGGGTAGAGATTAGAAGAGAATATATTTAGAAACAATTTTCAAATAAAATCCAAAGAAATAACATCCAAACATTACAGTGGAAGCAACACTACTACTGAAGAGTAATTGAAGGTATGCCACTTTCTACATAGAAATCACAAATAAAGCTAGCTGAATTACTTATACACTGCATAGCCATTTTTTACAATGATATTGGTGACCAGCACTTGGCCACCGTGCACTGCGGAACACACGCACGGCACAACTGCTCAAAAGTAGTGCACCATGTAGGGAATAGGCTGCAAGGGCTCTGGTCACAAATAGAGCACTATGTAGGGAATAGGGTGCCGTTTGGGACGCAGCCGAGGACTCACCAGCTGTCCGGCCAACAGGGGCATATACTCAATGATGGCCAGGCGGACCCTCCACTTGGCATCCTCGGCCAGCTCCACGATAGCAGGCAGCAGCGACTGGGAGAGCTGGCGGATGCCGATCACCTCGTTGACGCAGTCCAGGTTGGAGATGATGTTAAGGCGCACCTCAGGGCACTGCAGGGAGAAAGAGGAGGAAGGAGAAAAAGAGCAAGAGAGAGGGAAGAGAGGGATCTCTTGTATAAGTCGCTGGGGATAATTACATTTGGGAACATTACATTTCATATGTCCTTCAAGAATGAAAGCCATTTTATTTCAAGTGATCTTAAGTGGCAAAAATCTTTGCGACAGAAAATCTGAGCTATTGCTTATGCTTCCCCATCTGCTTGTAATGACGCCTTCCTTGGCTCCAATCGCAACATGACATTAGCAACAACGGCTAAAAGAATTGCCAAAGACATTCCGCTCGTTCCCAACTCATGCTGCCAGTCCCAGACCCCTGATTCTTAGCCTTCGAATGTGCAGACAGATGTCACATCAAGCTTTTTGTGAACCAAATAGGATACGACAGAGTTGGCAGCCAGCTGAGGGACCGTACAAATTCCAATAACTAAATATTTGGAGTAGAAATATTGAAGAAAACAGATTATTTTTATATTCGTGAGTCATTCGGGCTGTTTTGCACCTCTGTCTGTTTTGACTAATCCTTTATGACACTAACCCTGTCAACTCAGCGTTGGCTGCAAGGCAAACTAGAACATCTTTTAATAGTAAAGCTGCCATAGATGACAGCCAATCGTGTCTGTGTATTTGTGCACCTTTATTTTTTTTTGCAGGGCAGTTTGCGTCATCTACCCAAACCTTTCCACTCCAGTATCAATAAGCCACCAGATATACAGTGCCTTACAAATACCCCTTGACTTTTCCCACATTGTTACATTACAGCCGTATTCTAAAATGGATTAAATGAATACAAATCCTTAATCTACAAACAATACCCCATAATGACAAAGCAAAAACAGGCTAGAAATCTTTAAAAATGTAAAAAAAATTAAACAAACTTACACAAGCATTCAGACCATTTGCTATGAGACTTGAAACTGAGCTCAGATGCATCCAGTTTCTGTTGATCATCCTTGATTAGAGTCCACCTGTGCCAAATTCAATTGATTGAACATGATTTGGAAAGGCACACGCGTGTCTATATAAGATTCCAGAGTTGACAGTGCATGTCAGAGAAAAAAACCAAGCCATGAGGTTGAAACTGCATCCCTCCTAGAGCTCCAATACATTTTGAAAAAAATGTCCCAAAGAACACAGTGGCCTCCACCATTTTTAAACGGAAGTTTGGAACCACCAAGACTCTTCCTAGAGCTGGCCACCAGGGCAAATTGAGCAATCGGGGGAGAAGGTTCTTGGTCAGGGAGGTGACCAAGAACACGATGGTCACTGACAGAGCTTTAGAGTTCCTCTGTGGAGATGGGACAACCATCTCTGCAATACTCCACCAAATCAGACCTTGATGGTAGTGGCCAGACGGAAGCCACTCCTCAGTAAAAGGCACATGACAGCCCACTTGGAGCTCGCCAAAAGGCACCTAAAAAGACTCAGACCATGAGAAACAAGATTCTATGGTTTGATGAAACCAAGAATAAACTCTTTGGCCTGAATGCCAAGCGTCACGTCTGGAAGAAACCTGGCACCATCTCTACAGTGAAGGATGGTGGTGGCAGCATCATGCTGTGGAGATGTTTTTCAGCAGCAGGGACTGGGAGAATAGTCAGGATCGAGGCATAGATAAACGGAGAAAAGTAGAGAGAGATCCTATATGAAAACCTGCTCCAGAGTGCTCAGGATCTCCAACCGGGGTGAAGGTTCACCTTCCAACAAGACAACGACCCTAAGCACACAGCCAAGACAACGCAGGAGTGGCTTCGGGACAAGTCTCTGAATGTCCTCGAGTGGCCCAGCCAGAGCCCGAACTTGAACCCAATCTAACATCTCTGAAGAGACATGAAAATAGCTGTGCAGCGACAGTCCCCATCCAACCTGACAGAGCTTGAGAGGATCTACAGAGAAGAATGGGGAAAAACTCCCTAAATACAGGTGTGCCAAGCTTGTAGTGTCATACCCAAGAAGACTTGAGGCTGTAATCGCTGCCAAAGGTGCTTCAAACAAGTAGTGAATAAAGGGTCTGAATACTTATGTAAATGTAATTTCAGTTTTTTAATTTGAATATATTTGGAAACATTTATAAAAAAGTTATTTCTTTGTCATTGTGGGGTATTGTGTGTAGATTGATGAGAAAAAACTAACAATTTAATCAATTTTAGAATAAGGTGCAAAGTAACAAACTGCGGAAAAGGTCAAGGGGTCTGAATATTTTCCAAAGGAACTGTACGTAAATGTAGTCGGCTAGGTCTTACGTCATATGGATTTTGGCTGCGATACAGGCCACATTTAGGAAGGATATGTCAGAATGAAACCACACAGAATGAAAACCTCAAACAGCCCACCACCGCTACAACAAATGTCACCAGGAAAAAGATTCAAACCCTATCAGGGTCATCCCTTGGTTTATACTCGGGTAGGGAGCCAGCCAGGTACATCTGATCCTGAACAATAGCATTACAGGATATTAAGGGGGTGATCAGATCAGACTCCAAGTCCAACCAGTCCCTCCCAGTTTCAGCCTATTTTCTGCCATCAGGTGCCTAATGAATAGAACAAATAGGAGAAGTAGTGACCGGTGTTTACCTCGTCCTTGAGCTGAGCCAGGAACAGAGGCAGCAGGTGCTCCACTGTGTTGTCTTTGCCCAGGATAGTGGACAGGCCCATGATGACAGAGGCCAGGGCAGACTTCACATGCTGGTTGGTGTCAGACACCAGTTCCTGTCAGGAGAGAAAGAGAGTCAGACATTTCAGTGGACAGGGACAGCAAATCAAGTATACTGCTCAAAAAAATAAAGGGAACACTTAAACAACACAATGCAACTCCAAGTCAATCACACTTCTGTGAAATCAAACTGTCCACTTAGGAAGCAACACTGATTGACAATAAATTTCACATGCTGTTGTGCAAATGGAATAGACAACAGGTGGAAATTCTAGGCAATTAGAAAGACACCCCCAATAAAGGAGTGGTTTTGCAGGTGGGGACCACAGACCACTTCTCAGTTCCTACGCTTCCTGGCTGATGTTTTGGTCACTTTTGAATGCTGGCGGTGCTTTCACTCTAGTGGTAGCATGAGACGGAGTCTACAACCCACACAAGTGGCTCAGGTAGTGCAGCTCATCCAGGATGGAACATCAATGCGAGCTGTGGCAAGAAGGTTTGCTGTGTCTGTCAGCGTAGTGTCCAGAGCATGGAGGCGCTACCAGGAGACAGGCCAGTACATCAGGAGACATGGAAGAGGCCATAGGAGGGCAACAACCCAGCAGCAGGACCGCTACCTCCGCCTTTGTGCAAGGAGGAGCAGGAGAAGCACTGCCAGAGCCCTGCAAAATGACCTCCAGCAGGCCACAAATGTGCATGTGTCTGCTCAAATGGTCAGAAACAGACTCCATGAGGGTGGTATGAGGGCCCAACGTCCACAGGTGGGGGTTGTGCTGACAGCCCAACACCGTGCAGGACGTTTGGCATTTGCCAGAGAACACCAAGACTGGCAAATTCGCCACTGGTGCCCTGTGCTCTTCACAGATGAAAGCAGGTTCACACTGAGCACATGTGACACTCTGGAGACGCCGTGGAGAACGTTCTGCTGCCTGCAACATCCTCCAGCATGACAGATTGGCAGTGGGTCAGTCATGGTGTGGGGTGGCATTTCTTTGGGGGGCCGCACAGCCCTCCATGTGCTTGCCAGAGGTAGCCTGACTGCCATTAGGTACCGAGATGAGATCCTCAGACCCCTTGTGAGGCCATATACTGGTGCGGTTGGCCCTGGGTTCCTCCTAATGCAAGACAATGCTAGACCTCATGTGGCTGGAGTGTGTCAGCAGTTCCTGCAAGAGGAAGGCATTGATGCTATGGACTGGCCCGCCCGTTCCCCAGACCTGAATCCAATTGAGCACATCTGGGACATCATGTCTCGCTCCATCCACCAATGCCACGTTGCACCACAGACTGTCCAGGAGTTGGCAGATGCTTTAGTCCAGGTCTGGGAGGAGATCCCTCAGGAGACCATCCGCCACCTCATCAGGAGCATGCCCAGGCGTTGTAGGGAGGTCATACAGGCACGTGGAGGCCACACACACTACTGAGCCTCATTTTGACTTGTTTTAAGGACATTACATCAAAGTTGGATCAGCCTGTAGTGTGGTTTTCCACTTTAATTTTGTGTGTGACTCCAAATCCAGACCTCCATGGGTTGATAAATTGGATTTCCATTGATTATTTTTGTGTGATTTTGTTGTCAGCACATTCAACTATGTAAAGAAAAGTATTTAATAAGATTATTTCATTCATTCAGATCTAGGATGTGTTATTTTAGTGTTCCCTTTATTTTTTTGAGCAGTGTATTTTCAAATAGGGCAATATTATTGTTACATTGATATTTCCCTCCGGAGAAAAGTGGCACAGAAAAAAAAGTTAGAGAAGCACTATGACAATGTTCCTCAAGAGGCGTATACAGTCAACATCCTGCCCATAGAATACGGTGCTGTTGTGGACAAGGTAAGTGCAAACTAGCCTCTGTGTTGAAATGAATGATCTGTTTACGCAAGCTGACTCGGCGCTGTGAAGCGTACTGTGCTCTACAGACCAGGCATTTACACTATATACACACACACACAAAAGTGCTGTGTGTGGACACCCCTTCAAAATTAGTGGATCTGGCCATTTCAGCCACACCCGTTGCTGACAAGTGTATAAAATCGACCACACAGCCATGCAATCTCCATAGACAAACATTGATAGTAGAATGGCCGACTGAAGAGCTCAGTGACTTTCAACATGGCACCGTCACAGGATGCCACCTTTCCAGCCAGTCTATTCGTCAAATTTCTGCCCTACTTGAGCTTCCCGGTCAACTGTAAATGCTGTTATTGTGAAGTGGAAATGAACAACAGCTCAGCCGAAGTGGTAGGCCACACAAGCTCACAGAATGGGACTGCAGAGTGCTGAAGCTCATAGAAATTGTCGTCCTCGGTTGCAACACTCACTACAGAGTTGCAAACTGCCTCTGTTCGTCAGGAGCTTCATGAAATGGGTTTCCATGGCCGAGCAGCCACACACAAGCCTAAGCCCACCATACGCAATGCCAAGCATCGGCGTGGAATGGTGTAAAGCTCACCGCTATTGGACTCTGGAGCAGTGGAAACTCGTTCTCTGGAGTAAGGAATTAAGCTTCACCATCTGGCAGTCCGATAGACTAATCTGGTTTTGGCGGATGCCAGGAGACCGCTACCTGCCCAAATGCACAGTGCCAACTGTAAAGTTTGGTGGAGGAGGAACATGGTTTAGGGCTGTTTCATGGTTTGGGCTAGGCACATTAGTTCTAGTGAAGGGAAATCTTAACGCTACAGCATTCTGTGCCTCCAACTTTGTGGCAACAGTTTGGGGAAGGCCCTTGCCTGTTTCAGCATGACAATGCCCCTATGTACAAGGCAAGGCCCATACAGAAATGATTTGTCTAGATCAGTGTGGAAGAACTTGACTAGCCTGCACAGAGCCCTGACCTCAACCCCATCAAACACCTTTGGGATTAATTGTAACACCGACCGCGAGCCAGACATAATCCCCCAATATCAGTGCCCGACCTCACTAATGTTCTTGTGGCTAAATGAAAGCAACTCCCCGCAGCAGTGTTCCAACATCTAGTGGAAAGCCTTCCCAGAAGAGTGGAGGCTGTTATAGCAGCAAAGGGGAGGGGCCAACTTCATATTAATGCCCATGATTTTAGAATGAGATATTTGACGAGCAGTGTCCATATACTTTTGGTCATTTAGTGTATTTCCGCAGGTTCTTATTTTCTCAATTGCTTTCATGAAAACAGTTTGGCATTTATCCGACATGGGTTAATAGCTGCACCTAGCTCATATACTGTATTACAGTCATATTTGGACCAGCTTTAAATAACAGTTAATAAGGACTTGGGATTTGACTAAAGATGGTATAGGCTAAAATGTTACTTTTGTATTTTATGCTGGAGTTGTTCCTAGAAGAGCTGTTATTTCCCAAAAATATATATTTCCTAAACAAAAGGGATGTGACTTAAACTCAGGAACCAACCAGTGCGTTCCAACACAGACAGTGAATAGGAGTTGTGTGGTGATTTGGTTGACATTTTTAAATACAACATTGCCCCCTGCTGTCCAAAGACTATACTGAGCTCAAGTCCTCATCTCTTCACAAGCCCCAACTACAATGCATAATATCCTCCCAGTTCACATATAGAAAGTACGGCCTAAAACAGGTTAATCAGTTTAACACTCATGCTAGAAATTGATTTGTGGGTGTCTAAAAATATCCACTGCCTGCGCATATGCACTTCTGAACAAGATAATTTGCTTAACTTGTGTTATTGTCGAGACTTCAGAACACATGACTGTTCGCCTAAAGCACGACAGCTCGGTAAAAAATAAATTTGTTGAAAAAAGCTTTTTTAATTGCCCCTTTGTAAGTCATGGGTGCTCGGAGTTACTTCCATCAAGTGAGAAATTGACAGGTCAAAGAAACCAGGACAAGCTAGCGGAATAAAAGAGGGATAAAGTGAACAGTGGCTGTTTTTTTATACCTTGACACAGGGAAGAATGTGAGTCATGATGATAGTCTCTCTGCTGTCTTCTGGAAGGTTCTCACAGAACTCTGAGGAAAGAAATGGGGTTTATAAATACTGTGGTCTATTAGACGGTAAAAGCTTCTCATTCAAACAGTTATTTTTTTTATTTCAATAGAGCCTTTCTTTGACTGGCGGATATAGTCCATACACTCACCCTTGACCTTGTTGGCGGCGGCGGCTCGGACCTCAGCCTCGCAGTCCTTTAGCAGGTTCTGGAAGGCTGGGACCAGGTCGTTCTTGGTGATCTCTGGGCCCACCGCTTTCTGGAGCTGTGGAATGAGTGACATGGCAATTAACATCCACCACTAAACCTTTGTGTGAGACTCCATGACCAACACACTCAACTGATGGGATTCAGGTTGGGAACACACATAGGCTACAAAGTCCATGGTGGCATGGGGGAAAGTGCACAAAACTATTTGCCATTGCCAGGCTTTAATTTGTGTGCAAGTTTCCTGCGAACTGTTATATTGGATGAGGGAACTTCTACTCATACCACAGACATAGCAATTACCATCCAGCAGGCATCTCCATCTACGGCTCTGACATGATCCCACCTTCAAACTTTGCTCTGAGATTTGCTGATCAACACACTAAACTAATGGGATTTCAGGTCGGGAACACAGGCTACCAAAGACCATGGTGGTGAGGGGGAAAACGGTAGAAAACCTTTCAGTAAGTGTGGTGCACAAACAAATGGGTGCAAGGTTGCCTGAAAGCTTTTACATTGATTGACTGAACTTCTACAACATATTATTGAACAGTGGCAATATGTCTCATTTTATACTAAATGACAACAGAAGGTCATATGGGTTAGCAATCAATGTGTTAGTGTAATGAAGTTAAGTGGCAATGAGGACATTAAGAATGTTCTACGCTGGGGGACTAAGGACATTACAGGCCCCCATAAATGTCCTGCTATCCATGTCCACTCTACTTTCCCCCTGCAGCATTGTATTACCTAAGTTCAATACAGTAAAGCAACGGAAAATAAACGCCTAGACTAAAATGACAGCAAAAATAATGCAAATAACTCTGACAAATTAGAATGTTCTCCTTTCCTTTTTTTTCTACAAATGGGCATACTAAAAACGACTAAAATAACACTTTTAAAGTGACCACTTGTGAAGCATTGAATGTCGTCCCCCATTTCTTCCGTTCCAGGTTGGGTAAAGCAGCAAATATTTTCGAGGCATTATGGCTACATGCAGCATATCAATGTTTCCACATGCTCACTTCAGAAAACTTGTCAGCCACCATGTAGCGGACCCTCCAGGACTTGTCCTCAGCAGCCTGGCGCAGGGTGGGCATCACCAGCGTCTCCAGGTCCTCCTGGGGCAGCAGCGTGGCGATGCTCACACAAGCTTCCACGGCCAGCAGGCGCACTGAGTCCTACAGGCAGGGGGACAATGGGATTATTTCTCATTCTGTGCCAATTTAATAAAATACTGTAGCAAACTATAGAAATGCATAGAGTGAACACTCAATCCCCCATTGGACGGATTTTATGGCGTAACTGCTGAGGCGTTGGGGTTAACAATAGCTAGACACGGTTTTGAGTCCCAGGTGGGGCTACCTACTGAATTCGCTGAAATATTCATCCATCCCCATTCAAAGACAGCTAATATGTATGGCCATGTTATTTCTATTGGCCAGTCGATTTAGGAATTGTGTGGTAGAACTCCAGGCACTTCCCACCGCAATGTCACAGAACGCCCCGTGCGCTTGTAGAGTACATGTATGTACCTGCTCATCAGAGGCCAGCGCGGTGAAGAGGGAGATGATGTCACTCTTGACATAGTCCAGCTCCAGAACCTTGGCGAATTCCCCAAGCTTGGAGGCTGCGGCGCGGCGCACCATGGGAGTATCATCTGAGCACAGAGTTCGGAAATGCCTGTGGAGAGAACATGCCACCCACCATCAAACTCATTGTATCTCCTCTACAGAAAAAGAGTAGCTAAACATCCCGATCTGATTGACTTGGGACTGGAAGGCTAGTATGTGACTGCAGGAGATGGGGGCATGGGACCCCTGATATGAGACAAATTAATGTCTGCAATTCTAATATTATGCTCCCAGTGATTATTGGGGGACACAAATAATAGACCATATTTCAATCGCTAATCAGGTCTAAGCTGATATAGCTACTCACTGGCGAATTTCAGCCTTGACGGTGCTGGACACGCGGGGGTAGCAGACGCTGAACAGGCCACAGGCAGAGGTGCGGGAGGTGAACCAGTCACCACTGGCCAGCCTCTTCACCAGGGGCTCAAAGTGCACCTCCAGGTCCACAGGCGAGTGCTCCTGGGAGATCTTACGCAGAGACTCCACCGCCTTGTCTCGCACCACCGTTTCCTCCACGGTAGCCAGGCTCTCCAGCGGCGGCTGTTGAAAGACACAGGGGCATAAGTATGCGTATGTAGAGTAGTTGACTGGATATGTTGAGATGGGTGTCTATGCATGGGTTAACTCTAAAATTGTGTTGTAAGGTCTATATGTTGAATATCTGTATGCATCTTATATGCTCAATGCCAAATTTTGTTTTTAACAGATACGTACCAGCAGACAGTGAACATATTCAGGGCCTCCCACCAGCATGGTGAAGTTGCCCAGCTGCTCAGCCAAGGCAAGAAGCACCTCATCCTCATCATAGATGGTGTCTACAAGAGGTCAGGTGTTAAACATAATTGAAAGAGTGGGGGCACGGGGGATTGGCATGACAGCACTATTAGATAGATGAATTCTACTGACTTCAACACATGCTATCTCAGAACAATTTCCAGCAAAGTGCCTATGTTGATGCTGGTTGTACAATGTCCTGTGAATCTCTAAAGAGTGTTGACTCAGTCAGAATTATCAGCCTTTCACACATCTTGACTCATGAGGATGGCTGTAACTGGGGACTTAAGGTGAGGACATACCTGTGAGGAAGGGGAGGAGTTCAGTGCGGGTCCTCTCCACTCCAAGGGCCAATGCGATGGTAGACAGCTTTTTGATACTGTTCAGTCGCAGCTTGGAAAGTAAACAATGCCAGATGATGTTATGACATGAAACTTACAAGAGAGGCCACCATTAGCCATAAAAAGATTCTTCGCATTTCAGTGAGGCCAACTATGAAGACTATTTCAGATGTGAGCGTTTCAGAGAAGAGAAATGTATTCCCTTTTAGGTGCCTTCCGACAAACATAACTTTTCTCTAGAGTATAGATAATGTGTGTGTTTTGTAATGCTTTCAGACACCAAAGCAAGATGCAGATATATTACATAACTAACCATGTCAGTAGTTACCCAACTAACGTTAACTAGTTAGTTACAACATGAAAATAATGATCATCTCATTACCATTAGCAGGGCGGAGCTGGATGACTATCAGGTACATGAAGGAAGGAAGCTATGTAGTTAGCAGCTATATACATATCTGAGCTTACTAATTAACGTACAGTAACGTTGTGTACATTGTACATTTTAATACTTCAATAACAAACAAGTAGCTAGGTTAATTTACAAGTTAACATGCGAATTGGAGCTAGATAGCTAACGTTAATTAGTTCGCTGCTAACTACTGACTGTAGCCTAGATAGCCCGGCACACTAACTAGCTAAACAAGTGGCCCAGTAGTAACTAGCTAACGTTAGCTAGCACCAGTTACTTTTACACCCCGCAAATAACTAGTTAGTTAGCTACACATTTTTGACAGTAACTAAATACGACATGCAGCTATTCCGTTTGATATTTATCACACCATGTAACACGCTATAGCCAGCTAACGTTAGCCAGACTGGGTGCGACGGGCTGAGATTTCATGAACAGGCCAAGAGGCCTAACGTTAGCTAACGATCCTTTTTGAAATCTGACATGTTTAAGTAAAATAAATACCACCAATATAATATCCCAAACGAACGTCTTATAATCAGAGCATCGGTGATTACCTGCACATCCTCATTACGAAGCTCGTCAATGAGCACCGCGATGGGGTAGAGAGAATCGTCTCCATCAGCTCCTGCCATTTTGGATTTATGTTGCATTAAGCGAAAAGCGATTCACTACGGGGTTTCTTATAAACAACCACCACCAGGGGCCTCCTTTCTCCACGGACTTGTGTCGTCGTCACAAGTTACCACAGTTACAAATTCAGAAACCCCGCCTATTTCTTTTTTATTTTACTACGCAAGTTTCTACCATTCCTCTTCTTAAAATCAGATTTTAAACCTAACCACACTGCTAACCTTATGGCTGACCCTAAACTTAAATTAAGCCCAACAAAGCACATTATTTTCATGAATTTTTACGATATAGACCCTTTTGACTGTGGCTTGGAATGCGCGAGAGGATGATACCGATCGTTGATGTTCTCGCTGGATTTGCAAGTTCACCTAAAAGGCCCCAGAACCTGTGCATGGATCTGAGAAGTAATTTGAATAAGACTGATCATTTTGTTGAGTTTCTTAGCATATTCAGATCGGAAGAGGCGAAGCAAAGGGGATGATTGGGCCCGAAATCTATATTCTCCAGCAGGTGGCGTTTTTTCCGCATACCTAGCCAGGAGTTTTTGTTTGTAGGTCAATGAGAGAGCGTTTAATAGATCCCTACGGTGGGAGTGTCATAACACCCATAACTCCTAGCGGTCAAACAGGGAAACGGTTCCAATCTTTTTTTCCACCATTAATTTTTCCTATAGGCTATGTAGGCTACTTCCGGCGCCGAAAGAGATGGCCGCCTCGCTTCGCATTCCTAGGAAATTATGCAGTATTTTGTTTTTTTATGTGTTATTTCTTACATTGTTAACCCAGGAAATCTTAGGTTTTATTACATACAGTCGGGAGGAACTATTGGATATCTTGCCTATGCCGTTCGGCCATCACTCATTCATATATTTTTATGTACATATTCTTATTCATTCCTTTACACGTGTGTGTATAAAGTAGTTGTTGTGAAATTGTTAGGTTAGATTACTTGTTAGATATTACTGCATGGTCAGAACTAGAAGCACAACCATTTCGCTACACTCGCATTAACATCTGCTAACCATGTGTATGTGACAAATAAAATTTGATTTGATTTAACCATGGCATGATGTTTTGATAACCATGTAAATCTCTTTCAGACACGGTGACTTATCAATATATTCAGCTCTATTTACTCAGATTTGAAAATGCAAATTAGCATCAATGTAGACATCATGCAAGACTGCAAATCCCTGCAAGCTCCTGCACGTCATCTCTAGCTGACACCTTTACTAACAGGTATTGTGTCAATTTAAAACTTGCCCAAAACAGTTCACAGAATTGTCAATTTAAATACACTATCGTTCAAATAGTTTGGGGTCACTTAGAAATGTCCTTGTTTTTTGAAAGAAAGCTATTTTTTTGTCCATTAAAATAACATAAAATTGATCAGAAATACAGTGTAGGCATTGTTAATGTTGTAAATTGCTATTGTAGCTGGAAACAGCTGATTTTCTTTATAGAATATGGCTCTCTCGGGATATATTGTCGGAATCGTTTCAGCAAACGGGCTTCTCCATGCATCGCGCCGACAGAGATAAACACCTTTCTGGGAAAAGGAAGGGCGGGGTGTATGCTTTATGATTAACAACTCATGGTGTAATCATAACCACATACAGGAACTCAAGTCCTTCTGCCCACCCGATCTAGAATTCCTTACAATCAAGAACCGGCCATTTTACCTACCAAGAGAATTCTCATCAGTCATAGTCACAGCTGTGTACATTCCCCCTCAAGCAGACACCAAGACTGCCATCAAGGAACTTCACTGGACTTATTGCAAACTGGAAACCATACATCCTGAGTCTGCATTTGTTGTAGCTGGGGATTTTAACAAAGCAAATTTGAGAACAAGTCTACCTAAATTCTTCCAGCATATTGATTTTGCTACGCCCATGCTCAACACCCTCGACCACTGCTACTCAAACTTCCGCAATGCATACAAAGTCCTCCCTTTGGCAAATCCGACCACGACGCCATCTTGCTCCTTCCATCTTATAGGCAGAAACTCAAACAGGATGTACCAGTGACGAGAACCATTCAACGCTGGCCACGCTTGTTTTGATCATGCGGACTGGAATATGTTCCGATCAGCCTCAGAGAACAACATCGACCTATACGCTGACTTGGTGAGTGCGTTTATAAAGAAGTGCATTGGAGATGTTGTACCCACTGTGACTATTAAAACCTACCCTAACCAGAAACCATGGATGGATAGCGGCATTCGCGCAAAACTGAAAAGCGAACCACCACAATTAACCATGGAAAGAGGTCTGGGAATATGTCTGAATATAAACAGTGTGGCTATTCCCTCCGCATGGCAATCATCAAGCAAAATACCTACCATTGTTTGTGTACCCAAGAAGGCAAAGATAACTGAACTAAATGACTACCGCCCCGTAGCACTCACTCCTGTCATCATGAAGTGCTTTGAGAGACTAGTCAAGGATCATGTCACCTCCACCTTACCAGCCACCCGAGACCCACTTCAGTTTGCATACCGCCCCAATAGGTCCACAGACAACGCAATCGCCATCACACTAAACACTGCCCTATCCCATCTGACAAAAGGAATACCTATGTAAGAATGCTGTTCATTGACTACAGCTCAGCCTTCAACACCATAGTATCCTCCAAGCTCATCATCAAGCTGGAGGCCCTGGGTCTCAACCCTGCCCTGTGCAATTGGGTCCTGAACTTTCTGAAGGGCCGCCCCCAGGTGGTGAAGGTAGGAAACAACATCTCCACTTCGCTGACCCTCAACACTGGGGCCTCACAAGGGTGCGTGCTCAGCCCCCTCCTGTACTCCCTGTTCACCCACGACTGCTTGACCATGCACGCCTCCAACTCAATCATCAAGTTTGTAGACAACACAAAAGTAGTGGGCTTGATTACTAACAACAACGAGACCGCCTTCAGGGAGGAGGTGAGGGCACTTGGAGTGTGGTGTCAGGAAAACAACCTCTCACTCAACGTCAACAAAACAAAAGGAGATGATCGTGGACTTCAGGAAACATCAGAGGGAGCACCCCCCTATCCACATTGAAGGGACAGCAGTGGAGAGGGTGGAAAGTTTTAAGTTCCTCGGCGTACACATCACAGACAAACTGAAATGGTCCACTCACACAGACAGTGTGGTGAAGGCGGCGCAACAGCGCCTCTTCAACCTCAGGAGGCTGAAAAAAATGTGGCTTGTCACCCAAAACCCTGACAAACTTTTAAAGATGCACAATCGAGAGCATCCTGTCGGGCTGTATCACAGCCTGGTACAGCAACTGCTCTGCCCACAACCGTAAGGCTCTCCACAGGGTGGAGCGGTCTGCACAACGCATCACCAGGGGCAAACTACCTGCCCTCCATGACACCTACAGCACCCGATGTCACAGGAAGGCACAAAAAGATCATCAAGGACATCAACCACCCGAGCTACTGCCTGTTCACCTCACTATCATCCAGAATGCAAGGTCAGTACAGGTGCATCAAAGCTGGGACCGAAAGACTGAAAAACAGCTTCTATCTCAAGGCCAACAGACTGCTAAACAGCAATCACTAACTCAGAGAGGCTGCTGCCTACATTGAGACCCAATCACTGGCCACTTTAATAAATGGGTCACTTTATACAATGCACTCTAAATAATGCCACTTTAATAATGTTTACATATCTTACATTACTCATATCACATGTATATACTGTATTTTATACCATCTATTGCACCTTGCCTATGCTGCTCGGCCACCGCTCATCCATATACTTACATGTACATATTCTCATTCACCCCTTTAGATTTGTGTGTATTAGGTAGTTGTTGGGGAATTGTTAGATTACTTGTTAGATATTACTGCACTGTTGGAACTAGAAGCACAAGCATTTCGCTACACTCGTATTAACATCTGCTAACCATGTGTATGTAACAAATACAATTGGATTTGGAATACCTACATAGGTGTACAGAAGGCCAGTATCCTGGAGTCGCCTCTTCACGGTTGATGTTGAGACTGGTGTCTTGCGGGTACTATTTAATGAAGCTGCCAGTTGACTTGTGAGGCATCTGTTTCTCAAACTCGACACTAATGTTCTTGTCCTCTTACTCAGTTGTGCACTGGGGCCTCCCACTCCTCTTTCTATTCTGGTTAGAGCCAGTTTGCGCTAGATATTAGATATTCCATAAAAGATCTGCCGTTTCCGGCTACAATAGTCATTCACAACATTAACAATGTCTACACTGTATTTCTGATCAATTAGATGTTATTTTTAATAGACAACAAAAATCGCATTTCTTTCAAAAACAAGGACATTTCTAAGTGACCCCAAACTTTTGAACAGTAGTGTACATTTAGACAATTTATTCATTATTACATTTACCTAGCATTAGATAGTTAATCCAGAGATTCTTACCTTTGCCTCGATTCAGCATTCTCATCCAGATCATCATGGCATCTGTAGTTCTTTATGATAGCCATATTAGCATTACATTTGTTGGGGGTAAATACAGGCAAGTATATTGATAAGTCACCTTGTCCAATAGAGATTTGCAGTTATGAAAACGTCACGCCAGGGTAAGCCATCACGAAACACAGCACTTATTTTAAGTGTTTCTAAAATCCCATATGGAGAAAATGAATGGTGGAAAAACAATTAGAACCGTTTCCCAGTTTGACCGCTAGGTTTTATGGGTATTATGACTCATACTGTTACTGTATTTGGTTAACAATTTTTTTTTGACTTATTTGCCACATAATGCTTAGGGTGTTAAGAGTGTACTGACATAAGTAGGACATCCAGGCAACTTTGAGAGAAAAAAAACTTTATCTGAGTTGTTCACACCAGTTCTTGCCCCCTGACTGCCTTCCATTTTTTGAAGACGTTTATTTTCATTGTTAGAGCAGCTACTTGAGTATCTGGTCACTACAATGGATAAACTGTGGTATGTTTTTCACTTGTAGCAAATATATTTAGTCCTACAACCAAGAAATAAGTTATCTGGTTCGTTCAGCCATCCATATGGGCAAAATGAATGGCGAAAGAATATGGTTTTGGAGTAAACACTGAAAATAAGGTTTGAGGTTAATAACACAGGTTTAGGATATCTTATACGATTTGTTCTATGAGATAATATGACCTTTATGAATTATGAAGCCTTTGCAATTTGTGTTTCATTATTACACAAATTCTTCTAAATTCACAATGTGAAGTTAGCTGATGATAATAATATCATAGAACACAACGTATAACATATCCTAAACTGTGTTTACCACAGACCTTATTTTCGGCGTTTATCCCAAAACCCTACAAAAAAGCAATTTATTGTTCACCCCAGCCAGTAGGTGGTGGCAATAAACCATGAAAGAATGTAGTCCCGCGCAAAACCTCCCCGAAGAAGAAGTTCACCCAAAAATGGCCACACAGCAACAACCCGGAGGACCGATTCCCCAAGTTGGAATGCAGCAAGCTGCTACACTTCAACAACAGCAGTTGAGTCAACAGCAAGATTTCGACCCCGTTCATCGATTCAAAATGCTTATTCCACAATTAAAAGAGAGTCTCCAGGTACTCCAGGTTTTGTTTACATGAGCTGGTAACAATGGCCGGTCAGTCGTCTCTTCACTGCCGCACAGAGGGGAAAAGGCGAATTTTTCGACCAACCTTTACTTGGCGATCCTTCCAGTAATCCAACAATGTGTACGCCGCCATCTGTCTATTTCAAATATTCTCATTGATTGAGACGGGTGAGTGTCATTCAACCAGTAGTTAAATTAGGAGGTGGGGGGCGTCTTTAGTTCGGGGGCACTCAGCCAAGGTTGTAGCCAGCTGACTCGCTCTAAAACTCAAGCCTTACCCAGCGTTAAGAGTTCTCAATCAATCCGGCATATAACAGCTGGATCAATGAACTGCAATACTGACGCTCTGTTGTAACGTTACTAATCCTGCTTGTGATACGGGGTTGGAAACCTTTGGAACGTTAACATTCACATCAGCGAGAAAAAAAAATCTTGCAAATACATAAGGTAAACTTACTGTAGGCAGTTTAGCAAAATTGCGTCCTGGTTGAATGTAACAACACTGGGCAAACGGTAAGAAACTTCCTCCCCAGTTAAGCTCCCGGTGACGAGAGGAGGAAGTGTAGTCTGTTAGTCGGTGTTGAAAATACAATTGCCGGGTGTAAACAGAAAGCAACTTTGCTAAACTACATACAGTAAGTATCTTTTGTATTTTTAAAATTATTTATTGCTTATATGAAAGTGAAATTCCAAATATTTCCAAAACTGTATCGCGTGTATCAAGTTTGTATGCCCCAAGGTGTAAATATTAGTTTGTTTAGAGTTTCGGCACTCCGTCAGCGGTTGCATTGTCCCTTTGCTAATCATAACGGAAATTGAATGACTCCAAATGCATCAATTGGTGTCGTGAGAAGGGCTAGTAGCTCACCTGTGTAATGACTGGGCATGCATGTTTTTCTCCCTGAGCCACTCGCAATTTGAAAGCGCCCAGAGGAGTATTATTTTCTCCCATAGAATACGACAAGCTTGAATAGGTAAACTATTCTACTATGGGGTTGTCTACTGTTGATTACTCATGTTGTTGACTGAGGAAATATTAAATGTGGACAATTTTACAAAATTAGCATTACCGAAGGTGCCGGAGCCCCACTTGGCTCTAATTTGGATCATAAGGTGCAGGGTTTGGGACCCAGCCCAATTCAACCCATTCAAGATTTCTGAGTCACACTCATGACATGCATAACACCCACCTGTCTCAAGAATATTTGAAGTAGACGAGATGGCAGCGTACACATTGTTGGATTACCTAATGGAGCAAAAAAATGTATTTCATTTAATAACGGAGCATTTTCTAAGTTCAAATGAACCATCTGCAACTAGCAATGCGTTGTCTTCCATGTTGGGAATTGAGGAAGTATCGACAAGGTTGGTCGAAAATTCTCTGTGCTACGCTTTACACTACCTAAATAAAAACGCCCATCAGCCAGCAGGGACAGTAGTAATGGTCTGACTAGGCAATATTTTTAATGCCTACCTTTTTTAGTTGAACTGCAAATAGTGGTCAGAGACAGTGAATATGGTGATAATGCTTTTTAATGCAATATGTATGCATAGTAACAAAATATTGTATATAGCTATGTACAGGGTTGCAAAATGTAGCTACACCAAATATAGGATAACTAAGCATTATTTTCTGTCTAGAATGTTATGAAGATTGCCTCTTTAAATTTGGGACATAATACATCAATTGACAATGGCATGTAAGTACCCTTTTTCCTTAACTCTCAATGGCACACACACAGCCTATAAGCGTGTATTTTCTGGGACTGGAGATGCACAACTTTCCTTTGTGTTTCAGAAAGAGCAGCGATGCCAGTGTACAGCGGTTTGACAAGAGTCTGGAAGAGTTTTATGCCCTATGTGATCAGCTGGAACTCTGCTTAGTGAGTCACACACACAACCTGCTTGTATTTCCATGCTCCAGTGAAATTGTTCACCACCTCTTGTTACTACACAAATGTCCTATTTCTATTTGGCTTTTAGACTGCCAAGCATCATTCACCATAACATATAGTTTATGAATCGATAAAGCTGGCAGCCTGGTCATCCTCTCACTATTACTCCTCTTTTCTTTCCCCCATAGCGGCTTGCCTACGAGTGCTTATCCCAGAGCATTGACAGTGCCAAGCACTCTCCTAACCTGGTCCCAACAGCCACCAAGCCTGACACCGTACAGACAGAGTCCCTGTCCTACTCACAGTACCTCAGCATGATCAAGTCGCAGATCTCCTGCGCCAAAGACATTCATAACGCTCTATTGGAGTGCTCCAAGAAAATCGCAGGAAAGGTCCAGCCACCAGGAATCCTGTAGAAATTGACCATTTTATTATATTATTTTCTTAAAGTTATTTGTATTATTTTTTTTGTAATGATAAAGACATACAAAGTTGATTTAACTGTTTAACGGATGCCCATCTTCACTTTTCTTCCCCCCCCAAAATCAGAAAAGTAGCAAAAATAATGTCCTCGAGCATCAAGTAATGAGATTCACAACTTCCTGGGACATCTGTGGCGCCGTTTCCCGCTACTGTAACCAAAATGATCAAATTCTCGTTCATTTCTCTGTCTTGATTCAGAATGGTGCTTTGCCAGAATGTGGACCGTTTGTCAGCATGCTAGGCTAGCTAATGCTATAGCAGCCCATTGGATTCAATGAAAAAACAACTGTTACCGTTGGGAATTCAACAAGACAACGAAAGTGTTGTTGAATCGAATGGGTTGCTATATCATTAGCTAACCTAGCATGCTGACAAAGGGCTGTTTAATTAAAAACTCAGTATTTCGATCATCTCGATTCATCATTTCGGGATGATTAGGAGTACAGCGAAAAATTCCATCTGGATTGAGGTATGTTTTCCAAGCAATTTCTTTGGTCACATTCACATGGTTAGCAGATGTTAATGCGAGTGTAGCGAAATGCTTGCGCTTCTAGTTCCGACTGCAGTAATATCTAACAATTTGCCAACAACTACCTAATACACACAAATGTAAAGCGGTGAATGAGAATATGTACATGGAAGTATATGGATGAGCGGCATAGACAAGGTGCAATAGATAGTATAAAAAAACAGTATATACGTGCTATGAGTAAGATATGTAAAAATTATTAAAGTGCCATTATTTACATTGTATAAAGTGGCCAGTGATTGGGTCTCAATGTAGGCAGCAGCCTCTGAGTTAGTGATTGCTGTTTGGCAGTCTGATGGCCTTGAGATAGAAGCTGTTTTTCAGTTTCTCGGCCCCAGCTTTGATGCACCTGTACTGACCTCGCCTTCTGGATGGTAGCGGTGTGAACAGGCAGTAGCTCGGGTGGTTGATGTCCTTGATGATCTTTTTGGTCATATACCGTGCCGGGCTCTGGTGGTCCACATTCTGGCATAGCACCGTTCCGAATTCAAGAGAGAAATGAACAGGTCTGATCATTTTGACTACCGCTACTGCGGAGTTCAGCTTTAATCAAGTTTGTATGCCCCAAGGTGTAAATATTATTTTGTTTTGTCACATTACCTAATATGACCACCAGAGAAGTGACTGAGTCATGTGTTGAATTCTGTACCAAAGCTGTCCAAAACCAGCCACTATTCAACCAAACTGCAAAACCTCTGTGTGGCAGAGTAGTTTTGTCTTAATTTTTTACTCATTTTAATTTCTCTTACTTTTACATAAATGTTCTATATATATATATATATATATTTACATTTACACACACACACACAGTGCATTTGGAAAGTATTCAGACCATTCACTTTTACACATTTGTTACGTTACAGCCTTTTTCTAGAATTGATTAAAAATAGTCTTTTTTTCAGTCAATCTACACAGAATATCCTATAATGACAAAGCAAAAACAGGTTTACACATTTATAAAAAAAAAAAAACGTATATAAGTATTGAGACCCTTGTTGATGCATATTTGGCAGCGATTACAGCCTAGAGTTTTCTTGGGTATGAAGCAACAAGCTTGGCACACCAGTATTTGGAGAGTTTTTCCCATTCTTTTCAGCAAATCCTATCAAGCTTTGTCAGGTTGGATGGGAGCGTCGCTGCATAGCTATTTTCAGGTCTCTCCAGAGGTGTTCTATTGGTTCAAGTCCGGGCACTGGGCCACTCAAGGACATTCAGAGACTGTCCCAAAGCCACTCCTGCGTTGTCTTGGCTGTGTGCTTAGGGTCGTTGTCCTGTTAGAAGGTGAACCTTTGCCCCAGTCTGAGGTCCTGAGCACTCTGGAGCAGGTTTTCATCTCTCTACTTTGCTCTGTTCATCTTTCCCTTGATCCTGACTAGTATCCCAGTCCCTGCTGCTGAACCCCCCCCCCCCCCCCCCCCCCCCCCCCCCAGCATGATGCTGCCACCACCATGTTTCACTGTAGGGATGGTGCCAGGTTTCCTCCAGACAAGACACTTGGCATTCAGGCCAAAGAGTTCAATCTTGGTTTCATCAGACCAGAGAGTCTTGTTTCTCATGAGAGTTCTTTAGTTGCCTTTTGGCAAACTACAAGCGGGCTGTCATGTGCCTTTTTACTGAGGAGTGGCTTCCGTCTGGCCACTCTACCATAAAGGCCTGATTGGTGGAGTGCTGCAGAGATAGTTGTCCTTCTGGAAGGTTCTCCCATCTCCACAGAGGAACTCTGGAGCTCTGTCAGAGTGACCATCGGGTTCTTGGTCACCTCCCTGACCAAGGCCCTTCTCCCCCGAATGCTCTGTTTGGCTGGGCGGCCAGCTCTAGCAAGAGGCTCGGTGGTCCCTTCGAAGTCTTGACTTGGTTTTTGCTCTGACATGCACTGTCAACTGTGGGACCTTTTATGTTGACAGGTGTGTACCTTTCCAAGTCATGTCCAATCAATTTAATTTAACACAGGTGGACTCCAATCAAGTTGTAGAAACATCAAGGATGATCGATGGAAACAGGATGCAGCTGAGTTCAACTTCGAGTCTCGTAGCAAAGGGCCTGAATACTTATGTAAAGGTATTTCTGTCTTTTTAATACATTTTCAAAAATGTCTATGAACCTGTTTTCGCTTTGTTTTTGTAGGGTATGGTTTGTGGATTTTAAGGGGGAAAAGTATTTAATCAATTTTAGAATAAGGGTGTAATGAAACAATGTGGAAATTGTGAAAGGGTTTGAATACTTTGAGTGCAATGTATGTGTATTTCGGTTTTTATTTTTACTATTCTCTACATTGTAGAATAATAGAAGACATCAAAACTATGAAATAACACACATGGAATCATGTAGTACCCATTTTTTTTTAAACAAATAAAAATATATTTGAGATTCTTCAAAGTAGCCACCCTTTGCATGGATGACAGCTTTGCACACTCTTGGCATTCTCTCAACCAGCTTCACCTGGAATGCTTTTCCAACAATCTTGAAGGAGTTCCCACATATGCTGAGCACATGTTGGCTACTTTTCCTTCACTCTGCGGTCCAACTCATCACCAAACCGTCTCAGTTGAGTTGAAGTCGGGTGATTGTGGAGGCCAGGTCATCTGATGCAGCACTCCATCACTCTCATTCTTGGTCAAATAGCCCTTACACAGCCTGGAGGTGTGTTGGGTCATTGTCCTGTTGAAAAACAAATGATAGTCCCACTAAGCGCAAACCAGATGGGATGGCGTGTTGCTGCAGAATGCTGTGGTAGCCATGCTGAGTAAGTGTGCCTTGAATTCTAAATAAATCACAGACAGTGTCACCAGCAAAACACCATCACACCTCCTCCATGCTTCACGGAACCACACATGCGGAGATCATCATTCGTTCACGTACTCTGCGTCTCACAAAGACACAGCGGTTGGAACCAAACATCTCAAATTTGGACTCATCAGGCCAAAGGACAGATTCCACCGCTCTGATGTCAATTGCTCGTGTTTCTTGGCCCTTGGTCTCTTCTTATTATTGGTGTCCTTTAGTAGTGGTTTCTTTGCAGCAATTCGACCATGAAGGCCTGATTCACGCAGTATCCTCTGAATAGTTGATGTCTTTTACTTGAACTCTGAAGCATTTATTTGGGCTGCAATCTGAGGTGCAGTTAACTAATGAATTTATCCTCTGCTCCTGAGGTAACTCTGGGTCTTCCTTTCCTGTGGCGGTCCTCATGAGAGCCAGTTTCATCATAGCGCTTAGATGGTTTTGCGACTGCGCTTGAAGAAACTTT
The DNA here is from genome assembly GCF_901001165.1 of Salmo trutta. Taxonomy (NCBI): domain Eukaryota; kingdom Metazoa; phylum Chordata; class Actinopteri; order Salmoniformes; family Salmonidae; genus Salmo; species Salmo trutta. The sequence goes on along the minus strand of NC_042982.1, from coordinate 4,036,874 downwards.
CAAAGTTCTTTCCGCTTTGACTGAACTTAATGTCTTAAAGTAATGATGGACTGTCATTTCTCTTTGCTTATTTGAGCTGTTCTTGCCATATTATAGACTTGGTCTTGTTGTGGTAATTCTTACACAGGGACACTCAAAGTCAATCTTAAATTAATCATTGTTTGTCAGCGCGCTGGAGAGGTTCCAACAAACTTAATTCACCATAGGGAACGTCTGTTAGAAGCTCTAATGGGGCAGTCCCGTTTGTTCTCTTATATACTGCAGACAAGTCATATTTGCATGTTTTAGCTTATTCATCATTAACGTTTGCTTCATTCATGTGACTAACCAATACTGGGTCATGCATGTGACAGACCAATACCTCACAAGGCTTCTTCTCTAAGCTGAGACCTTGAAACGGAGATATTAAAACAAGGGTCTGGGCGTACTGCTAAATTGCAGATACTGATAGTGAGGGTTCATTCAATCAGTCACTTGCATGTACATAGAAAAGGGTTATTAGAAAAGCAAAAACATAAAACACAGAAATTTATGAAATAGAAAAGTATCAACAATAATTTCCATCACATTCCATCCTCTTATCACTTCTGTTAATAATCATTACATTTTATTTAACCTTTTTATACAGGTTTTTCTCATTGAGACCTGATCAAATAGTAGCAGGGGGAACAAAGTTTCCAACAAAACAACTTACATACACTAACACAACATTAAACAAAACTATAGACACACATACAGTCGTGGCCAAAAGTTTTGAGAATGACACAAATATTAATTTCCCCACAGTTTGCTGCTTCAGTGTCTATATATTTTTGTTAGATGTTACTATGGAATACTGAAGTATAATTATAAGCATTTCATAAGTGTCAAAAGCTTTTATTGACAATTACAAGAAGTTGATGCAAAGAGTCAATATTTGCAGTGTTGACCCTTCTTTTTCAAGACCTCTGCAATCTGCCCTGGTATGCTGTCAATTAACTTCTGGGCCACATCCTGACTGATGGCAGCCCATTGTTGCATAATCAATGCTTGGAGAGTTCAGAAATCAATATTTGGTGGAATAACCCTGATTTTCAATCACAGTCTTCATGCGTCTTCGCATGCTCTCCACCAGTCTTCGCATGCTCTCTCAACCGAGTCTTTTACGTATACAGCAACACCACCACCCATAGCTTTTACGATCTGTACGAAAAACATTGTAACCATTTATGCCAATATTTTTGTCTACTAGATTTTTTGAGCCAGGTTTCAGAAAGCATACATACATCAGGGCTAGCAGTTTTTATCCATACATTCATATGGAGAAACTTCAGGCCACTCTGACTACTTAATTCAGCAGGGGTAAGAATGTCAGGACGTGGGTTAGATTGCACATTTCCAGACAGTAGAAGCAGCAAGATAAGTTTAGATCGGGGTTACAACATTTGGATTTACAGACAGCACTTGAACGACAATCCATAGTCACCAGAGTCTTTAATGCCACATATGAGGAGATGTGTAAAGTCCAGAGAGACAGTCCTGACGTGAGCGCAAGAGTCTGATTTCTCCCATGTTGTTTGGGAGAAATGTGCAGAGTTCTCACATGTATTTATGAAGCAAGTATGTGGTTTCTCACAACTCGAGGGGGAAACAGTCATATATTTCTTCATTCACAGAGCAACGGGCTCTAAAAGTATCACTAACATTGTCGAAGCCAAGGGTAGACAACAGCAAAATGAACAACAGCAACAGGTTTATTGCCCTAAGAATCACTATTCAAATAGTCCAACAGCAGATCAATAAAAAGTCAGCGATGTAGGCGAACAAAGCTCCGGGGAGAGAGAGAGAGAGGCGAGGGGACCTGTACCAGACTGGGAGAAATGGAAGCGGGGAGCAGTGCAGCAGGTGAAGTAAGCATTAGATTTGAGGTTCTATCAAATGACATCATTATAATAAATCATAAATGTTATACTTCTAGTAACTACATCATTATAATGAATCCTAATAAAGCTAAAATCTACAATTAAAAGGTTATAATCAGCGGGAGTGAGTATCAAAAATACACACATAAGGGATCTGTAGATTCAGAGATGAATAAATCTCTCAATGTTAACCATTGTTCCCATATCTCTTTCCATAATAGGGTTGTTTTGACCTATGTTTTTCACTAAGTGGGACATCAACTTAGTCAAAATAAAAAACCTTGTTGTTTAACAATTCTGCTAAGAACTTCAAAAAGTTGGTGCTGGGTCTTCAGCTCAGTGTTCCACATAATGGAAACTGGTTAAGGGTTTAGATTACCTTACCCTCAACTTGTTCAACGAAAACAACCTTCACTCATCGTCCGTATCTACAGGGAGAAATGGGACCTCATTTCGAGTTGGCAGCTCATTAGTTTCACCATCGCCTGGAGGAGCAGAAAACATGATAGCTGCTGAAATCTTACCAGCATGGAGGCACAGATTGCCTTACAGCATGTTAATAACACAATTAAGCAAACTAAACAAAAAACACACGCTGCAGCCCATTGGGCAATTTGGGATCTCCAACTTCCAAACAAGGATTGCAACCTAGTTGCAAGCGCCCACTCTGTTTTTTGGGGAATGATTCTTAGCAACAGGGGCGGCATGTAGCCTAGTGGTTAGAGTGTTGGGTCAGTAACCAAAAGGTTGGTGTATCGAATCCCCAAGCTGACTAGGTAAAAATCTGTTGTTCTGCCCCTGAACAAGGCAGTTAATCCACTGTTCCTAGGCCGTCATTGTAAATAAGAATTTGATCTTAACTGACTTGCCTAGTTAAATAAATAAAATAAAATGTATTCGGCAAGATCCGTCACATTAGAAGAGTGATCTGGGACAAAAGTACAACGTTCATCGCCAATGACTGCACAAGTGCCCCCTTGACCTGCATTTATGCAATTCTTTTAGCATTTCCTATTTTCTCTACGTCTCTAGAGATCTCCCGAATTTGGTCTAGGGCACATGCATATTGACTTTCACAGGGAAGAGAGAGAGAACACATATAACAATTTCACACCAACCTTGATTGGGGCAAGGTTAGACCAATTTACAATCTAGTGGCTCTCCTCACACTTTAGGTGCATAGCTCTGTCTCTAGAAGCCTCGCTTTTCCAAATCATAATAATAACGTTTTTATAAATTATCCAACCCAAATGTAGAATGACAGTCTTTAGTGCTTCAAATTGGTTATAACTTTAATTTAAGACCCTCAGTTTAGCACACACCATTTATTGTCAGAATGTACATTTCCATTGACATACAATATATTCATCTTATATTTCTAGCGTTGACTATTCTCTTGGTAATGACAGATTGGTATCTCAAAGCATTCTTAGTCTAAATGACCTATATATTTCGCAGTGTGCAGACCACAATCAACTTGATACCCCAAATAAACTATTTTGGATAAGCCTAAATCAATTATGGGCATGGTTGACCACCCCCTCCCTTACGGCACTCATCCTTCTGGCGTTTCTTCATGTTCTTCTTCATATAGTGTTTCAGTTCGTCCTCCCAATGGCACGTTCAAAGTGGATGGCCCTTGATAATGTCTCACCTGAGCCGCCACTGTCCGTGTCCATTTTCACACCAGTACACTAGCAGCATGAGAGATGTTTGGATGGGATCTCTCGCCATGCTCACTCCACATGGACTCAGCTCGCACTCCTGAGAGAAAAGGCATGCGAGAAAAGGTAGTTGATAGCTTCGACTGAATGCTGGATACAGGCTGCTGGCTCTGACTCAGGTCTCACGGTAGAAGTGGTGAAGGACCATACTGAATGACATTTTAGCCATTGCTTCAGCCAGATAGGGGTGTTGAGGTTCACACTGTTCTTGGTCAAATTATCCCTTCCATGCATCTAGACACCATCTGTGGTCACCTTCGCCATAACCTCGAGAGAGGACAGATCAGAACAGCAGTTTAGTTTAGGGCATTTCTGATTCAGGAAATCCAGACAAATGATTTACTGTATGACAAATTATTACTACTACCAATATTCTTAATACAGATTTCTAAAACAAATCAAAGAGAGTAACAACACACAATTGAAACCATTTTTTCCCCCTCAAAGTGGCTTATACTCCCCTATCATCTTGGCGATCTCACTGCAGAGTTACAGTTCAAGGAGTTAGAGGGATAATCCTTAGGGAGATATCCCGACCATCCAGCACACCCAATCTGGTGAGATTTGTTATTGAAGCAGGACAAATACAGAGTAAAGAAAACAACAGCAATACACATATATCACTCGATGTGGGGACAACTTCAATCCATTTGGAGTAACTGTCAACCATTACCAACATATTTTTTTCCTTTTACATTGTGATTCAAGCGTCCACAATAACAACACTGCCTGTTAAATAAAAAATAAAACAATTAGAATAACAAATCAAATTAGAATTGCACTCTTGATAACTCCATAAGGAAATAATTGTATCCTACAAGGTAATGGTAAAATAGACTAGAGACAGGTGTCCCTCATTCAGGGGCAGCGCTCCCTCTCTGTCTTCTCGTGGGCCGAATCACGCGCATTATAAACTTCTTCTAAGTATTAGTGTTTACATAGCCCATTTAAATCTCACCCAATGTCTCCAGTCTTTCTAGTGAGGGTGATCAGGCCTCACTAGGAAGTCAGGTCAGAGGTCACTCAGCCCTATTAAGTGAGTGTTTGTTTTCTTGTACCTCAAACATTATTTAAAGACATTTCAAACATTTTGTGTATCAGGTTTACATTGGGTTTTTCAGTACATTTCTTCTAATCAAGAGAACTTAAATGTGTGCACCCAAAACTCTGACACTAGAAACTTCAGAAAATTTTATTTTTGTACATCCTAAAACCAAAATAAAAAGACCCCACACCATAAATCAAACAGAGTATTAACCACTAACACATATTCATTAACAGGTGGGTTGTGTGTGGGTGCTGGCGTGTATATAGTATAAATTGTATGATAAAAACAAATAAAATGGCCAGCCCTTACTTATTTTGGGGGCTCCCATACCAGCTGGATCTGAGTGCCTTTAACTGCTCTCCCTAGGCACTTGCCTTAGGAAGCCTTTCAAAGGGACAGATACAGAATCATTGATAAAAAATGTTTTTAAACTTGGTAGCGGACATTCCATCAGTGGTATACAGAATTATACTTCAGACACATCGAATAGGCATCTTCTAAAGTAAACAATCCCAGAGCCCCTCTCTTGTAATCATTGTCATTCTGTTGCATTGACATACAATTCTGTACAAACTGTACCTTATTTCCCCACTGTCTCTCTTACAGCCTGTTTGAGTTCAGTGTTTACTTGTTTCACAAGAAGGTTATCTCCAACCCAAACAACAGATGACTTTAAACGAGGGCAGTGGACCAGGCCTTTAAGAGTGAGCGGCCTCTAATTTAATATCAGTCCCAAAGCTCAATCTTCTTCAAATTACTCAAATATTGCATTACTAGAATGCTATCTGAAAGCCAAATACCATTCACTTTGTTAGTTTCACTAGTCTCCATATCCATTTCCTTCAACTAGGACCCTTCTTCCCAATAGGAATACCATCTCAATCCACTACTACTAATACACATGGATCCCTCTCAAACAACATTCTGCTTTTCCCCCTATTGCAATGTTTAAAACAAAACAAACATCCTCCATATTGGAAGGCCTTGTTTTCATTTTAGTCTACCCTTACAATGTTGCTCTTAATATTTATTTCAAATTTCTGTTGAATTATTCACTTTCTGCTTCACACTAATTAAATGTATATTATTTTAAGATTCATGCGTAATGTGCCGAAGGGGAGAGATAAACAGTTATTATAACTGGGCTAGCACTGCCTATTAGTCCACTGTCAATGGAATGTTCTATCCATAAGGTTTCTGGCACCTGAGACAAAATAGACTAGGAGGCAATGTCAGACCCCCACTCCTCCTGAGGGAGTGGTTCAATTTGCCTGCTTACTCATTGTTTTAATATCTCATTGTTTAGGATATCAATGAAAACTCCATTGGGAGTACAATAAATTATAGTCTTATTAACAGAAAATCATGTTCAACATTCATTGGTTCTATTTATCGTTTTATTATACCTTTATTTCAACAAGGAACACAGACTGAGACCAAGGTCTCTTTTACAGCTGGGCCCTGCGTATACATGTTTACACATACAGTTTAGGTACAATGATTAAGAAACTACACAAGGCAAACAAAACGATCACAGATAACAGAAAAAAAATACAGCAGCAGATTACATTTACACACAGGTTATTCCCCTAACAGCACAATAACTTGCATTACCCGAAACAGTTACAAGCAATAAAAAAATACAAATCCTATTGGTTAGGGGTAAGTCAAGTCCCGTACAATGTTTTAACCTTATCATACCTCAAATTATCCATAAAGGGACCACTCTGAACATATCTCAGAATACTATTTACACCACTTACGTACGTCTACGTGTGGGTGTGCAAGTTGTATAGTATTATTTTTTATATTGTTGCTTCATCAGATCTCCAGTAACCCATTATGCTCAATATTGTTACTTTATCTCTAGTAACCCATTATACACTTGTGTTACATCACAAATTCCTCCTCAATCCCAGTGTTCTATTCGTACAGGGATTTGAATATTCACTGTAGTGTTTTGTTTAACAGCATATTCGGGAATTGTACTTTCTCCTTTCATATCTCCATACATAATAACGCTATACCATCAAACTCCACTGATGAGTCACGTTATCCTCATGTCATCGAAAGTCATGTTAACCTTAGAGACATGTTACCCTCGTTACTAATGAGACGTGTTATCATGTTATCCTCGTCACTAACAAGACATGTTATCCTCTGAGACATGTTATGTATGAGATTTCTGAGACATCCTCTACCTCTAGATCCAACGGCGGTGGTGGACAGAACCCTAGATAACGTTACAGATTGAAAAACTCAGCTCAGAAAACTGGTTGGGGCATTCATTCACCTCTTTCATACGTGGGCAAGTCTCCTGACAGCTCTCATTCACCCAATCATTTATAGGTACATTTGAATCTCAATCTTGTTTTCCAAATTTCAAATCAGCTTAATATCCTAAATTCAATCTGATTCCAATCTTAACATTTCAATCCATTTACTATCCACATTTCAATCATTCAAATTTCAAATCAGCTTAATATGTCATTTCTCACATCCACATTCACTCAGTACTATTCCCAAACACTGGTAATCTTCCTCATTACCCCATGTGCATCTTCAACGATCCTCTTGTTGTTACTTGTTATGCACCATAGGTATCTTCAACAGTTCTCTTGCCGCTACTTGCTATACATATAAATAACACCCCATATTCAAAAATACCTTGTGTTATTTTATAGTGGCTGCAGGCCACGTAGACGTTTCTTGTAAATGCCTACAGACAGCTGTCAGCAGGGCTTTCCATTGTACCATTACGCCCTCTCTCTAGTCTTCTCATAAAACTAGTGAATAGTCTTCTCTCTATTAGACTATTGGTACCTTTTTTATCAGTGGTGTAAAATACTTAAGTAAAAATACTTTAAAGTACTACTTCAGTCGTTTTTTTGGGTATCTGTATTTTACTATTTATATTTTTGACAACTTTTACTTCACTACATTCCAAAAGAAAAGTATTTACTTTTTACTCCATACATTTTTCCTGACACCCAAAAGTACTTTGAATGCTTAGCAGGACAGAAAATGGTCCAATTCGCACACTTAACAAGAGAACATCCCTGGTCATCCCTACTGCCTCTGATCTGGCGGACTCACTAAACACAAATGTTTTGTTTTTAAATGATGTCTGAGTGTTGGAGTGTGACCCTGGCTATCCGTAAATTGAAATAAAAAATAAAATTCTGCCATCTGGTTTGCTTAATATAAGGAATTTTAAATGATTCATATTTTTACTTTTGATAGTTAAGTATATTTAAGCAACCACATTTACTTTTGATACTTAACTATATTTAAAACCAAATACTTTTTTTACTCAAGTAGTATTTTACTGGGTGACTTTCACTTTTACTTGTCATTTTCTATTAAGGAATCTTTACGTCTACTCAAGTATGAGAATTGAGTACTTTTTCCACCTCTGCTTTGTATGCGTTACTCGCCTTGATTTTTTATCAGTATATATATATATTTTTTAATACAGATTCATTTAAATTGACGTACTGAAATCAGTTGCCGTCCCTCAATTGTTTGCGAATGATGCATTTCCTTCTGGGCAGCTCACAGTAAGGATCTGGGTGGGTCTCGTTGTCTTTTGGTCAGACAGGAATTTCCCTCATGCTTCATAAAACGCGCCACCGGTTTTCCTCGAAGACCCCACTGGAAAGCTCTGCAGGCTGAATCAATCATCCTGTTCGTGGATGCCAAATTGTTGTGGAAATTCTTACACAGGGACACTCAAAGTCAATCTTAAATTAATTGTTTATTTTCAGCGAGCTAGAGAGGTTCCAACAAACTTAATGCACCATAGTGAACATCTGTCAGAAGCTCTAACGGGGCAGTCTTGTTTGTTCTCTTATATACTGCAGACAAGTTATATTTGCATGTTTTAGCTTATTCATAATTAATTCATCATTAAAGTTAGCTTCATTCATGTGACCGACCAATACTAGGTCATGATTGTGACAGACCATACCTCGAGATTTCTTCTCTAAGCTGAGACCTTGAAACAGATATCAAAACAAGGGTTTGGGCGAACTGCCAAATTGCAAATACTGATAGTGAGGGTTCGTTCAATCAGTCACTTGCATGAACACAGAAAACAGTTATTAGAAAAGCACAAACATAAAACACAAAAATGTATAAAATAGAAAAGCACCAATATAACATTTTCCATCAGTCTTTTAACAAATAGGGCTATCTTCTGTATACCACCCCTACCTTGTCACAACACAACTGATTGGCTCAAACATGTTAAGAAGGAACGAAATTCCACAAATTAACTTTTAACAAGGCACACCTGTTAATTGAAATGCATTCCAGGTGACTTCCTCATGAAGCTGGTTGAGAGAATGCCAAGAGTATGCAAAGTTGTCAAGGCATAGGGTGGCTACTTTGAAGAATCTCAAATATAAAATATATTTTGATTTGTTTAACACTTTTTTGGTTAGTGCATGATTCCATATGTGTTATTTCGTAGTTTTGATGTCTTCACTATTATTCTACAATGTAGAAAATAGAAAAAAATTAAGAAAAACCCTTGAATGAGTAGGTGTCCAAATGTTTGACTGGTACTCTATATACAGTCCCTTCGAAAAGGGTTCAGACCCCTTGAATTTTTCCACATTTTGTTACGTTACAGCCTTTTCTAAAATGTATTAAATAGTTTCCCCCGCCCATAAATCAACACACAATACCTTATAACGACAAAGAAAAAAACTGGTATTAGAAATTTCTGCTAATTTATATATATAAAAAACATGAAATACCATTTAGATAAGTATTCAGACCCTTTACTCAGTACTTTGTTGAAGCATCTTTGACAGCGATTACAACTTCGATGGAAGAAGTTTGGAACCACCAAGACTCTTCCTAGAGCTGACCGCCCGGCTAAACTAAGCAATCAGGGGAGAAGGTTCTTGGTCAGGGAGGTGACCAAGAACCCGAATGTCACTCTGACAGAGCTCTAAAGTTCCTCTATGGAAATGAGGGAACCTTCCAGAAAGACAACCATTTCTGCAGCACTCCACCAATCAGGCCTTAATGACAGTGACCAGACGGAAGCCACTCCTCAGTAAAAGGCATATGACAGCCCGCTTGGAGTTTGCCAAAAGACACCTAAAGACCATGAGAAACAATATTCTCTGGTCTGATGAAACCAAGATTGAACTCTTTGGCCTGAATGCCAAGGGTCACGTCTGGAGGAAACCTGGCACCCTCCCTACCATGAAGCATGGTGGTGGCAGCATCATGTTGTGGGGATGTTTTTCAGCAGCAGGGACTGGGAGACTAGTCAGGAGAGGCAAAGATGAATGGAGAAAAGTACAGAGAGATCCTATATGAAAATCTGCTCTAGAGCACCCAGGACCTCAGACTGGGGCGAAGGTTCACCTACCAACAGGACAACAACCCTAAGCACACCGCCAAGACAACGCAGGAGTGGCTTCGGGACAAGTCTCTGAATGTTCTTGAGTGGCCCAGCCAGAGCCCAGACTTGAACCCGATCGAACATCTCTGGAGAGACCTGAAAATAGCTGTGGCTCCCCATCCAACCTGACAGAGGATCTTCAGAGAAGAATGTGAGAAACTCCCCAAATACAGGTGTACCAAGCTTGTAGCGTCAAACTCAAGAAGATTCAAGGCTCTAATCGCTGTCAAAAGTGCTTCAAAGTACTGAGTAAAGGGTCGGAGTACTTATGTAAATGTCATATTTCCGTCTTTTCTTTTTTATACATTTGCAAACATTTCTAAACCTGTTTTTGCTTTGTCATTATGCAGTTTTGTGTGTAGATTGATGAGGGGAAAAAATTATTTAATACATTTTAGAATAAGGCTGTAACCTAACAAAATGTGGAAAAAGTGAAGGGGTCTGAATACTTTCCAAAGGCACTGTATGTGTGTCACAGAAGAACAAATGAAGATGTTTGAGGTAAGGTAGCCTTAGACACCCAGGTTTCGATGAGATATGAAAGGATGGCCCAGCGAAACCCAGATGTCTCCTTTCCTTCATCTGCCCTGATGTGATGGAACTGGTCAGGTGAAATCAAATTCCCGGTAGGCATCCATTAGCCATCATTTGAATCTCTTACCTACTACCATGATTTGTCACAGTCAGATCAGTGCAAATCGAGGAGCGGAAGCCACTTCACACATTCCCTCTGAATCCTAACACCCAGATGATATTACTGAATTGGCTAATTTATGCATCCCTCTTAAGCTCGATGGGCCATTTAACTTGTTACATAAACACACTGAAGAGTTATGCCACTTTGTCCTGTGAAACCTGAGACAAGAGGCCATCCATGTGGCCCAACCGCTCCCATCCTCTTAACTTCTAATTATATAGACATTTGTTGATTTAACATTATAGGTGATTCCTTAATACAGTTATAGTCGGAAGTTTACATACACTTAGGTTGGAGTCATTAAAAACTCGTTTTTCAACCACTCCAAAAATGTCTTGTTAACAAACTATAGTTTTGGCAAGTCGGTTAGGACATCTACTTTGTGCATGACACAAGTCATTTTTCCAACAATTGTTTACAGACAGATTATTTCACTTATAATTCACTGTATCACAATTCCAGTGGGTCAGAAGTTTAAACAGCTTGGAAAATTACAGAAAATGATGTCATGGCTTTAGAAGCTTCTGATAGTCTAATTGACATAATTTGAGTCAATTGGAGGTGTACCTATGGATGCATTTCAAGGCCTACCTTCAAACCAAGTGCCTCTTTGCTTGACATCATGGGAAAATCAAAAGAAATCAGCCAAGACCTATGAAAAAAAATGGGAGACCTCCACAAGTCTCCACAATAAATTTCCAATCGCCTTAAGCAAGGAAGAAGCCACTGCTCCAAAACCGCCATAAAAAAATCCAGACTATGGGTTGCAAATGCACATGGGGACAAAGATCGTACTTTTTTGAGAGCTGTCCTCTGGTCTGATGAAACAAAAATAGAACTGTTTGGCCGTAATGACCATCGTTATGTTTGGAGGAAAAAGGGGAAGGCTTGTATGCCGAAGAACACCATCCCAACCGTGAAGCACGGGGGTGGCAGCATCATGTTGTGGGGGTGCTTTGCTGTAGGAGGGACTGGTGCACTTCACAAAATAGATGGCGTCATGAGGCAGGAAAAGCAACATCTCAAGACATCAGTCAGGAAGTTAAAGCTTGGTTGCAAATGGGTCTTCCAAATGGACAATGACACCAAGCATACTTCCAAAGTTGTGGCAAAATGGCTTAAGGACAACAAAGACAAGGTATTGGAGTGGCCATCACAAAGCTCTGACCTCAATCCTATAGAAAATCTGTGGGCAGAACTGAAAAAGCGTGTGCGAGCAAGGAGGCCTACAAACCTGACTCAGTTACACCAACTCCGTCAGGAGGAATGGGCCAAAATTCAGCCAACTTATTGTGGGAAGCTTATGGAAGGCAACCCGAAACGTTTGACCCAAGTTAAACAATTTAAAGGCAATGCTACCAAATACTAATTGAGTGTATGTAAACTTCTTACCCACTGGGAATGTGATGAAAGAAATAAAAGCTTAAATAAATAATTCTCTCTACTTCTGACATTTCACATTCTAAAAATAAAGTTGTGATCTTAACTGACCTAATACAGGGACTTTTTACTAGGATTAAATGTCAGGAATGGTGAAAAACTGAGTTTAAATGTATTTGGCTAAGGTGTATGCAAACTTCCGACTTCAACTGTATATTTTCACACTTGATATAAATGCGACGAGACATAAATAAATACAAGTTCAACTAAATCAGGAGCACATGATGGGGCACGTGACGCGAGAGAGCGCTGTGTTCATAACAGCTGTGTGCGACCGCTCAGACATCTCTGAGTCACTGACAGGTCTGTTCCAAAAATACCCTGCTAGATGTATTTGCCACAGGCACAGCCAGCAGCTCTCCCATACAGTATCAGACACACTGAACAGTGATTAACACAATGCTTGATGACGAGTCAAATACATTTTGGTACCTTCAAAATACACACTCAGTTTAAGAATGGTCTATGCTACCATTCGCTTTTGATATGAAATATTTATTTTCAAATTGAGGATCTTATGGAGGTCAATCGATAAGAATCCCATGATAAGAATATTTCAGAATTAACCGGACACTTTCATCCCAACCATAAATTCTGTGTTTTAGGGGATAAATTAATACCATGGTGAAAAACAAGAGAAACCCACATGAAATAACAATATAAAAAGGATATTATAATTTTTTACAAAGATTACAGCAGGTGGCCACTACACTAAAAAAGGCACACCATTTTGACATCTAAGTGCACTTATGGACTTCAAACTGCATAAATATATACGTTTGTTTCCTTTTTGATGCAATCTATACAATGTGAACATGACATTTCCAAAAGCAGGATAGTATTTCTCAGACAACATTGACCTGATGCCCAATGATAGACCTATATAGTGTTTTATCTAATTGTGACCAATTATGTCTGCTCTCATGAAATGATTCTGAAATCATATATCACTTGCTAGTAGCTTATGGTGTCCCTGTTTTAATGCTACTTCTACAGGAGTCCTGAGCTTTTTGGAAGAAGGTTGTGTGGATCTTCTGACAGAATAAGTGCCTGACTTCATTAACAAGTGCTCTTTACTTGGTAGTGTGAAAATTAATGGGTAAAAAGCATATCAACAACTGGGTCATTCTGATTTTCTGTGAGACAAAATATCTGGAAACCAAGCTTGTCTTGGAGAAAGGTAAAAGCATCAAAGAGTTGTTGCCTGACATAGCTTTATTCTCTAGACATTTCTACTGCTTCGTCATGCCTAAGCCTTTGACGTTGAGATCGTCGATGTGTATTTTCCTTCCTTCAGGTTTTGGGTTTCGTTTGCCCCTGAGGGGGAAAATGACATAGCAGACATAAATCATTCATCCATCAACCTAAAATTCAAAAAACTGTTAATCAACCATAGTATAATACTTGACATTCCAATCATAACCTAAATTCAAAGTGATGTAGAATCCAGAAATGGTTTGTTTTGGTTTACGGCCACTCCTCCTTGAGCGGAACTGTCATTATATGACCTATGACACATGATGACTGACCTCCGTCCCTGGTCGTGGCCGGTGGCGGCGGTGAGGGCTGCCCGGTGCACTGCCCTGGGCTTGGGGGCCTCCAGACGGGACATGGGGGCAAATGGTCGGAATTTAGACACCTCTTGCTGCCACTCTTTGTCAAAGGACTGCGCCTCGGCTATGAGAGTAAAGGGCAGAGGTCAGGGATTAGGGGTTAGGAACCGTTTATGTGTTACTCTGTGATGAGCCTGGCGAGGAGCAGTTTCTTGGAATCTGAATACCTAATTTTTTCTAAGATAGGAACATAACTGTGGTCTATGGAATGTCTCAGACTTCAAACCCCAAACAGAGCTGGGAGAAGAGAGTCCTCTGATAGAATTCACTATGTCTTTGTTTATGACTATTCATCGAACACGGTTATAGCCTACATGCCTTAAAATAATGATCAAAGCATCATAAAAACACTTAATACATTTTTGGTAACACTTTACTTAATGACTGCAAGTATAATAATGTGTTATTTCTTGATATAAGCATTTATGCGCCTTTGTAATGTTTTATTATAATATGTTATGTCTCTTTATTTTCAACTCAATTAAGGATCATTATGAGATGATAATAAGACATAAGGGAGTAATACATTCTTACAACGTCTTACAATTCATTATAACCACATCATAATGCATATTATCTGCAGGGTTAAAGTGTTACCCTTTGTTTTTTGGGGGGGATGCTGGCCCCCTTACACTACAACTGACTTACATTCATCCAGATTCTGGAAGTCCTGGTTGAGCTCCCGTTCCCCTGTCTTCTTGTTGTGTTTTTTCTCCAACACGTGTCCCCGGTCCTGGATATGGTGTCCAATGGACATCTTCTCCAGGCCGCTCTCTGAGTCCTTAAGGGACTGCCGAGTCTCCTTAATCTAGACATGGGGACAGCCAATCAGAATGAGTTACCAAAGAGGCAACGGCCAATAAGCACTGAGAAAGCAAGCGTCAGAAACTCTTGCTGTGTCAGACAGTTGGCCAGATGTTATTTAAGTGTAAATGCTTAAAAGAAACTGAAACCAAAAGGCCTAACTCTATATGAACCGTTTTTTCCCCAAAACACATCAGAAATGATTGCTTATTGGTGCGTACAATGTGTGTACAATATTATTTTTTATTTATTTATTTATTTCACCTTTATTTAACCAGGTAGATTTTTATACAGATTATACAGATTTTTTATTAATAGATATTTAGATGTGTATGGAAAAAAAACTCAATCACATTATGACACCTGCACTTTCCATGACATAGGTGAAAGCTATGATCCCTTATTGATGTCGCGTGTTAAATCCACTTCAATCATTGTAGATGAAGGGGAGGAGACAAGAAGAATGACTTTCAAGAATGACTCAAGCCTTGAGACAATTGAGACATGGATTGTCTGTGTGTGCCATCAGAGGGTGAATGGGCAAGACAAAAGATTTAAGTGCCTTTGAATGGGGTATGGTAGTAGATCCCAGGCGCACCAGTTTGAGTGTGTCAAGAACTGCAACGCTGCTGGGTTTTTCACGCTCAACAGTATTACATATTAGGAAGAGGATCTTAATGGTTTTGTACACTCGGCTGGAATGGAATGTTCATATCCTGTATATTTGACTGTGATATGTGGTTGTCTCACCTAACTATCTTAAGATGAATGCACTTACTTTTAAGTTGCTCTGGATGACAGCATCTGTTAAATGACTAAAATGTAAATGTTTTACATAAAGATCTCATATTAGTATATTTAATCGTTTGTAAAAATATGAAGGTCACAAATTTCAAAGGTGTACAGTTCTTTATAAAGAAAACATTATTTGTTACATTTGACTGTGTAAAGCCTAGCAGTACTACTTATTTCTCTGAGAGAAATATTTAGCAATTTGCAAAATAAATTCTCTGAAATGAAACCATCAAGTGCTAGATTTTAAACAAATCCATGTCTGCCATTGAACAACCCCATGCCATCATTAGATTGTGAAAAAACACAATTTATTTTAAACAATATAAGCCAATTTACCAACAATTCTGAAAATGGATACAGTGTATAGTGTTTTGGACTAAACACTTCATATAAGCTCTATATTGCTCTGAGCTCTTGCAGTTCTCGTAAACGACCTCTCCCTTAGTGTTCAGTATCAGCTTGGAGAGACCTCCCCCAGCCTCTCAGCATTATCTCTGGCCATACTTGAGTGTACGTACCCCGCCAGGAGCGCGCCGTGTCTGGGAGGAGGCCTGGAACACCTTGGGGGGTTCGTCTCCAACCTTGGAATAGGTCATCACTGAGGAGGAGCTGAATGAGTGAGCGGTGGGGTTGGCGTTCAAGTCTGTGGACAGGTTCTCCTGGAAAACAACACACACACGCACAGATTGACGTGAGTATAAAGCCATGTAGAACACGCATGCTAAAACAACAATGAACAAAGTCGGTCATAGAAATATAATTAATTCATTAATACTATGCCCCTTCTAGTAATTCGATTTGGACGGGCTGTGTGTGGTATTAGAAGAGACACAACGTGACTCACAAAGTTTCTGTGCATGTCCCCCATCCTGTTCCTCACGCCGAACATCATGCTGTCCAACATACTGAAAGGGTTCCTCAACTCCATGTCCTGCAGAAAGAACAAGAGCAATGGGCCATTCAGAACTAACTTTCTGGTCCATACCACCATTACAACAGACATCCATATACAATACGAAACCTCCATCCACACTGTACCATCATAGGGGCAAAACTTCCATTTAAGTCGAATTTTCACTTATTTTCCCATTAACATCAAAGCATGACTGGGCTTGACTTAAGCTAAAGTAAGGATTCACCCCATGCTGCACTAGCATATCATCATCATCTAGATTGTTGAAATCCATGGAGAAATGTAGGCTAACTGTATTGGAAATCCTTTTTAAAAATCCATTCTTCAGAGATGCACTAAACTCAAAATTCTCCCAGTTTACTTTCCATTGACATGTTGTCACTTCAGTGGACAGACATGTTTAAGTAACATGCATTAGTTGGGCATTTGCAACCTTTGTGATGTGGAAAAAAACATCACAACAGCAGCAAAAATCACACTGATACGTTAACATAGCTTTAGGCTGCGTCCTTAAGGGCACCCTATTCCCCTTATAGTGCAGAACTTTTTGCCAGGGCCAATAGGGCTTTAAATCAACATCCTGTGCATGTCAATGTCTAAATAGAGCTCTTTGACTGTTTTACAAGACTCGACCGAACCACATGATCCTAGTCTCTCTTGTAGTGGAGTGTAAGTTCCAGTAACTAACCACAGGCCTCCTAGGACGGCTAGAGTGAGCTAGAGTTCTAGGCTGAGCCACCATGGCAGAGTTGATCTGGCCCGCTGTGGGTGCCAGCTGGGGTAATATTCGACCCAACACCCTCGACGGGAGGGGTCAACCAGCTCGTAAAACAACCAGGCCACTGATACCGATCGCATGCAAACATACACACATGTAGCCTAGTAAGCCTACACATACACTTGGTATGGAGTGAACACATGCATACTCTCACATCTAACCAATGACATGGCACATGTGCATTGTGAATGTGGCCTCTGTTCAGATTCACAATAAAACAGATATTATGGTATTACGATAAATTCAGCTAGTTTCAAACTGGCTGTGTGTGTGTCTATAAAGATATAGTGTAAGTGAGGGGGGTTAGTACGTGCCAATGGTTAGTTTGGGAATGAAACAAGGAATCGTGCTGCATCATAGCATTTGAGCAGTCTGCCGTACTAACCGTGCTCTCAATACTGCCGAAAGGCGAAAGCGACTGGCTCATCCCCTGAAAAGCGGTACAATACAGAATGAACACACAAGCACACAAAGAAGCCTGAGAAAGCACAAAGCACCACGCAGGCTCATGAACACAAAAGTGTCCGTCCTTACAAATGTATTCAGTTTGTTTTCAGTATGTAGTCTATAGTCTCTAGCTTTCTTCTCTTGTTATATTACACTGTGAATCTGAACCTGAGCCCTTCCCACATTTCCACAGAGCCTTGAACCTGCTGAATGTACAAATTAGGAGAAAGACTCTTTCAGTCCTAGCCGTTGCTCCCCTGAGTCTCTACCCCAGGGTGTTTATAACCCCTGGATGCCTGGAGGCCTGGGCAGGCATCCCAAACACCCCAACCCAGGCAAGGGGCACCGTATGTGGACACAGACACCAGAGAGAGGGAGAGAGGTTGGGCTAAAGGCTGGAGCTCAGCCTGGAGAGTGTTGAGAGAGCTCTGCCCTCCGTGTAATTGGGACCTGTTGCCATGGATTACAGGGGGTTCAACACTGAAAACAGATCCTCGTTCTGAGAAACCCTGCAAGGACCCAATGGGCGGGCGGGGGGAGAAGAGTCTGGGTCTATCTCGGCTGCTCGCTCAGCTCTTTTCCAAAGGTCACGGTGATGTAAACCGCTCCTCGCTGCCCCTGACAGGCGTGTACGTAGCACGACAGGCAATTATATCTCTGAATGGCATCTATGAACAAATAAATGCCCGTTACACTCCCGTGGTGGGTATATTTTTAGAAGGCCGCAGAGGTTGAGAGTGCAAAATGTAAGTCATGGACTCGGCGGGGCTTTAGCACATTAT
Source organism: Salmo trutta (assembly GCF_901001165.1). Taxonomy (NCBI): domain Eukaryota; kingdom Metazoa; phylum Chordata; class Actinopteri; order Salmoniformes; family Salmonidae; genus Salmo; species Salmo trutta. The sequence continues at coordinate 4,018,510 of NC_042982.1, read as the reverse complement.
TTTGGGGGTGGCTGTGCTACTGCTCGATTATTTGAGCTCATGGTTCCTTTTTCCCCCTCCCAGCCTGTCATGGCATCGCATCTTACACTATTCCCCCCTCTCGCTGTTCAAAGGGGAGCTATGAGTCACACTGAGGCCAGGGCATTGGGCTTTTATTTCAGCTCTCAGGGATGGGAGGGATAAGCGAGTTCTAGGAACTGTTAGTGACCACTGGGGAGGCTAAAGATGCCACCCCCAAAAATGTTTAACTGGTCAGCAGATTAATGATACAGAGAGCAGGTCTAACTTTAGCGACAATGTGGCCATTTCCTTTTATAATCAAAACGCATAAATAAAGTGAACTGAAATGAAACAAACTCCTCTGAATTCAATGTATTTTATGAAAGGTGATATTAAGTAAGCAAGTAGTTGAGTATGATGGAAGGGAAGGAAATGTGATTGTCCAAACAGCCTTTGAGAGGGAAGACGGAACATATTCACAGGCTGGGGGGGATCGAATGCTCAGCAAACCGCCAAGAGAAGCAGTAGCTTTCCTTCAACGATGCCGTGAATGTGTGTGTGTGTTGTGCGCGCGTGTTGCTTGTGTGCGTGTGTGTATGTTTGCGCTCGTGAAGGCATCCGTGCGTGTGCTGATGTGTGTGTGTGTTCGTGTATGCATGTATCTGATGTGTGTGTGTGTGTTCGTGTATGCATGTATCTGATTACAGGGGGGCGGATTCTCTAAAGCATGCGTGATACTTGAGATCAGTAGGGGAGCCATAATATCTGTCATAGCTGATAAGCCTTCTGCAGTGGGTGCCAGAGCACACTTGCCAAGCAGATGGAAGCGCAAAAGTAACTACACAAAACACAGCACCCAAAACCACATCCACCCAGGGCCGGATTAAGGCTGGGTATAACCGGGGCTGACGCCCCTGGGTCCAGGCCAATGGGGGCCCAAGAAGAAGCAAATGTTTTTTCAAAAAAATATTATAAAGGAATTATATACACTACCGGTCAAAAGTTTGGGGTCACTTAGAAATGTCCTGTTTTTGAAAGAAAAGCAATTTTTTTGTCCATTAAAATAACAGAAATACAGTGTAGACATTGTTAATGTTGTAAATGACTATTGTAGGTGGAAACTGATTATTTTTTATGGAATATAGACATACAGAGGCCCATTATCAGCAACCATCACTCCTATGTTCCAATTGCACGTTGTGTTAGCTAATCCAAGTTTATCAATTAAAAAGGCGAATTGATCATTAGAAAACCCTTTTGCAATTATGTTAGCACAGCTGAAAACTGTTGTTCTGATTAAAGAAGCAATACAACTGACCTTCTTTAGACTAGTTGAGTATCTGGAGTGCCAGCATCTGTGGGTTCAATTACAGACTCAAAATGGCCAGAAACAAATAACTTTCTTCTGAAACTCGTCAGTCTATTCTTGTTCTGAGAAATGAAGGCTATTCCATGCGATAAATTGCCAAGGAACTGAAGATCTCCTACAACACTGTGTACTACTCCCTTCACAGAACAGCGCAAACTGGCTCTAACCAGAATAGAAAGAGGTGTGGGAGGCCCCGATTTCTAGTTTGAGAAACAGACGCCTCACAAGTCCTCAACTGGCAGCTTCATTAAATAGTACCCGCAAAACACCAGTCTCAACGTCAACAGTGAAGAGGCCACTCCGGGATGCTGGCCTTCTAGTCAGAGTTCCTCTGTCCAGTGTGTGTTCTTTTGCCCATCTTAACCTTTTCTTTTTATTGGCCAGTCTGAGATATGGCTTTTTCTTTGCAACTCTGCCTAGAAGGCCTCTTCACTGTTGACGTTGAGACTGGTGTTTTGCGGGTACTATTTAATGAAGCTGCCAGTTGAAGACTTGTGATCCTGGAATGCGTTGTGGAAGTAAGAAAAGGCTAGTTCAACATCAGGGATTAATTCCATTCAATGCTAGATACATCATGTAAAAAAACCTTGAATATCAAACCGCTTCCAGTTTCTTTTCGTAATGACATGTGGATATTGCTTAGGAATTTTACCATCTCTCACACAGGCAATAGCACAGTGATCACTTATGTTATTTGCAAAAATACCAGGAACATTAAAACGAAGAGGAGTATTGGATAAAATCAAATTAATCAAAGAGGATTTCAGAGGATATTTTATATTCAACCTCGTTACACTGTTGACAATCTGAGTGAGATTATAGGTATTGCACAGAATTTAGAGTTGATCAGAGCTAGATGTTAACCAATCCTGATTCAGATCACCCATCAGGACAAACTCAGAACTGGCATTCTGTGAAAACAATACAAAAATACAATCCAGAAATCAACAAGATACAACAATATTTAAAGATGAGCCAAGGTTTAGGTTCAAAGACAGATATTCAAATTTCTTAGGTTTAGTAACAGAAGTCAGAACGACCGCCGAGAACTTGTCTTTTACGTATACTGCAACATGTCACGTCCTGACCAGTATAAGGGGTTATTTGTTATTGTAGTTTGGTCAGGGCGTGGCAGGGGTGTGTTTGGTTTGTGTTGTTGGGATTTTGGGGTTAGTTGTATGGTCCTTATTTTTATATTTCTACGTACCCTTCTAGGTGTTGTATTTCTTTGAGAGCCATACCAAGCCAAAACAATCAGGGACAGCTGTACATCGTTGTCACTGATTGGGAGTCATACTTACGTAGCCCTTTTTTCCACTGTGTTTGTGGGAAGTTGTTTTTGCATTGCTGTGTGTAGCCTGCAAGACTGTTTGTCGTTCGTTTGTTTTCTTGTTTCGTTACGTGTCTCAAATAAAAAAGTTAAATATGAGCACTCAACCCGCTGCGCCTTGGTCTACTCCGTACGACACCCGTTACACAACACAACCACCCTTAGATTTACGATCTGTACGAAAAACAATGTAACCATTTATGCCAATATTTTTGTCTATAATAGATTTTTTGGAGCCAGGTTTCAGAAAACATAAATAAACTGAATTTCTAAAATTGACAATTTTCTTTGCTTTTCTTTCAAAAACAAGGACATTTCTAAGTCACCCCAAACTTTTGAACGGTAATATATATATATATATATATATATATATATATATATATATATATATATATATATATATATATATACACACATACACATACACACACACAGTACCAGTCAAAGGATTGGACACACCTTCTCATTCAATGGTTTTTCTTTATTTTTACTATTTTCTACATTGTAGAATAATAGTGAAGACATCCAAACTATGAAATAACACATATGGAATCATGTAACCAAAAACATGTTAAACAAATCAAAATAGATGTTATATTTGAGATTCTTCAAAGTAGCCACCCTTTGCCATGATGACAGCTTTGCACACTCTTGGCATTCGCTCAAACAGCTTCATGAGGTAGTCACCTGGAATGCATTTAAATTAACAAGTGTGCCTTGTTAAAAGTTAATTTGTGGAATTTCTTTCCTTCTTAATGCGTTTGAGGTAGGGGTGGTATACAGAAGATAGCCCTATTTGGTAAAATACTAAATCCATATTATGGCAAGAACAGCTCAAATAAGCAAAGAGAAACAACAGTCCATCATTACTTTGAGACATGAAGGTCAGTCAATCCGGATAATTTCAAGAACTTTGAATGTTTCTTCAAGTGCAGTCGCAAAAACCATCAAGCGCTATGATGAAACTGGCTCTCATGAGGACCGCCACAGGAAAGGAAGGCCCAGATTTACCTCTGCTGCAAAGGATAAGTTAATTAGAGTGACCAGCCTCAGAAATTGCAGCCCAAATAAATGCTTCCCAGAGTTCAAGTAACAGACATCTCAACATCAACTGTTCAGAGGAGACTGTGTGAATCAGGCCTTCATGGTCGAATTGTTGCAAAGAAACCACTACCAAAGGACACCAATAAGAAGAAGAGACTTGCTTGGGCCAAGAAACACGAGCAATGGACATTAGACCGGTGGAAATCTGTCCTTCGTTTTGATGAGTCCAAATTTCAGATTTCTGGTTCCAACCACCGTGTCTTTGTGAGACACAGAGTAGGCGAACGAATGATCTCCACGTGTGTGGTTCCCATCGTGAAGCATGAAGGAGGAGGTGTGATGGTGTGGGGGAGCTTTGCTGGTGACACTGTCTGTGATTTATTTAGAATTCAAGGCACACTTAACCAGCATGGCTACCACAGCATTCTGCAGCAGAAATACGCCATCCCATCTGGTTTGCGCTTAGCGGGACTATCATTTGTTTTTCAACAGGACAATGACCCAACACACCTCCAGGCTGTGTAAGGGCTATTTGACCAAGAAGGAGAGTGATGGAGTGCTGCATCAGATGACCTGGCCTCACCAATCACCCGACCTGGAAAAGTAGCCAACAAGTGCTCAGCATGTGGGAACTCCTTCAAGACTTTTGGAAAAGCATTTCAGGTGAAGCTGGTTGAGAGAATGCCAAGAGTGTGCAAAGCTCTCATCAAGGCAAAGGGTGGCTACTTTGAAGAATCTCTTCAAATCTCTTTGTTTAACACTTTTTTGGTTACTACATGATTCCATATGTGTTATTTCATAGTTTTGATGTCTTCACTATTATTCTACAATGTAGAAAATTGTAAAAAAAAATAAAAACCCTTGAATGAATAGCTGTGTCCAAACATTTGACTGATACTGTATATATATATTTTTTACTGCAACCGCCAACCACAGGAGGACTTCGGTGCCCGCTCTCAATGAGTGTAGACAGCCTGCTGCTGCCGCTCTGCTAATCATCAGATGGGGGAGTAGGAGGTAGGGGGCCCACATGAGTAACTGGGGGGCCCTTCCTTGATTTGGTTAACAACAAATAAACATCATATTAAATAAATGTGACTGATCGATTGTGTGAGTCAGGGGCTGGACCAAGAGTAAAAATAAATTACAAAAAATCAATAACATTTAGAATATATTTTTTTTTTCCGAAGAATTTTTATCAAACCACAGGAGCCTGCTCTCACACCAGAGAGCATAATTTAGCCACAGAGGATCAATAGTTTATCAAAAAAAATAACTATGGATTAAGTTTTATCACAAGCGCATACATGTATCTGCAAAAATAAAGGAAACACCAACATAATAAAGTGTCTCAAAAGAACAGCTCCAATGCGCCTTGGCAAAGATTCTGCAAGTGGACCTAAACCATGCCAGGAAAATGCACCCCGCACTATAACATATACTTTGTATCCCTCATCCTTTATTTCGGCAGTTACAGGTATGCCAACAGTCGGGAAGACCGCAGTTTGGGCAGCATGCGCGCCAAATATACAGCTTGTTATGTTGTGGCTATAGACATATCATCCATAAAAAGGTTTTGTAACCTCTTACCCTGGCAATTTGACTATTAAACTCATCGGTACACTAGCAATGGATGCCAGTCGTATTTGAATGGGAATTGCCATTTATGGATTATATTTCTATGGTTGGTTGCGGCTGTCTCTTTGCCTTTTGCAGATTTTAAAATACAATACGTACAGTTTAGAAAGCAAATGCCTACTGCTGAAAAGAGAAGACTAATCCGTCTGTAGAATCAATAGAAGAACATTTTTAAAAAAGCAATGCCCCGGGTCCTATGATTTCGTGATCCGGCCCTGCATCTTCCAGTAGCTTTTCAAAGATCCCTACAACAGCCCACTGCTACAGAACTAGCCACCACTGTGCACAGTGCACCACACACACACACACTATCTTACTAATGACAGCTTCGACTAGCTACAGTACCGCTCTTTAAAGCTCTCTAAAACAGTGTCTACGTCCCAAATAGCACAATATCCTAATCTAGTGCTTATGACCTATGTAGTGTACTACTTTAGGGAACATCGTGCCATTGGGGAAGCACACTCAATGAGAGGCCACTTAGCGTGCTTGCCACTGTGAGGAGAGAGAGAGACAGAGGAGAGAAATAATATTAAGGAACAGGATCGCGAGCAGCGAGACAGAGCTGAGGCTGGCATCCTTTGAAAGTAATTACCAGGGATAAATATACTGGGCACACGGGGAGGGGTGCAGGATTAGCTAGGGACACGGGGACTAAGTTTAGCACCTCAGATCTTCTAGAGCAAGGCAGCTGCCTGGTCATAATGAGACCTTCATACTGGGAGAGAGAAGGTGTCTTCAGGGGGAAATTGGAGCAAAGGCCCATTAGACCGATCTGGGTCATGTTCATTAGGCACAAAATGGAAGAAAAGGGACTGAAAAAGGGAGAGACAACTTGGACTCATTTTTGGAATCTGTTGCAAAATGTTTTAAAACAGTTTCATGTCCTAATGAATATGACCATTAGACTAGTGGCCAATCCTCAAAAAGGGCTTGAGATTTTGAGCAGTGGCGGTCGGTGCCGTTTAAGGTTGCAAAGGGAGGTTATATTACTGGAAACTTTCTAAGTCTACCAGTAAACTACCAGAATTTTGGAATCTTTCAAGGATTTTATGTAATATATCACAAGACATCTAGTGGCCGTTTTGGGTACTTCAGATTTTTACAGGTGTCTAATTATCTCTGGCCCTCTCTCTGGTCTTATCACATGTAAAACATAGAAAATAATTAAATAAGATGATTTTCAAATAAAAAATGGAATCACAAAGCTGTTAACATTATCCTTAATATGAACCATCAACTTAGTGAATTCCATTAGTGTTTCATGAGGGTTTCAGCAAAACATCCTTTGTATTTGTTTTACACAGTTTATTTTACTACGTCAGCATGCATTAATTTTGTTGTCAATGTGTTTGCATTAAAATGGTGGATGCAGTTGTGGAAAAAGGCAATATTGGAAGAGTTGCAGAGTTAATTGAAATAATGCCATTGTTGATTAGATGCTTTTTTCATTAATTAGGCTATTTTCTCTTGAACCATATTGTCTATCTACTAGAAACTCACAGACAATATGGCACAGATATAAAACATTTAAAAAATATATTCATATATAGTATTAAAGTTATTCAAGTCTAAATTACGAAAGTTATGATAGATTGCCATAGACCAAAATTACTGAAGATTCCGGTAACTTTGGTAAACTATGGGTAGCTTTGCAACCCTAGTGCCGTTTAAGATTAGGGAGAACATTTTTTTCTTTACGAGCATGGCCTTATTTCTATTACAGCATAATGGATGACTGTCATTCATATTCCCTTCACCCAACTCAATGTAACATCGATAGGTTTAGACTAGTAGCCTACTACATGATACTCGAATTTGCCCTACACCCATCATGAGGTTGCTACAACCTAGCCTAAAAATGAAAGTTTATAAAGTAGGTGCACAGGTCGAGATACAAATGTAAGTAAATCAAGGTGACAGACCGTGACACATTCAATACCACCTTACACACTCTTGCCTCCATCTAGCTGATCTGGGGTGTGTAATCATTAGTCCAAACAGTTGCACCTCCTGAGGTGCTGACCTGTTGCACTCTCTATAACCACTGTGATTATTATTTGACCCGGCTGGTCATCTATGAATGTTTTAACATCTTGAAGAACGATCTGGCCTTAATGATCATGTACTCTTATAATCTTCACCCGTCACAGCTAGAAGAGGACTGGCCACCCCTCAGAGACTCGTTCCTCTCTAGGTTTCTTCCTAGATTCCAGCCTTTCTAGGGAGTTTTTCCTAGCCACCATGTGCTTCTACATCTGCGTTGCTTGCTCTCTGGGGGTTTAGGTTCGTTTTCTGTAGAAGCACTTTGTGACAACTGCTGATGTAAAAAGGGCTTTATAAATACAATTGTTTGATTGATCCGTTTTGCAACTAAAACAGGAGTTTCTATTAGACAAATTTATGTAGGTCCCTCCCCGTTGCTTTCCGTTTGAGAAACGTTTTGCAATAGAATCGGCCCAATGAATACACCTCGTAACAAGTTACATAATAACAAAATATTTAGATGCACTATTGTAAAGTGGTTGTTCCACTGGATATCATAAGGTGAATGCACCAATTTGTAAGTCGCTCTGGATAAGAGCGTCTGCTAAATGACTTAAATGTAAATGTGAATTTTCGTAACAAGTCACATAATAAGTTGCATGGACCCTGTGTTCAATAGTGTTTAACATGATTTTTCAATGACCACCTCAAAGACCAGGAAGGTTTTCCAATGCCACGCAAAGAAGTGCACCGATTGGTAGATGGGTAAAAATGTAAAAAGCAGACATTGAATATCCCTTTGAGCATGGCAAAGTTATTAATTACACTTTGGATGGTGTATCAAGACACCCAGTCACTACAAAGACACATTCGTCCTTCCTAACTCAGTTGCCAGAGAGGAAGGAAACCGCTCAGGGATTTTACCATGAGGCCAATGACTTTAAAACAGTTACATGGTTGAATGGCTGTGAAAGGAGAAAACTGTTTTTCCAAAACATGCATTCTGTTTGCAACAAGGCACTAAAGTAATACTGCAAAAAATGTGGCAAAGCAATTCACCTTTTGTTCTGAATACAAAGTTTGGGGCAAATCCAATACAACACATTACTGAGCACCACTCTCCATATTTTCAAGCATGGTGGTGGCTGCATCATGTTATGAGTATGCTTGTAATCGTTAAGGACTGGGGAGTTTTTCAGGATAAAAAATAAATGGAATGGAGCTAAGCACAAGGAAAATCCTAGAGGAACATCTGGTTCAGTCTGCTTTCCACCAGACACTGGGAGATGAATTCACCTTTCAGCAGGACAATAACCTAAAACACAAGGCCAAATCTACACTGGAGTTGCTTACCAAGAAGACAGTGAATGTTCCTGAGTGGCCGAGTTACAGTTTTGACTTAAATCTGCTTGAAAATCTATGGCATGACTTGAAAATGGTTATCTACCAATGATCAACAACCAATTTAACACAGCTTGAAGAATTTTGAACATAATAATGGTGAAATATTGTACAATCCAGCAGTGGCGTGTATTCATGGATACCAAGGGAAGCCAGGCTTCCCCCAAAAATTGACCAACAAAATATAAAAAAATATTAAATAATCTATCTTTCGTCTCTCTGTGTTTCATCATTTTCCTTCAATTCGCAAAAGGCTGAATGTATCTCACAGGTGAAAGCATCCGAGCGACCAAAACAGCACCCCTCTGTCTCTCTACGTGTAGGCCATCTATCTGATGCTGTCTGGTCCAAACAAGTATGACATTGTTTGCTGCCTGTAGCATTGTAGGCAAAGGAAGCCAGAGAACATTTGGCCTCCCTTGATTAAAAAAAAAGTATAAAAAATGTGCCAATCAGCGGTGAGCTAAACTGAGCGAGCTCAACTGTGAATGGTCCTGGCGCACCAAAAAAAAAGAGTCAAGGGAAGCCAGCTTGGATTTGGCATCACTACTATCAAATCCCATTGAGAGCATACGTCATTAACAGAAAAACTTGAATTGTTGCATCTCGTTGTGTTGTTGTCCTCTGGAGGCTAGCTAGCTAGCTAAAATGGTCCCTTTCCTAAATTAGCCATGGATGGATAGGGATTTGGACTTGGTTTTACTTAATTCTCCATACTGGCCAATGATTATAACAGAGATTCTGATCCACCCATTAATTCATACATTGTTGTGCCCCTGGCCTGAGAGGATGGAAGTTGTAGCTAGATGTAGGCTAATTTTAACTAGCTAACGTTGACCATGAATGGAAGTTAGGCTAGTGAGCAAGCATTTTAGCCAGTTAGCCTATGATAACAAAAAATAAAAGTGTACTGTATAACAGAGTGATAGGCCGTTTCGTCAACATGAAAGAGAGGAGGATGGCATTGGCGTTACTCTACAAACAGGGTGAGTCAACATGTTTTTCTACTTGCACGAATGTGCGCACACACACGCACACACACACACACACACGCATGCACACAGAAATCAGAACCATGCACAACCACATCATAATTAGCTTAAGTTGGACTAAATTGTTTTTGGTATCTTTTAGTTGTCACTGTATTAAACTAAGCAGAGGTGATTTGAAAATGTTTAAGTTGAAATGGTGCTGGAATAGTGGAGGCAGCTCCTGTTTTCTTTGCGACTTCCAAATCAGTAGTTGTTTGGTAGTCCGAAAATGTCGGAAACATTAACTTGCTTGACCATGCTTTAGGTCATATAACTTTCTGTTAATGTACATGCAATATGCTTTGTGGACTTTACTGCTATCCGATTTTGTGCAAACAACGCAATTATCAGAACACATAGGTTGTAATATGGGGTAGGGGGGGGCTTGGCAATTACGTTAGCTCCAACAACCTGACACTCATTGACAAGAAATGCCATCGACTTAGTGGGCCTTTGCATTTCATAGGAATTGCAGCTCTCCAATGTCAATGCCATCCTGAAATGCCCAGTCTGCCCTGGAGTTTCCATACATGTTGACATGGTGACATTATGGGGTATGGGGAGGATGTAACCACATATGATGACAAGCTCATAAGGCAGGTGTTCACCACATTGAACCAACACAACCTGACACTCACTGACAAAAAATGCCATCAACTTACTGGGCTTTCACATATGATAGGATTTGCACCTCTTCAATGTCAATGCCATCCTGAATCTCCCAGAACTGTCCACGATAGCTTCCCTACACCATCAGTCCCCCCTCTGGCAGTTACTACAGACAGAGACACCATGGAATTGGACTGCCACATGTCAGTAGGCCATTCAACAGCCAAAATGCCACCTGAAAAGAGCTGGCGTGCAATGTCATCAATACACTACATGACCAAAAGTATGTGGACACCTGCTCGGCGAACATCTCATTCCAAAATCATGGACATTAATATGGAGTTGGTCCCCCCTTTGCTGCTATAACAGCCATTTTTCTGGACAGGCTTTCCACTAGATGTTGGAACATTGCTGCGGGGACTTGCTTCCATTCAGCCACAACAGCATTAGTGAGCTCGGGCACTTAGGCCTAGCTCGTAGTCGGCGTTCCAATTCATCCCAAAGGTGTTCAATGGGGTTGAGGTCAGGGCTCTGTGCAGGCCAGTGAAGTTCTTCCACACCAATCTCCTCAAACCATTTCTGTATGAACCTGGCTTTGTGCATAGGGGCATTGTCATGCTGAAACAGGAAAGGGCCTTCCCCAAACTGTTGTCACTAAGTTGGAAGAACAGAATTGTCTAGAATGTCATTGTATGCTGTTGCATTATGATGTCCATTCACTGGAACTAAGGGGCCAAGCCCAAACCATGAAAAACAGCCCCAGACCAATATTCCTCCCCCACCAAACTTTACAGTTGGCACTATCCATTGGGGCAGGTAGCGTTCTCCTGTTCGTCGGTAGCTTCATGAAATAGGTTTCCATGGCCGAGCACCTGCAAACAAGCCTAAGATCACCATGTGCAATGCCAAGCTTAGGCTGGAATGATGTAAAGCTCACTGCCATTGGACTCTGGAGCAGTCTGGTGTGTAGAATCACTCTTGACCATCTGTCAATCCGACAGACGAATCTGTGTTTGGCAGATGCCAGGAGAACGCTATCTGCCACAATGCATAGTGCATGAGTGTTGTACACAATTATGAAAGAATCCAAACTAATTCCGATGTCGGAGCCCACTTGCTTTCCTTAGAGCAGATTACACTAGCAATAACATCAAAAAATATGTGTAAATGTATGTATTTGTGTCCGGCAGGATGATACAGAACTGAATGAGAGACATTTGACATGGAAAATTATAATTGAATCAGCTAGCAAAAAGTAAAGCTTACATTCATCATAAGTATTTATAGTTTACATTTCTGCCTATTGTATCTCTGTGTTTACAGGTCTATATTTCCAAGATGCATTATGATATCCTAATGCTGTTTGTTTGTGTACGTAGGGCAGACAACTGATTACTTGTATTCCACATTTTTGCAATATCAGAGCCTGCAATATTGGGTTACATGAGCCTGTGGCCCACCCCCCTCCAGCCAGGCATTTTTCTGTGCTTTTTGAGTTTAGGGGGTGTATCAACATTTCTAACCACCTTTGCAGAAAAATATTTTTACACAACTATCCATTTCATAAATGGGAGACATTAGGGATTTTTAAAAACATGGTTGTGTTATGTTCTACCTAGGGTAGGGGTATAAAACATGTTTTGGGGGGCCTTCCCATTAGCCTACATTGCCTATTTGCCTTCTGATAGAAAATGTATCTAACTGCATTGCAAAGCTGAGCAAATAGACTAGTGTTTAACTGTCATGAAACTGTCATTCAGGAGTAGAACAGGACTGTTCATAATTACAGAGATGATTAACTACACACAAGACACTGAATCCTAACTTTGTGCACACTTAACTTGGCAATCATGCATTAATGGTAATGGATGAATTGCACGAAAACATTATGTACGAGGATATCAAGTCAGGATTCAAGCATACGTGAAAACATAACTATATTGTGATAAACTCATAACCAATGTCATGAGAAACGTGAACAGTTTGTCCTTTCAGATTTGCTACATTTGACCACGGGCCAAACAGCTATGAAACCAAACATGTCTGTTTTGACTTGTCTTTTCAATCTAGAAGAAAAAGAAACGCACACCTATTAAGGCGAGGTGCTGGCTAGCGGAGTAGAAAACTTGAAAATAAGGGAGAGCCGCACACTCTAGGAGCTCAGATGCAAAAATGTAATATCCAACGTTTCGACAGCCAAGCTGTCTTCATCAGGGTATCAGCTTGGCTGTCGAAACGTTGGATATTACATTTTTGCATCTGAGCTCCTAGAGTGTGCGGCTCTCCCTTATTTTCAAGTTGACTTGTCTTTTCAACAGCTCGGGGCATTGGTGTGTTTGAGTGAGAAAGCAGTTGGTCAGTGGAACAATGCTCTAAATATACCCTCCTCAGGCCAAAGATAGCTGTCCAGAAAGGTGAGGGGGTTGTTCTTCTACAACCCACCACACTCTGCAGTGCCCCAGCAGAGCAGCAGCAGAGGTTCAATAAGCAGTACAGCATCGCTGGACTGACCCGGCAGCAGGGGGGATCCGGTTACACGTCCATGGCCATTTTCCATCACAGTAAACCTAAGCCCTTTCCTTTTTTTCTCTTTCGGCTGGCCAGCGTTCTTGTTTGTTTGAATGCTGGCCGCTGAAATGGCAGGGAAAGGTGGAGGGGGACGAGTTGTGGTGCAGGTGTTTAGGTTCTTTCACTCACTGACACAGATGAAGAGGACAGTATGCGTTCCTGGGACAGGGATATGATTCCACACCTTCACTGTCACGTATACTCCCTCTCTGGCCTCTAGGTCACCAGACTGCTGATTATTACGCACACCTGTCACCATCGTCACGCGCACCAGCGCTTATTGACACTCACCTGGACTCCATCACCTCCTTGATTACCTGCTTTTATTCATGTCACTCCCTTTGGTTTCTTCCCCAGGCGTTATTGTTTCTGTTTCATGTCGGTGCGCTGTTTGTGTTTCTTGTTTTGTTTATGTTCGATTATTTATTAAAAGTATTCACTCCCTGAACTTGCTTCCCGACTCTCAGTGTACATTGTTACATTCACCAAGAGAGTACGAATGCATTGGGAAAATCTACAATGCACTGGGAGGTATGGTTGCCAGTTTCTGTTTCTCAAGCCAAGAGACCATAACCTGGTCCCAGATCTGTTTGTGCAGACAAATGTTTGGGTTGACATGATAGAACAAACATGTCTGTTAGCAGTCTAAGGAGAAAAAAATCCAGGGAAATGCTCTCCAAGTGAGAAGACCATCTTAAGGATAGGGTATGAACTAGAGGCACTGAGGCAGTCACCTGTTTGAGATTCAAACCAACAACCCTCTCCTGACCTGACATATCCTGGTTAGTATCTGTATGTGTTTAGCCGATATCAATACTCCAAGGCTACTCGAGTCATGCTAACTGAGTGTGGGAAATGCGCTTTACAAATGAAATATTATTGTGTGGGACCAAACCTGGGTCACCATAACAACACATTAGCCCTAGTCACCCTACCCCAGTCAGTGAGTCACAGTCAGAGCATCGGTTCTCACCCTGTGGTCCTCCTGTAGCGCCATGCTAGTGTTGGGTTGGCCCCTGGCTACGCGGCCCCTGTCACACCCGCCTGTCAGACTGGGCATGAAGTCCCGACCGAAGGGCTCTGATAAACTCCGCATCATCTGTTGTACATGTGTGTTGTGTGCCTGGAATGGATCCCTGTGGAGAAGAGGAAGAGGAGGAAGAGGAGATTGAATCAGCCTCAATGTTCCCAGAGCCTCTGAATTCTTTGCAGAATTGATGACTGTGCTGATGAGTGAAAAACAAAATGGTCATACCTTGATGAGCTGTAGATTGGAAAAAGGGAAAGTGGAGGGAGAGGAAGGAAGGAAGGAAGGAAGGAAGGAAGGAAGGAAGGAAGGAAGGAAGGAAGGAAGGAAGGAAGGAAGGAAGGAAGGAAGGAAGGAAGGAAAGAAAGAAAGAAGGGAACTTGTTAACACCAGGCATTCACCATTTCATAATTTACTGTCTGTCATACAATCAAATCAGTGCTAGGCATTTTTTTTCTGTGTGCAAATAGTAATAATAGTCATAGCTAGATGTAGGGTGGATGGGTGGAGCTCCGGGGACAACAGGAGGGTATGGGGTGTTTGGAGCGGCTTCACTTCGGTGTGCAATGTATGTTTTAAAATCTAAAATAAATAAATATATATTTTGACTGGAATATACAGTACCAGTCAAAAGTTTGGACACACCTACTCATTCAATGGTTTTTCTTTATTTCTACATTGTAGAACAATAATGAAGACAACAAAACTATGAAATAACACATATGGAATCATGTAGTAACCAAAAAAGTGTTACACAAATCTAAATATATTTTATATTTGAGATTCTTCAAAGTTGCCACCCTTTGCCTTGATGAACGCAGCCTCCTCTGAACAGTTGATGTTGAGATGTGTCTGCTACTTGAACCTTGTGAAACATTTATTTGGGCTGCAATCTGAGTCTAGTGACTCTAATGAACTTATCCTCTGCAGCAGAGGTAACACTGGGTCTTCCTTTCCTGTGGCGGTCCTCATGAGAGACAGTTTCATCATAGCGCTTGATGGTTTTGCGACTGCACTTGAAGAAAGTTCTTGACATTTTCCGTATTGACTGACCTTCATGTCTCAAAGTAATGATGGACTGTCATTTCTCTTTGCTTATTTGAGCTGTTCTTGCCATAATATGGACTTGGTCTTTTACCAAATAGGGCTATCTTCTGTATATCCACCCCTATCTTGTCAAAACACAACTGATTGGCTCAAACGCATTAAGAAGGAAAGAAATTCCACAAATTAACACCTGTTAATTGAAATGCATTCCAGGCTGGTTGAGAGAATGCCAAGAGTATGCAAAGCTGTCATCAGGGCAAAGGGTGGCTACTTTGAAGAATCTCAAATATATATAAAAGATTTGTTTAACACTTTTTTGGTTACTACATGATTCCATTTGTGTTATTTCATAGTTTTGATGTCTTCACTAGTATTCTACAATGTAGAAAATAGTAGAAATAAAGAAAAACCCTTGAATGAGTAGGTGTGTCCAAACTTTTGACTGGTACTGTATATATAGATTTGTTCCTAAATAGTCATAACAAGAACACCCAACCGGGCATTGCGAGGGAAGGGCCGGTTTGTGAAGATGGGGCGATGGGGGTCGTACAGTAACGTTTATCTGATTTTAGACCAGGCATAAGATATGCACAAAAGTATGTGGAGACCCCTTCATACTAGTGGATTCAGCTAACACCCGTTCCTGACAGGTGTATAAAATCAACCACACATCCATGCAATCTCCATAGACAAACATTGGCAGTAGAATGGCCCGTACTGAAGAGCTTAGTGGCTTTCAACGTGGCACCGTCATAGGATGCCACCTTTCCAACAAGTCAGTTCATCACATTTCTGCTCTGCTAGAGCTGCCCCGGTCAACTGTAAGTGCTGTTATTGTCTAGGAGCAACAACGGCTCAGCCGCGGACTGAATATACTCTCCTGCAATCCGCCTCACCCAGTGTGGTACGGATCTGCTATTTTTATACTTTAGAACCGGAACCCCCATCAGGAGCTAGCCAGCTAACTAGCTACTAGCTAGTAGTCAGTTAGCCACTGCTAGCAGTCTTCACCATTAACTCGGACATCAGCCAGCTTCAGCTCGGTCAATACCTGCCAGTCTGCACAGCTCGATATCAACCCAGAGCATATCGGACTGCTTTTTCTCTACCACATCTCCGGATTCCTACCGCAAGCTCTGGACCATTACACCAAATCATCGTAACTAGCTAGCTGTTATCCGAGTGGCTACTCCTGGCTAGCGCCTCTGTTCCGAAGCAAGCACCAGTTAGCCTTGAGCTAGACCCATCTCCCGGTTAGCCGAAGAGGTCTACCAGCTAATTCCTGGGCTACAATACCTCTTTTGCCAATTGGCCTGGACCCTTTATTGCCGACACAGAGCTCCGCCAATCCATCACGACTGGTCTGCCGACGTAATCGTCCTAGGTGGTTTCAACAGACTTTTCCGTTGCGACGTCGCCAGAGACCAATCTGCTGGCCACAGCCCGCTAGCTCCAGCTTGCCTAGCGTAGTGGCAACTACCGAACAGCTCCCTGACTCACCCATTGCTGCTCATTGGACCCTATGATCAATCTGCTACACATACCTCTCCCTAATGTCAATATACCGTGTCTACTGCTGTTTAGGTTAGTTATTATTGTTTTATTTCACTGTAGAGCCCCCAGCCCCGACCTAAATGCCTTGGATAGCTCTTTTGTCGCACCCTCCAAACATGCGGAGACCTCACCTGGCTTAACTGGTGCCTCCAGAGACGCAATCGCTCTCATCGTCACTCAATGCCTAGGTTTACCTCCACTGTACTCTCATCCTACCATACCCTTGTCTGGACATTATACCCTGAATCTATTCTACCACACCAAGAAATCTGCTCCTTTTATTCTCTGTCCCCAACGCACTAGACAACCAGTTCTTATAGCCTTTAGCTGTACCCTTATCCTACTCCTCCTCTGGTGGTGTAGAGGTCAACCCAGGCCCTGTAGCCCCCAGCATCACACCCATTCCCAAGGCGATCTCATTTGTTGACTTCTGTAACCGTAAAAGCATTGGTTTCATGCACGTTAACATCAGAAGCCTCCTCCCTAAGTTTGTTTAATTCACTGCTTTAGCACACTCCGCCAACCCTGATGTCCTAGCCGTGTCTGAATCCTGGCTTAGGAAGGCCACCAAAAATTCTGAAATTTCCATCCCCAACTACAACATTTTCCGACAAGTTAGTTCTACTTTTAAAAATCCACCTTTCCAGAAATAAGTTTCTCACCGTTGCCGCTTGATATAGACCCCCCTCAGCCCCCAGCTGTGCCCTGAACACCATATGTGAATTGATTGCCCATCATCTATCTTCAGAGTTCGTACTGTTAGGTGACCTAAACTGGGATATGTTTAACACCCCGGCCATCCTACAATCTAAGCTAGATGCCCTCAATCTCACACAAATTATCAAGGAACCTACCAGGTACAACCCTAAATCCGTAACCATGGGCACCCTCATAGATATCATCCTGACCAACTTCTACTCTAAATACAACCAGGATTTCAGCGATCACTGCCTCATTGCCTGCGTCCGTAATGGGTCCACTGTCAAACTCTCCCTTAAACAAGTCAGCAAACAGGTCTTTCTAATTAACCTGGCCCGGGTATCCTGGAAGGATATTGACCTCATCCTGTCAGTAGAGGATGCGTGGTAGCTCTTTAAAAGTGCTTTCCTCACCATCCTAAATAAGCATGCCCCATTCAAAAAATGTAGAACTAACAACAGATATACCCCTTCGTTCACTCCAGACTTGACTGCCCTTGACCAGCACAAAAACATCCTGTGGCGTACTGCATTAGCATCGAATAGCCCCCGCGATATACAACTTTTCCGGGAAGTCAGGAACCAATATACACAGTCAGTTATGAAAGCTACGGCTAGCTTTTTCAAACAGAAATTTGCAACCTGTAGCACTAATTCCAAAACGTTTTGGGACACTGTAAAGTCCATGGAGAATAAGAGCACCTCCTCCCAGCAGCCCACTGCACTGAGGCTAGGAAACACGGTCACCACCAATAAATCTACGATAATCGATCATTTCAAAAAGCATTTTTCTAAGGCTGGCCATGCTTTCCACCTGGCTACCCCTACCCCAGCCAAAAGTTCTGCATCCCCCGCAGAAACTTGCCCCGCTTCTCCTTCACCCAAATCCAGACAGCTGATGTTCTGAAAGAGCTGCAAAATCTGGATCCCTACAAATCAGCTGGGCTAGACAATCTGGACCCTCTCTTTCTAAAATTATCCACCTGAAATTGTTGCAACCTCTATTACTAGCTTGTTCAACATCTCTTTCGTATCGTCTGAGATCTCCAAAGATTGGAAACCTGCCGCGGTCATCCCTCTCTTCAAAGGGGGAGACACTCTATACCCAAACTATTATAGACCTATATCCATCCTGCCCTGCCTTTCTAAAATCTTTGAAAGCCAAGTTAACAAACAGATCACCAACCATTTCGAATCCTACCGTACTTTCTCCACTATGCAATCTAGTTTCCGAGCTGGTTATGGGTGCACCTCAGCCACGCTCAAGGTCCTAAACGATATCATAACCGCCATCGATAAAAGACAGTACTGTATAGCCATCTTCATCGACCTGGCCATGGCTTTCGACTCTGTCAATCACCGCATTCTTATCGGCAGACAAAACAGCCTTGGTTTCTCAAACGACTGCCTCGCCTGGTTCACCAACTACTTCTCAGATAGAGTTCAGTGTGTCAAATCGCCTATTGTCCGGACCTCTGGCAGTCTCTATGGGGGTGCCACAGGGTTAAATTATCGGGCCGACTCTTTTCTCTGTATATATATCAATGATGTCACTCTTGCTGCTGGTGATTCTCTAAACCACCTCTACACAGACGACACCTTTCTGTATACATCTGGCCCTTCTTTGGACACTTTGTTAACAAACCTTCAAATGAGCTTCAATGCCATACAACACTTCTTCCGTGGCCTCCAACTGCTTTTAAATGCTAGTAAAGCTAAATGCATGCTCTTCAACCGATTGTTGCCCGCACCCACCCACCCGACTAGCATCACTACTCTGGAAAGGTTCTGACTTAGAATATGTGGACAACTACAAATACCGAGGTGTCTGGATAGACTGTAAACTCTCCTTCCAGACTCACATTAAGCATCTCCAATCCAAAATTAAATCTAGAATCAGCTTCCTATTTCGCAACAAAGCCTCCTTCATTCATGCTGCCAAAATATCCTCCAACACTCTACTCAGCAAATTAGATGCAGTCTATCACAGTGCCGTCCGTTTTGTCACCAAAGCCCCATATACTACTCACCACTGTGACCTGTATGCTCTCATTGGCTGGCCCTCGCTTCATATTTGTCGCCAAACCCACTGGCTCCAGGTCATCTATAAATCTTTGCTAGGTAAAACCCAGCCTTATCTCAGCTCACTGGTCACCATAGCAACACCTACCCGTAGCACGCGATCCAGCAGGTATATTTCACTGGTCATCCCCTAAGCAAACTCCTCGTTTGGCCGCCTTTCCTTCCAGTTCTCTGCTACCAATGACTGGAACGAACTGCAAAAATCACTGAAGCTGGAAACTAATGTCTCTCGCTCTAACTTTAAGCATCAGCTGTCAGAGCAGCTTACCGATCACTGTACCTGTACACAGCCCATCTGTAAATAGCACACCCAACTACCTCATCCCCATATTATTATTTATTGTTTTGCTCTTTTGCACCCCAGTATCTCTACTTGCACATCATCATCTGCACATCTATCACTCCAGTGTTAATGCTAAATTGTAATTATTTTGCCTCTATGGCCTATTTATTGCCTTACCTCCCTAATCGTACTACATTTGTACACCTTTTCTATTGTGTTATTGACTGTACGTATGTTTATCCCATGTGTAACTCTGTGTTGTTGTTTTGTCACACTGCTTTGCTTTATCTTGGTCAGGTCACAGTTGTAAATGAGAACTTGTTCTCAACTGGCCTACCTGGTTAAATAATGATGAAATAAAATACATTTAAAAAAAAGTGGTAGGTCACACAAGCTAACAGAATGGGACCGCTGAGTGCTGAAGCGCGTAGGGCGTAAAAATAGTCTGTCCTCGGTTGCAAAACTCACTACTGAGTTCCAAATTGCCTCTGGAAGCAACGTCGGCACAAGAACTGTTTGTCGGGAGCTTCATGAAATGCGTTTCCATAGCCAAGGAGCTGCACATAAGCCTAAGATCACCATGCCCATATCAAGCGTCGGCTGGAGTGGTGGAAAGCTCGCCACCTTTGGACTCTGGAGCAGTGGAAATGCGTTCTCTGGAGTGATGAATCACTCTTCACCATCTGGAAACGCGTTCTCTGGAGTGATGAATCACTCGTCACCACAAACGAATAGGGATTTAGCGGATGCCAGGAGAACACTACCTGCCCCAATACGTAGTGCCAACTGTAAAATTTGGTGGAATAGGAATAATGGTTTAGAGCTGTTTTTCATGGTTCGGGCTAGGCCCCTTAGTTCCAGTGAAGGGAAATCTTAATGCTACTGCGTACAATGACATTCTAGACAATTATGTGCATCCAACTTTGTGGCAACAGTTTGGGGAAGGTCCTTTCCTGTTTCTGCATGACAATGCCCCCATGCACAAAGCGAGGTCCATACAGAAATGGTTTGTCGGTGTGGAAGAACTTGACTGGCCTGCAGAGAGCCCTGACCTCAACCCTATCGAACAACTTTGGGATGAATTGGAACGCAGACTACGAGCCAGGCCTAATCACCCAACATTGACCTCACTAATGTTCTTGTGGCTGAATGGAAGCAAGTCCCTGCAGCAATGTACCAACATTTAGTGGAAAGCCTTCCAAGAAGAGTGGAGGCTGTTATAGCAGCAAAGGTGGGACCAACTCCATATTAATGACCATGATTTTGGAATAAGATGTTCGATGAGCAGGTGTCCACATACTTTTAGCCATATAGTGTATGACAAGGGTCTAAGCCAGGTGATTAATAGATATTACATTCTCAAAGTTTTCCTGGGGAATGGCTACACTTACTCAAAGCATATATTCACTAATAAAAAACATTAACCAATATTTTGCTGACACCAGTAACTCTATTCCTTGAGTAGTAAGTACCATGTTATTACTGTAGCCTACATGTCAACCAGTAGCTATTAACACACATCAAACATGGATTTCAGTGTGCATTAGTTGTCATTTAAATGTAGTAATATCTCATATCAGTTCTGCAGGTGTTTAAACAGGTGCAGCGAAATGCTTATGTTACTAGCTCCAACAGTGCAGTAGAATGTCTAGCAAATTCAACACAAATACACAAATACTAAAAAATGTAAACAACAAATTAAGAAATGACAGAATGAGTCCAATTAACAATCCAGGGGTAGACATATTAGAGTGAACAGCGTCAAAATCCAGAATTTAAATATAGACACTGACAGTATATAATTTGAAAGGAAAATTGTATGTTCAGTAGTAGCTAGGTATATTAGGATGAGCTATTTCTAGAATACAGTATATACATACATAGGGAGTAAACAACAGTATATTAACAGAATATGAGGTGACTATATATACATGGGGAAAAAGTCTCAAGGTGGAGGGCAGAGTACCGTGCAGGTAGCCAGCAAGTGATGGCTGTTCAACAGTCTGATGGCCTGGAGATAGAAGCTGTTTTTAAATCTGGAACAGCTGATATAATATAAGGGAATAGGCTATGCTGATAACAAAGCATTGAAATTGGGCACACAACTGCCCCATAATAATATCTGCAAACTATTAATTGTGAATGTGGCTCTTAAAATACAACATTATTAACAATAGCCTACAGACTGTCATTGTAGACAAGGGGTGGGTAGCATACAGTCGTTATTGTCCATTATCTGAAACAACGTGTCGTTCAAAGTGGTGTTGACTGGAATTTAAAATAAACATAATTTTTTCGAGAAATAAATCTTCATACTGTCGAATTAATGAGTGGCAGAATACAATATTGATACTACTTACGAGAAGAAAGGGTCCTCGTCAAATTCCCTGAGAAGACTGTTAAACATTTCCACGGGTGTTGGAGAGGAAAAGTGAAGTGTGAAATATCTATTTTCTGTTTCGCGCTATGAAGCGGCTTCTACTAGCCAGTGTACGACAGCCAAGCTCCCACTGTGTCAACGAAGTTACTATGGAACCTTGCTACACTTCAGAACGTTGGGCTTTATGAACCAGGAGCCACATGACCTCCGTCAAGCCATCTGATTGGCTGGCTATTCACAGCTCGCTCAGGATCTATCAGAAGAACGCTATGTTGTCAGTTGCTGTCATGACAACGCAGCTCGCTCCAGAGAAAGATATACCATGTTTTGCCATATTTTACAAGCGTGTGCCACTTAAGCAACGAGGCAATGCTGTAAAAGATGTGTAGGCTAAATGGCGTTTGTTGTTGAATTGATCAATTTAAATACGATGTACTATATTACTTTTCATTGGGTCTACATGTACTGTACATAGTTGTATTTGCAGTTGTCACTATGACAATGAACACACCCTGAAAGCACTGAACGGTCTGAACCAGTATCTGTGCGTTAGCGACCTCATGAATGATCTTATGCTACCATCTTATTAATAGGCAACGTGCAGTAGGATGCGTAATCTGTTGATTGACAGGACTATAGAAGGATAAACGTTCCTCTAGTGTGGATGCTCACCAACGTGTTAGAGTTATGTAGCCTATAGTTTATCATTATAGTAATCGGCTGGGTGGATGGCTCCGACACAACATTATTATTGCAACAGAACTAGCCTACTAGTAAGTCTAGCTAACGTTAGCGAACTTGAATGAAATACATATACAATTACACGTATACACTTACACTTGACTTTTATACTCTATAAAGTGTCTCTTTCAAATAATTTACTCTGGCAAGTTTTCCATGCAGTAGGGAGGTAAAGCGGAAGTCGAATCCATCACTTCCGTTGTTTGGGTGTGCCATAGTGAAGTGGAAACAACCAACAATACCGTTACGACCTGCTGCGGTAACGACACGGTAATTATCTTGTGAGAAGGCAGTATCATGTGTTGTTCCAAGTGGCTAGGACTCTATAATGAGAGAGAAATAAATATTAGCCTATAAGATTCAATCGAGCTACAGTCCATAAGTTGCATCTCATTAATGAGAGGAAAGAAACCTGTCTCATTCCTCGCACATATGCTGATCATCATGACTTGCTTACATTTTAGCATTTTTTATGCTCATTTCAGTCATGTTATTTGTCCCTCCTCTCTTAATTTTATTACCTATTTTTCTCCCCAATGTCATGCTATCCAATTGGTAGTTACAGTCTTGTCTCATCTTGGGAGAGGCGAAGGTCGAGAGCCGTGCGTCCTCCAATACACAACCCAACCAGCTTCTTGACACAAGGCCCAATTAACCCGGAAGCCAGCAGCACCAATGTGTCGGAGGAAACACCTTTCCGTACACCTGGCGACCATGTCAGCGTGCACTGCAACCGTCCCGAAACAGGAGTCGCTAGTACACAATGAAACAAGGACATCCCTCCCCTAACCCGGAGGACGCTGGGCCAATTGTGCACCGCCCCATTGGTCTCCCGGTCGCGGCCGGCTGCTAGATGGAATCGAACCCAGAATCTCTAGTGGCACAGCTAGCACTACAATGCAGTGCCTGAGACCAGGATTTCATTAAATAGGCCTAGGCATGTACTTTTTTTTATTGCACATTTAATTAAACAGACGCATTTAGCGATGTTCAACTTCAATTTATTGGCACAAAACAAGCATAAGACAACTTTTGTCAGGGGGCCTCGATTTTTTGGGACTGCGCTAAAGACTTCTTTGTCAGTCAGCTGCTACTAGTAAAGGCTCAGTGCACTATTGTAATTTTTTTTAACTAAATGTATTTGAGTGTTTACCAGCATGTGTAACTTGATTCTGATAATAATGTACAAAATAGTTATTCTGATAATACTTGTGGAATATTTGCTTGATATATGTTATCCAGTTTCTTGAAATACTTCGCAAATGCAACTTATTTCTATTTGAAAACTGAAATGGTTTATTCATTCCTTTTCCATTTTAGTAGAGGCTCTTATCCAGAGCAATTTACACTAGTGAGTGCATACGTTTTTATACTTTTTGTGCTGGTCCCCTGTGGGAATCAATCCAACAAGTGCCATGCTCTACCAACTGAGCCACATCATCACAAACCACTTGATGTCTCAATGTACCCAGTTACTGCATTGTGCATTGTTTTTCTTCATAGTGATGGAAAGTCTACAGGTACAAACCTAGATGACCAGCCTATGTACAATACAGTAATGTACATTTACATTAAGTAGCTTGTAAGGATGGTACATTCATATTGCACAAAAAGTGTCTGTTTTCCCATGTTATTTGTTCAAGAAAAATATTTAATTTGATGTGGATGTTTTGTGTCTTTGCCCATAACTTTGTACCTTTTGTTGTAGATGTTTGAGGACTGGTTTTGTTCTTTCTGGATTCTATTAGAATGACAATCACAGAGAAAGGCACAGGGCAATTACTCTAAAGATTCCAACTATTGAATCCTGCACGATACTGTTCTTAATTATACAACTACCTTTTTTTGTTGCCCTGCTACAAACCTCTATATTTTGACCATTAATACTAGTAAAGGTCACTTGTGAGAAAAAAAAAATAATTCCAATTTTTTTAATTTGTACTATTGTTTTTATTTAGATCTATCAAGGGGTGCTACACAACCCTCAGCACCCCTACTTCCTGTGGCTATGCCTAATATATAGGCTAGCATAGGAATGGTGGATTAATAGCCCAGCCTATGAATTAACTTCTAATTTACACAATCTGTCTTCACTGTTATCTTCTTGTGCAATTCATGCTTGATGCATCTCTGCTGGCCTTGCTCTCTTCCGTCCTCTGTATTCCACGTATTGCTCTTGAACCAGTAGCCTAGCCCAATGTGTGTCCCAGAAGTAGCAAAATAGTTTGCAAACTTAATTTGAGCAAGAAAAATAAATGAATACATATTCTGGCGGTTTCGGCGCCACGATCTTTGTAAGGCAGGATTTACACATACAAACCAACAGTCCAAGTGAAGGGTTAAACCGGTTTATTGTTATCAGGTTTCGGGTTTCACAAAACTCAAAACAAAGAGTAAACACTTCATCACCCGTGGAAGGTCCTCCAATCTTGGTCTTTGGTTCAATCTTGGTCTTTGGTTCAATCTTGGTCTTTGGTTCAATCTTGGTCTTTGGTTCAATCTTGGTCTTTGGTTCAATCTTGGTCTTTGGTTCAATCTTGGTCTTTGGTTCAATCTTGGTCTTTGGTTCAATCTTGGTCTTTGGTTCAATCTTGGTCTTTGGTTCAATCTTGGTCTTTGGTTCAATCTTGGTCTTTGGTTCAATCTTGGTCTTTGGTTCAATCTTGGTCTTTGGTTCAATCCTTGTTGAAATCATCAGTTCCTTTATTCCGGTAAACCACATCCTCCACCGTACACTCGGTCTCCCCAGAAAACTCCTACTCCTTCACCTGCCGGGGTCAAAGAAAATACAAAAAAAGAAAACCCAGGGTGCGGTTAAGTAAAGGCCCTGATTGGTTTCACCTGTCTGCAGTTTGGCTCTGATTACAACTGGAGACAGGTGTGGCTGTTCTGCTGCGGTCTAGGTTTCCCCTGAGCTGTCCATGGTCCTGCCTCTGGGG
Source organism: Salmo trutta (assembly GCF_901001165.1). NCBI lineage: Eukaryota > Metazoa > Chordata > Actinopteri > Salmoniformes > Salmonidae > Salmo > Salmo trutta. The sequence goes on along the minus strand of NC_042982.1, from coordinate 3,992,783 downwards.
ACTACTTCTCATTGCTGTCCGTGGTCCTGGCAGCCAGAAAACATAGAAACCTCGCAGGCACATACCGTCCACCCACCACTTAACCCCTGAAACCGCTACAATATATAGGGAAGGCTCTACCTTGCTCTTGCTTGCTGGATATAAAATAGGCTACAGTGTTCACAATTTACTTGTGTGGAAGTTTGAATGGTGAGAGCTTCTCTGGTGTGATGTGATCACATTGGCTGGTGGCAAAAATGCAATAAATGTGAATCCTCTGTTCTCCCCGCGCTCAATGTTTATGTTTACAATGAAATGTATTACATCAGAATGCCCAACGTTAGAATGTTTCAAATAGATCCAGTCGGTATTAAATAGAATGTCGTAACCAATAGTGTATAAACCCTGCATGGTTGACTGCTTTGTCAAGACAAGGCCCAAATCCCCATCATCAGACAAGGGGAGAAGGGTAGGGTGCCTTGTAAGAATTCACCGACGAGAAGGTAAACCACCCCTTCCCTCCGTATTATTGGCCAACGTGCAATCATTGGAAAACAAACTGGACGATCTACAATTAAGGCTATCCTACCAACGGGACCTTAAAAACAGTAATATCTTATGTTTCACGGAGACGTGGCTGAACGACGACACGGATCATATAGAGCTCTCTGGCTTCTCGGTGCATTGGAAGGACAGAGCAGCTACATCTGGTAAGACGAGGGGCGGGGGTATGTGCCTATTTGTCAATAACTGCTGGTGCGCAATGTCTAATATTAAAGAAGTCTCGAGGTATAGCTCTCCTGAGGTAGAATACTATATAGACCACACTATCTATATTATTCGTAGCCATCCATTTACCACAGCAAACCGATGCTGGCACTAAGACTGCACTCAACGCGCTGTATAAGGCCATAAGCAAACAAGAAAACGCTCATCCAGAAGCGGCGATCCTAGTGGCCAGGGACTTTATTGCAGGCACATTTATATCCATTTAACTTAATTTCTACCAGCATGTCACATGTGCAACCAGAGGGGAAAACTCTTGACCAGCTTTACCCCACACACAGAGACACATACAAAGCTCTCCCTCGCCCTCCATTTGGCAAATCGGACCATAATTCTATCCTCCTGATTCCTGCTTACAAGCAAAAACTAAAGCAGGAAGTACCAGTGACTCGCTCAATACAGAAGTGGTCAGATGATGCAGATGCTACAGGACTGTTTTGCTAGCACAGACTGGAATATGTTCCGGGATTCATCCAATGGAATTGAGGAGTATACCACCTCAGTCACCAGCTTCATCAACAAGTGTATCGGCGACATTGTTCCCACAGTACATACATTTCCCAACCAGAAGCCATGGATTACAAGCAACATCCACACCGAGCTAAAGGCTAGAGCTGCCGCTTTCAAGGAGCGGGACTCTAATCCGGATGCTTATAAGAAATCCCGCTATGCCCTTAGATGAACCATCAAACAGGCAAAGCGTCAATACAGGACTAAGACTGTGTGATCACGCTCTCCATAGCCGATGTGAGCAAGACCTTTAAACAGGTCAACATTCACAAAGCCGCTGGGCCAGACGGATTACCAGGACGTGTACTCAAAGCATGTGCGGACCAACTGGCAAGTGTCTTTACTGACATTTTCAACCTCTTCCTGACCGAGTCTGTAATACCTACGTTTCAAACAGACCACCATAGTCCCTGTGCCCAAGAAAGCGAAGGTAACCTGCCTAAACGATTACCGCCTTGTAGCACTCACGTCTGTAGCCATGAAGTGCTTTGAAAGGCTGGTCATGGCTCATATCAACACCATCATGCCGGAAACCCTAGACCCACTCCAATTCGCATACCGTGCCAACAGATTCACAGATGACGCAATCTCAATCAAATCAAAGTTTATTTGTCATGTGTGCCGAATACAACAGGTATGAAATGCGTGAAATGCTTACTTACAGGATCTGTAATGATCGTCTGGAAGAGGGGACCAAGATGCAGCGTGGTAAGTGGTCATAATTATATTTAATGAAACACTTTAAAACAAACAAGAAAATGAAAGCCAACAGTTCTGCCAGGTGAACACACACACACACACACACACACACACACACACACACACACACACACACACACACACACACACACACACACACACACACACACACACACACACACACACACACACACACACACACACACACACACACACACACACACACGACAAAAAAACAACTACCCACAAAACCCCAAAGGAAAACAGGCTGCCTAAGTATGACTCCCAATCAGCGACAACGATGTACAGCTGTCCCTGATTGAGAGCCATACCAGGCCAAAACAAAGAAATACAAAAACATAGAAAAAAGGACATAGAATGCCCACCCAAATCACACCCTGACCAAACCTAAATAGAGACATAAAAAGGCTCTCTCAGGTCAGGGCATGACAGGATCTAACCAATAGTGCGAAAAAAAGGTGTCTGTGTGTGTGTAGGTAAGTAAAGAAATAAAACAACAGTAAAAATACATTTGAAAATAACAGTAGCAAGGCTATATACAGACATCGGTTAGTCAGGCTTATTGAGGTAGTATGTACATGTACAGTGGGGGAAAAAAGTATTTGATCCCCTGCTGATTTTGTACGTTTGCCCACTTACAAAGAAATGATCAGTCTATAATTTTAATAGTAGGTTCATTTGAACAGTGAGAGACAGAAAAACAACAACAAAAATCCAGAAAAATGCATGTAAAAAATGTTATAAAATGATTTGTATTTTAATGAGGGAAATAAGTATTTGACCCCTCTGCAAACATGACTTTGTACTTGGTGGCAAAACCCTTGTTGGCAATCACAGAGGTCAGGCGTTTCTTGTAGTTGGCCACCAGGTTTGCACACATCTCAGGAGGGATTTTGTCCCACTTCTCTTTGCAGATCTTCTCCAAGTCATTAAGGTTTCGAGGCTGATGTTTGGCAACTCGAACCTTCAGCTCCCTCCACAGATTTTCTATGGGATTAAGGTCTGGAGACTGGCTAGGCCACTCCAGGACCTTAATGTGCTTCTTCTTGAGCCACTCCTTTGTTGCCTTGGCCGTGTGTTTTGGGTCATTGTCATACTGGAATACCCATCCACGACCCATTTTCAATGCCCTGGCTGAGGGAAGGAGGTTCTCACCCAAGATTTGACAGTACATGGCCCCGTCAAATGATGCGGTGAAGTTGTCCTGTCCCCTTAGCAGAAAAACACCCCCAAAGCATAATGTTTCCACCTCCATGTTTGACGGTGGAGATGGTGTTCTTGGGGTCATAGGCAGTATTCCTCCTCTTCCAAACACGGCGAGTTGAGTTGATGTCAAAGAGCTCCATTTTGGTCTCATCTGACCACAACACTTTCACCAGTTGTCCTCTGAGTCATTCAGATGTTCATTGGCAAACTTCAGACGGGCATGTATATGTATTCTTGAGCAGGGGGACCTTGCGGGCGCTGCAGGATTTCAGTCCTTCACGGCGTAGTGTGTTACCAATTGTTTTCTTGGTGACTATGGTCCCAGCTGCCTTGAGATCATTGACAAGATTCTCCCGTGTAGTTCTGGGCTGATTCCTCACCGTTCTCATGATCATTGCAACTCCACGAGGTGAGATCTTGAATGAAGCCCCAAGCCGAGGGAGATTGACAGTTCTTTTGTGTTTCTTCCATTTGCGAATAATCACACCAGCTGTTGTCACCTTCTCACCATGCTGCTTGGCGATGGTCTTGTAGCCCATTCCAGCCTTGTGTAGGTCTACAATCTTGTCCCTGACATCCTTGGAGAGCTCTTTGGTCTTGGCCATGGTGGAGAGTTTGGAATCTGATTGATTGATTGCTTCTGTGGACAGGTGTCTTTTATACAGGTAACAAGCTGAGATTAGGAGCACTCCATTTAAGAGTGTGCTCCTAATCTCAGATCGTTACCTATATAAAAGACACCTGGGAGCCAGAAATCTTTCTGATTGAGAGGTGGTGAAATACTCATTTCCCTCATTAAAATGCAAATCAATTTATAACATTTTTCACATGCGTTTTTCTGGATTGTTTTGTTGTTATTCTGTCTCTCACTGTTAAAATAAACCTACCATTAAAATTATAGACTGATCCTTTCTTTGTCAGTGGGGAAACGTACAAAATTAGCAGGGGATCAAATACTTTTTTCCCCCACTGTAGGTATGGTTAAAGTGACTATGCATATATGATGAGAGTACGTATATATTCTTTACTGAAATACTGTAGAATTCCATTCATTCCTATGGAGGACTTTTCCTAGAGAGTGCCATTATCGCCAACCGGTAGCTTCAAAGCCTCTCAATACATAGCATTAGCAATCCAGGGTTTATATAGGTCATATGTCGCAACTCTGACTGCCTGTGGGGAAAACAACCTGTCGTTACCTAGGTCACAGCAAAAACTTCACCTTTTTTAAACCCAATTTTCTTGTTGTCTGCTTGTTTTAGTCAATTACAAAACTATAATGTATAAACATATAAAAAAGTAAGTGGAATGTGGTATCAGAGATTTAGAGTTTAGTCACATGTACAGGGTTGCAGGTGTGATTGCAGGGTACAGTGAAATAAAATAGAAATAGCACTATATACATCATAACTGTAGCAGTGATGAATAAATAAATGTCCATTGGGGTGGAGGTAGAATAAAGGCTGTTTACGGGATGTGGGGGATGACCATAAAGGGAGCGGCATGACCATTGAGGGGGCGTGGGGAACAAGTGAAATAAAAACAATACAAATGATTATAACAAAATCTATAATATACATATTAACAACTGCAACAGTGATGAATGTCGTTGAGGCGGAGTCAGAGTAAAAGTCAATCGGGGGGGGGGGGGGGGGGGGGGGGGGAATGTCCATAGAGGGAGCAGCATGTATAGGTAAGTGACCGTTGAGGGGGTGTGGGGGGGAAGTCCATAGGGGGAGTAGCAGGGGGAAAATGTCCATAGGGGGAGTAGCTGGGGGGAGGGGGGGAGCAGGTAGCTGACTAGTGGTGGCTATTCAGCAACCTGAGGGTAGAAAATATTGGCCAGTCTTCCCATTTTTGCCATGATGCTCCTGTACTGTCCGTGTCTGAGTGATTGAAGCGGGGAGAGCAGGGCATGGCTTGGGTGGCTGAGGTCCGTGATGATCTTCTTGGCCTTCCTGCGACACCTGGTGTTGTAGGTGTCCTATAGGGCAGGCAGTGTGCAGAAAATGCTGCGTTCGGCTGCGCGAACCACCTTCTGAAGCGCCTTGCGGTCCGCGGCGGTGGAGTTGCCGTACCAGGCTGTGCTGCAGCCCGACAGTATGCTCTCGATGGTGCTCCTGTAGAACACTGTGAGGGCCCTTGGGGACAGGCCAAATTTCTTCAGCATCCTGAGGTTGTAGAAAATAGTAAAAATAAAGAAAAACCCTTGAATGAGTAGGTGTTCTAAAACTTTTGACCCGTAGTGTATGATACTTTTTAAACATACATAGTCAATATTCACATAATAATAACGAATTCCCCTCGACCACACCCACAAATTGGGGAAAACAAACATTCTTTCCCATTGACCCCCAGTGTAAAAGAGCCAACTTCGTTGTTGATTGAAAAGCTGCTATGTTGTTCAATGTACAGTCGTGGCCAAAGGTTTTGAGAATGACACATATTATTTTTCACAAAGTCTGCTGCCTCAGTTTGTATGATGGCAATTTGCATATACTCCAAAATGTTATAAAGAGTGATCAGATGAATTGCAATTAATTGCAAAGTCCCTCTTTGCCATGCAAATGAACTGAATCCCCCAAAAACATTTACACTGCATTTCAGCCCTGCCACAAAAGGACCAGCTGACATCATGGAAAAAAGCTTGTCTGGAGAAGACAAGGTGAGCGTTACCATCAGTCCTGTGTCATGCCAACAGTAAAGCATCCTGAGACCATTCATGTGTGGGGTTGCTTCTCAGCCAAGGGAGTGGGCTCACTCACAATTTTGCCTAAGAACACAGCCATGAATAAAGAATGGTACCAACACATCCTCCGAGAGCAACTTCTCCCAACCATCCAGGAACAGTTTGGTGACGAACAATGCCTTTTCCAGGATGATGGAGCACCTTGCCATAAGGCAAAAGTGATAACTAAGTGGCTCGTGTAACAAAACATCAATATTTTGGTTCCATGGCCAGGAAACTCCCCAGACCTTAATCCCATTGAGAACTTATGGTCAATCCAAGAGGCGGGTGGACAAACAAAAACCCACAAATTCTGACAAACTCCACGCATTGATTATGCAAGAATGGGCTGCCATCAGTCAGGATGTGGCCCTGAAGTTAATTGACAGCATGCCAGGGCGGATTGCAGAGGTCTTGAAAAAGAAGGGTCAACACTGCAAATATTGACTCTTTGCATCAACTTCATGTAATTGTCAATAAAAGCCTTTGACACTTATGAAATGCTTGTAATTATACTTCAGTATTCCATAGTAATATCTGACAAAAATATCTATAGACACTGAGGTAGCAAACTTTGTGAAAATTAATATTTGTGTCATTCTCAAATCTTTTGGCCACGACTGTACATGAAACCAGGTCAAAAATCCTGACCTACGGTTCGCAATGCTCCCACGTTGGGAAATAGAGCATGCGAGAAGAGCCCTGTGGCTTCAGGCTATTCTGCATGGGAGAGTAGGAAATGTGGGGACCCGGTGTACAAGTAGGCTACATGTAGCTATGTGTGAGAAAAACATTTAATCACAGGTAAAACATTTAACTTGTTTAGTATAGTCCGTTTGCAACGCCACTCACTACTTGTAGTTGTATAGTTTCTGTTTGTTGGTCTTGGCTAGCTTAATGTTCCAGTCGGTAGCTAGCTAGCACTCACTCACGTGGCTGCTAGCACCGTCATGAAAAGAAGACATGAGCGAAGTAGTGAGAACACTGTGGAGCAGGCAATGTTGAAAAGTAATCTTTAGACATGTTGTACTTTAAATGTAGTTTTGTAATTGACTAAAACAAGCAGACAAAAAGAAAATGGCTAAAAAAGGCTAAGTATTTGCTGTGAGCCAATGGGGTAACCTAGGTAACCACAGGTTGTTTTCCCGACAGGCGGAGGGGCCACAACGTTCTATCTAATACCGACTGGGTCTATAGATGCGGTAAAGAGGTCAATCGAACTCGAACCAAATAATGGAATTGTCATTGAAACGTGTGGGGGAAAAGGGCCGTGCGGGAAATATCAAGAGTCTCCTCATTGCCCCCCAGCAAAATTAGCCTACATTTAGGCTATTGTTTATATGTGTATTTAACACTATGTTGAGGTAAAAATCTGAGTATCATGAAAGTTAACCCCAACACGTTTATGGCATCTTTACCAATCAACTGCATTACAGTTAAAAATGACTGACTACCACCACTGATTTCTGTATGCTAGCTATGCTAACCAGCTTATACGAATGGGGGTTAGCATTTAGCGGTCAGTTGTTCTAAACCTTAAAAGGGACAACTTCTACATGTTATGCAGCTAAAACTGCCAAATATATCCAAATCGGACTTAAGTAACCACAATGTGGGTGTCACGATTCCTCCTGGCACCAGAGGGCGGCAGAGACCGCCCAAGAGACTTTTATTAGACTCAGGTGGGTCTTATTATTTCATGATAATTTGTGTCCCTGTTAAAAAAAGGTGTGTTTTCTGTGGTCCTTTGCATAAGCTTGAATTGTTAACCACGTGCGTTCGTTTCCTGAGTGAATTTTCCAGACGTATTGCTGTTTTTTCATGTGTACTGGGATCCTGTGGCTACCGTATCTCAGTAAAGTATTATGTTTATCCTTAACCACTGATTCCTCGTCTGGTCTCTTCTCTGCACCTGGGTCCAACCTTACCACGTCACAGTGGGCATGTTACAATACATAAATCATTACGAATTTGACGAATATCCACTTTGTTAGATCAGATTTGTTGAATGTGCGCCAATCTGGTCAATGGAATGTCTGCGTTCCATTGCCTCCTTTACTGCATCTATCAAAGTTATGAAAACAGTCTAATTTGTATAAACATTGTGATTGGATGATAGCTGTGAGGATTATCAAATCAGGATCTAATCCTCTGATCTCCTCGAGCTCATTAATGATGGAATGTTCATATTTGAAGATTGCCGAAAAGCTACTCTCTTTGGCAATGACAAGGAGAGGCAAGGAGTGGAATGTAAGCTACAGAGACTGGTACCCAGGCTACTGGCAAACCAACTCCCTGACCAAAATGGCTGACCTTTATGCCATCATAATTAGGTTCAATCCCATTCTAGTATTCTAATTCCTAATTCTAAAGCCACAACTTCAAATGTGCTGAATAATAATCATTTATTTAACTTTCCATTACAAAAAATAATCTCAATGCACATAAAAAGTAAACAAACACATTTAAATTGAAATGATGAAGATATAATGTCTCTAGATTATCTGGTAACTCGAGCCCCTCTGCTGGGGGCAATTATGAAACGAACAACAAAAGTAAACTAAAAACCCCTACATTAAACCCTGTGCTTCTAATGATTAATAAGCCATGTAGTCAAGTCTTTGTCAGAAGGCCTACTGTAGCGCTCATCACACAGAAATCTGAATCCTCCTGCTTGAAGTTGACAAAAGTGGCCCTTTGTCTAAATGTTTAGTAGCAGCTGACTGTAAGGACACCCGGCTCTCTGGGAGTGGGTTCTGCTACCCGACACTCTGGCATGTGGCTGACTGATGTAAGGAGGACCATCTGCTGAGAGTTACAAACAGACCCTTGAAGCCCACCCTCAACATACAACACAAACATGCACACACACTAGCGTGCGCACAGTCTCTCTCTCTCACACAAGTGCTCGAGTATGCATATGACAGAGACCACACCCTCTTGTGCTCATGATGTACACAACAACACAAATACAAGGCCACATAAATAATAATTCACTCAGAAAAAAAGAATAATTTGCAAATAAAAGTCTTAAAATGATTAGGTACAGTTGAAGTCGGAAGTTTACAGACACCTTAGCCAAATACATTTAAACTCAGTTTTTCACAATTCCTGACATTTAATCAGAGTAAAAAATCCCTGTATTAGGTCAGCTAGGATCACCACTATTTTAATAATGTGAAATGTCAGAAAAATAGTAGAGAATTATTTATTTCAACTTTTTTTTCTTTCATCACATTCCCAGTATGTCAGAAGTTTACATTCGCTCAATTAGTATTTGGTAGCATTGCCTTTAAATTGTTTAACTTGGGTCAAACGTTTCGGGTAACCTTCCACAAGCTGCCCACAATAAGTTGGGTGAATTATGGCCCATTCCTCCTGACAGAGCTGGTGTAACTGAGTCAGGTTTGTAGACCTTGTTCGCACACACTTTTTCAGTTCTTCCCACAAATTTTCTATAGGGTTGAGGTCAGGGCTTTGTGATGGCCACTCCAATACCTTGACTTTGTTGTCCTTAAGCCATTTTGCCACAACTTTGAAAGTATGCTTGGGGTCATTGTCCATTTGGAAGACCCATTTGCGACCAAGCTTTAACTTCCTAACTGATGTCTTGAGATGTTGCTTCAATATATCCACATAAGTTTCCTGCCTCATGATGCCATCTATTTTGTGAAGTGCACCAGTCCCTCCTGCAGAAAAGCACCCCCACAACATGATGCTGCCACCCCAGTGCTTCACGGTTGGGATGGTGTTCTTCGGCTTGCAAGCCTCCCCCTTTTTCCTCCAAACATAACGATGGTCATTATGACCAAACAGTTCTATTTTTGTTTCATCAGACCAGAGGACATTTCTCCAAAAAGTACGGTCTTTGTCCCCATGTGCAGTTGCAAACCATAGTCTAGCTTTTTTTATGGCGGCTTTAGAGCAGTGGCATCTTCCATGTTGAGCTGCCTTTCAGGTCATGTCAATATAGGACTCGTTTTACTGTGGATATAGATACTTTTGTACCGGTTTCCTCCAGCATCTTCACAAGGTCCTTTGCTGTTGTTCCGGGATTGATTTGCACTTTTGGCACAAAAGTACATAATCTTTAGGAGACAGAACACATCTCCTTCCTGAGCGGTATGACGCCTGCGCGGTCCCATGGTGTTTATAGTTGCGTACTATTGTTTGTACAGATGAACGTGGTACCTTCAGGCGTTTGCAAATTACTCCCAAGGATGAACCAGACTTGTGGAGGTCTACAATCTGTTTTCCTGAGGTCTTGGCTGATTTATTTTGATTTTCCCATGATGTCAAGCAAAGAGGCAATGAGTTTGAAGGTAGGCCTCCAGGTACACCTCCAATTGACTCAAATGATGTCAATTAGCCTATCAGAAGCTTCTAAAGCCATGACATCATTTTCTGGATTTTTCCAAACTGTTTAAAGGCACAGTCAACTTAGTGTATGTAAACTTCTGACCCACTGGAATTGTGATACAGTGAATTATAAGTGAAATAATCTGTCTGTAAACAATTGTTGGAAAAATTTGTTGTGTCATGCACAAACTAGATGTCCTAACCGACTTGCCAAAATTATAGTTTGTTAACCAGAAATTTGTGGAGTGGTTGAAAAACAAATTTTAATGACTCCTAAGTGTATGTAAACTTCCGACTTCAACTGTATCATCACGCTCACAGTGACATTTCACTAGTACGCGGGCAGCCTGGGCGTAGGAGAGCTAACCACGGCCCTCCATCGCTTCCCCAGTCCTGCTATGTCTACCATCTTCCCCAACCCACAAATAGAGTGTCAGTCTGAGCCTAGCCAGCCCAGCCCTCAGCCACCAGACAGGAACACAGAACGCTGGGCTCTATTTGTGTCCTGTGACTCTCCTGACACCCACAGGGGGATAGGTCAGCATCAGAAGTCATTAGAGCTTTGTTAAGAACAGGTAGAATAGAGCTGACACATCTGAGGGAGCTGGATAGTCAACTGACTGTCGTCAAAAATCGAGACAGCCTACAGGGAGGAGGTGAGAGCCCTGGCGGAGTGGTGCCAGGAAAACAACCTCTCCTTCAATGTCAACACTATGAAGGAGTATTGTGGACAGCAGACAGGGCCACAGTGGAGAGGGTGAAAAGCTTCAAGTTCCTGACAACCTGAAATGGTTTATCCACACAGACAGTGTGTTGAAGAAGGCACAACGTCGCCTCATCCTCAGGAGGCTGAAGAAATTTGGCTTGGCCCCTAAGACCCTCAAAAACGTCTACAGATGTACCATTGAGAGCACCGTACGCAACCTCAGGTCTCTCTAGAGGGTGATGCGGTCAGCCCAACGCATCAACGGGAGCACTCTGCCCGCCCTCCAGGACATCTACAGCACCCGTTGTCACAGGAAGGATAAGAAGATCATCAAGGACCTCAGCCACCCGAGCCACGGTCTGTTCACACTGCTACCATCTAGAAGGCGGAGACAGTACAGGTGCATCAAAGCTGTGGCCGAGACTGAAAAACAGCTTCTTCCTCTTGCCATCAGACTGTTGAATAGTCACCAGTAGCCGGCCTCAGCCAGCCTCCGCCCAGTACCCTGAACTTACTCACTGTTACTAGCAGGCTACTACCCGGTACTCTACCCTGCACCGTAGAGACTGCTACCCTATGTAAATATTAATTGAACACGGGTCACTTTAATGATGTTTACATACTGTTTTACCCACTTCAGATGTATATACTGTATTCTAGTCAAGGCTCATCCTATATAACTACTGATGTTAACACTGTTCCTATTCATATACTGTCCATACTGCCAATACACACCATTATACTATATACATACACTGAGTGTACAAAACATTAGGAACACCTTCCTAATATTGAGTTACATCCTCTGCCCTCAGAAAAGCCACAATTCGTCAGGACACCCTTGAATGAGTAGGTGTGTTAAAATGATAACACAACGTGCCATTGGAACACAGGAGTGATGGTTGCTGATAATGGGCCTCTGTATGCCAATGTAGATATTCCATAAAAAAATCTGCCGTTTCCAGCTACAATAGTAATTTACAACATTAACAATGTCTACACTGTATTTCTGATCAATTTGATGTTATTTTAATGGACAAAAAAATGTGCTTTTCTTTCAAAAACAAGGACATTTCTAAGTGACCCCAAACTTTTGAACGGTAGTGTATAAAAATAAACATCCACTATTTGTAAATACTAAAGGAAATCACACAAAACGAGTTTGGGCCTTTATTCCGAGTTTATAAAAAAAATTGCAACAAAATCATATTAAAAATCAAATGCTTCTCCAAGACACTACTTACAACAAATATTTCCACCCAGATACAGTGCCTTCAGAAAGTATTCACACCCCTTGACTTATTCCACACTTTGTTGTGTTACAGCCGGAATTCAAAATGGATTGAATTGATTTTGTGACTCTCTACACACAATACCCCATAATGACAAAGTATTTAGAAATGTTAGCAAATTTATTGAAAATGAAATACAGAAACATCAAATTTTCATAACTATTCACACCCGAGTCAATACATGTTACAATCGCATTTGGCAGCGATTACAGCTGTGTCTTTCTGGTTAAGTCTAAGAACTTTGCACACCTGGATTGTACAATATTTGCCCATTATTCTTTTAACAAAAGTCAAGGGGTGTGAATAGTTTTGAGAAGGCACTGTTGAGAAGGCATGATGAGAAACATCAGGTTCAAACAGTCAACTAAACAGTCTACTATACATGGCTTTTCTTCACAGGGGATTCACTCAAACACAACCGATCAACGTTTGACATATCCAAAAGACAGTGCCCATTTTCTATGTATTATTTCAATAACTCATTTGGGATTTTTTTTTAATTACAAAATACGAATCTTCTTAAAGACAGAAGCGTTGTAGTTTCTTGACAAAAAGTCTGAGGGAAGTCCAGTGAATGAGGGATTAAATAAAAATGTATAAAGATTTATGTTTAGGGACATTGGTTTGTTCCTGACGGTGTGGCCTGACAAGGATAGACTAACTAGAGCTCGTCCAATCAGGGCACAGGACTACCCATGAGCCTCTCCTGGCGGAGGGACATCAGCCTGTTGAGCCAAAGCTCCTGGGCCTTCTCCTTGTCCAGGAACAACTAGAAGAGAAGACAGACGAGCACAGTGCACGGTTAGCTACAGATGAGTAGATAACAGAACACACAAACAACCAGACAGAGAAGTTATTGGGATGAGTGACAGGGTCTGGAGAAAGGTGTGTGTGTGTGTGTGTGCATGTGAAAGAGTCTGAGGGGAGATGTGTGGTTGAGAAAGTGAGGGATGAGTGGGTGCAACACACTGAGACAATCAATGCTATACTTCAGTAACCTTTAATGTTACTATACTGAACAAAAATAGAAATGCAACATGTAAAGTGTTGGTCCCATGTTTCATGAGCTGAAATAAAAGATCCCAGAAATGTTCCATACGCACAAAAAGCTTATTTCTCAACAACAACAAAAATTGCACAAATTTGTTGATATCCCTGTTAGTGAGCATTTCTCATTTGCCAAGATAATTCATCCATCTGACAGGTGTGGCATATCAAAAAGCTGATTAAACAACATGATCATTACACAGGTGCACCTTATGCTGGAGACAATAAAAGGCCACTCTAAAATGTGCCGTTTTGTCACACAACAAAATGCCACAGATGTTTGAGGGAGTATAGAATTGTCATGCTGACTGCAGGAATGTCCAACAAAGCTGTTGCCAGAGAATTTAATGTTAATTTCTCTACCATAAGCCGCCTCCAACGTCGTTTTAGAGAATTTGGCAGTACGTCCCACCGGTCTCACAACCGCAGACCACGTGTAATCACGCCATCCCAGGACCTCCACATTCGGCTTCTTCCCCTGCGGGATCGTCTGACACCAGCCACCCGGACAGCTGATGAAACTGAGGAGTATTTCTGTCTGTAATAAAAACCCTTCTGTGGGGACAAACTCATTCTGACTGGCTGGGCCTGCCTCCCAGTGGGTGGGCCTGGCTCCCAAGTGGGTGGGCTTATGCCCTCCAAGGCCCATCCATTGCTGTGCACCTGCCCAGTCATGTGAAATCCGTGATTAGGGCCTAATGAATTTATTTCAATTGACTGATTTCCTTATGTGAACTGTAACTCTGTTGAAATTGTCTATACGCATGTGCATGCCTGCGTACGTGTGTGTGTGTGTGTAGGGCCTACTGAGTCAGATCCGGGAGTAGGAGGGGAGGCGTCTGCAATGATCCTGACTGAGCTCACTTTGGTGTGGTGCGCCGTCATACATTGACACCTCTTCCTGGCGCTCAGTGTGCTTTTTCGCGCAGGATGTGTCAAAGCCCACCAACCCCCCGTCCCCCCCCCCCCGTCCCGTCCCGTCCGGACAGCACACTGACCTGCCACAAGCCTGACACACAGGTGTGAGCTCCGCTCTACTGAACTAACCTAGCATTGACCCCAACCTGGCGCATGGCCATAAGTCAGCCACAGAATTGTGTTGATTGAAAGGTGCTTAATTGAGCTTACATTTACATTTTACATTTAAGTCATTTAGCAGACACTCTTATCCAGAGCGACTTACAAATTGGTGCATTCACCTTATGATATCCAGTGGAACAACCACTTTACAATAGTGCATCTAAATCTTTTAAGGGGGGGGGGTTAGAAGGATTACTTTATCCTATCCCAGGTATTCCTTAAAGAGGTGGGGTTTCAGGTGTCTCCGCTTGCCTGCCATGGTCCTAACATGGCTCAGTTGATATGAATATGGCGCTAGCAACAGCAGGGTTGCGGGTCCAAATCCCAACGGGGGCTACCGGTGCAAAAATATAAGCACTCACTGCTGTAAGTCACTTTGGTCACTTTGTCCATGACAGACTGACCAGGTGAAAGCTATGATCCTCACTTCAATCAGTGTAGATGAAGAGGAGGAGACAGGTTAAAGAAGGATTTTTAAGCCTTGAGACAATTGGGACATGGATTGTTTTTTTGTGCCATTCAGAGGGTGAATTGGCAAGACAAAATATTTAAGTGCCTTTGAAAGGGGTATGGTAGTAAGTGTCAGGGGCACTGGTTTGTGTCAAGAACAGCAATGCTGCTGGGTTTTTCATGCTCAACGGTTTCCCGTGTCTATCAAGAAATTTCCACCACCCAAAGGACATCCAGCCAACTTGACACAACTGTGGGAAGCATTTGAGTCAACATGGGCCAGCAACTCAATATTCATGTTTTGTACACTCAGTGTACATGTGGCTGGCGCATCGTAACCAGTGGAATAATCCCAAAAGTGCAAACTCTGCTCAATAGAACGCTCAAAGCATTTGAAATAAATAAATCACTTTTTGAACCCAGGTCAGATTAGCCATGATGGGATACTACTGGGGGTGCATGGCTGTGGTGGGTGACAGAAGAGTACACTCACCGAACAGTTTATAAGGTACTCCACCCCGTTCCCAAAAATGGTTATGTGGCCGTGGCTTGCTACATAAAGGAGGCAGACAGGCATCGGGGCATTCAGTTACTGTTGGATTGAATGTTAGAATGGGCCAAACGAGTGACCTAAGTGACTTTGAGTGTTGTATGATCGTCGGTGCCAGGCGCCGGATCCAGTATCTCAGAAACAGCTCTACCCTCCTGGGCTTTTCATGGATGACAGTGGCTAGGGTTTACCGAGAATGGGGAGACCCGTCAGCGGCAGTCCTGTGTGCCAAAACAGCTCATTGATGAGAGAGGTCGAATGGCAAGAATCGTGCAAGCTGACAGGCGGGCCACAAACAGACAAATAATGGCATACAACAGCGGTGTGAAGAACGGCATCTCGGAATGTACAACTCATTGATCCTTGTCTAAAAACAAGAAGAAGCGGCTCCAGTCGGCATTGCGATCACCAACACCGGACAATTGAGGAGTGGAAAAACATTGTCTAGTCTGACAAATCCCGGTTCCTGTTGCGTCATGCTGATGATAGAGTCAGGATTTGGCATAAGCAGCACGAGTCCATGGACCTATCCTGCCTGGTACAGGGCGGTGGTATAGTGGTGTAGGGAATGTTTTCCTGGCAAACGCTAGGTCTCTTGATAACAATAGAGCAACAAACATTTCTGATAGATGGTGTACCTAATAAACTGTCTGGTTAGGGTATATTTCTAGTATATGGATTTTTTTTATGGATTATTGTCTAGAATATATCATTTATTTTCCCCATTGAGTATCATGTGCAACACACCAAGAAGTAGGAACGCAAATTTCCGGTATCTTACCCAAAATTCCCTGGTTTTCCAGAATGTTGGTACAACCCTACTAAGAAGCCCAAAGTCTCTGCCTTGATAAGAAAATTTGTCATGGGAACCATATGAACCAACCAGGTCACACAATTTGCTTCAGTTAAGGCAAATGTAGGAGCAGGTTTCTATTTTGTTTTCTACTATTTGGAGGTTAAAGACACCCTAAAGATCCACTGCAGCCTTTCACAGAGCACGGGCCGCCTGACAAACAAAAAACCCATTCGAAAGACAGATCATTTCCATCTCTTCATATCCAGTGTCTCTGTGTGTATATAATGATGTTTGATTTATCCAACGTGCGTCTGATAGCTTAGGAGAGCTAAATATGCAGCGTCTGGTGTGTAACGGCCTTGTGAATCACTCATCTCTCGCCTTAAACACGACGACACACACACACATACGCGTATGGCCTAACCCACAGTATGGGGTGTACACCATTCGCTGTGTGTTATCTAGGGTTCGACACGATGACTAGATCAGTCCCCCCCCCCCCCACCCTCTCGCCCAGGCTCTGGGGTGTCGCAGCAGTAACGAGTTTGAGATGACAGTATCTACAGTAGGGGTAATGGGGAATCATTATTCCTGATTGGCTCTCCCCCGCCTGGGGCATATTGCTGCCATAGATCAGGCTGTCATGGGTTGATCTGCATGTGTTGGGGCTAACTCACTTTCCCCCACGGGGAGATAAATGACTCCACACAGCTCTTCCAAAAGGGGGGGTCGGAGTAGAGAGAGATTCAAGTTAGGCTTCATTTCCTATCCTAAGGCCTGACTCTGTGTGGATGGAAATTCTTGATTGTCGTGGGGTGTGTGTATGTATGTGTGTGTGTGTGTGTGTGTGTGTGTGTGTGTGTGTGTGTGTGTGTGTGTGTGTGTGTGAGTCAAAGAGTCTGAGGGGATATGTGTGGGTGATAAGTGGGCCCAACACCCTGAGACAATCTATGCGATACTTCATATTCCTGTGTGTGTGTGTGTGTGTGTGTTTGTGTCCCCCAATCAGAAAAGAGTGCGTGTGTGTGTTCGGGGAGAACTTACCCTGGGGTGTGCTAGCGTGTCGCTGTCATCGTAGCAGATCGCGGTAGGTAGACAGCTGATGTCTGTAAGGAGCAGAGGTGGGTCGTCTGGTTCCTGCTCGACTTTCACCGACTCCGTCTAAAAACACATCGAGAATGCCCGTTGATCTAACATTACACTAGGGCTGCAACATTTCCAAGTTCTCCAGATATCCTGGTTAGGGGATTCTAAACGTCCTGCCTATTTTCCTTCCTAATTCCAGGAATCTTCCACTCTGCATTTCTGGAAAACCTTGGAATTTTGGGAAAGTAATCTGAATTTGGGAACTCTACATCACACCAGGTCGGACCAAACAAATCAATCACACGGTATAGTAGTGTAATGTCCTATTTATTCGTCACATCACATTTTCTGACAAGAACAAAAAATGTGCTGCTTGCATTAACGAGCTAGAACACTCATGCAGAGGAATGACAGAGGCAGCAGATGTAGTTTGGTGTTTGTCCAGAAGATGGCAGTGTGAGTATAAGTCTGAAGTACTGACTGGATTCTTCTGAGCAGTGTGCGTGTGTCTTTGTTTAACACATGCACTTCCTGCAGCCGGGAGGGACACTGATGAGGGTGTATGTGCGGAGCCTGATGGAAAATTCACCAGGTGTCCTCCCTACTCGAGTGGGGATGGAAGGGAGTTAGGACATGGCAGCCAAGGGGTCACACCACTTTCCTCACACCCTGTATCTTCATTATTTCATTAGGGCCTCTATTTGAACATGCAAAGTGTAAATCAGTGGCTAATTGACTGCTAACTGGAGAGGGCTGCAGGTTTTTGGCCCCTGGGGGCCTCAGGTTAGGGCCTGCGCTTCTGAGCTGAGAACACTTAACTATAAAAAGTATCTCAATTACATTTACACTTTGGTCATTTAGCAGACACTCTTATCCAGAGAAACTTACAATCAGTGCATTCAACTAAGGTAGGTAAGAAGACAACAATATGCAATCACGTCCCTTTCCCTGTCCTCCTCTCATACCACTTACACAGGCCAGGTACAGCAGTGATAAGAGAGAGAGAGAGAGAGATAAAAAATAAAAAAATTAAAAGAGAGGGCAACAGCACACAGAGGGATAGATACAGGTCCCGGTCCCAGTGCCTGGTGTAATCTATCAACCCGCTCCACTTGGACTGTCACCTTTTGTCCTAACCCTCCCAGGATCGGCAATGATTGCCAACAAATCTAATATCCTCCACGTTTTCCCAGGCAGGAGCATTTCAATAATGACTTCTGTGCTTCTGTCGCTGTGTCTGTGGAGAGAGAGAGAGAGAGGGCGAGGGACAGAAACCCGCCGCGGTGGCTTTTGTGACGGTTATCCCGCTTTTGTGGCGGCCGAGCAGATCAAAAAACAGTCCCGACCGGCCCCCTTTCTCGTCCCGAACAAACGGACGGAGCAAACGGCATTGAATGGGAATGGTTTAATTTGGGTCCGGGAGCCGCCCTCGGACAGATGGAATAAAAACTGGAGGGGGGAGGAAGGAAATCTAATAAGAGAGAGAAAGAAGCGAACAGAAAAGGAGAGAGAGAAAGCGCACCTTGACACTGTCTCGGGATGATTTGAAAGCCTGGGGAACAAAAGATTCGCTCTCAATGGCCTCAATGTCCTTTATCCTTCGCACTTGATCCGCCAGCGACGTCCCCTCTGGAAACAGAAACAGAGAGAGAAGGAGAGATAGAGATCGAGAGGGAGAGCGATAGAGAGGGAGAGAGAGAGACAGAGGGAGAAAGTGAGAGAGAGGTTAGCAGTGTTAGGGGGAAGAGGTCATACACACTGGGATTTGTTAGCTGCCCTCAAGTCACGTTGACACAAGAGGGACATCAGGGGAAGTGAACCGATTACATTTAGGATGGTTGACTCTGTCCATGTTCTCTTGGCAGTAATGCTCTTTGGCACTTGCTAAGAAATCTCTGATGTGACCGAATCTCTGTATTTGTTTAAAAGGAGATATTAGCTAGGGGGACCTGACAGGGGGTCAGGTCTGGGGCCTACCCCCATGAAAGAGAGAGAGACACAGGGCAAGACACTGAAGACAAACAAACAAAACAAACACAGAAGGTTGATCAGTCCCAAATGGCACCCTATTGCCTATATAGTGCACTACTTTTGACCAGAGCCCTATGGGTCAAAAGTAGTGCATTTGGGATGTCCCTGAGGATCACAGACTAAATAGAATATATATTAGAATGTTTTTAAACATTGTCATTGCAAACAAACACTGTATAGCCTCAAAATATGCTTAAAACAATAATTGTAATATATTGGATTGTCAGTCATTGCATCAATAGCTCTGTCTATGAATTTAAGAGTTGTTACATTTCTCTAGGCCCATCCCTCAACTTTTTATCAAAACCAAAGCTGGGTCTCCGCTTTGTTATTGTTTCAACTGTTGATTGCCCATTTAAGCAAATCTCAGTAAGCACCGTCTATTATCTTACAATGAAACTATTTAAGTGTAAAAAATGAAATCCACATTTTACGCATCAAATTAAAAAGACGTAGGCGGAAGGCACATTTTTGATTTATGAATATGTGTCTGGAAAGGTAGGAACTGTAAGAATCTGAACAATACTTTTCTTCTTTCGCCTGTCAATCTCTCCACCAATCAGTCAATATTTATCCCTCGCTTACCTATCCATTTATCCTCCCCTGCACACTTCCATCTATCTAGCTGTCAATCTGAGAGATACCCCCGTCTCTGTTTGAGTTCCATGTAGAAAAGAGAGGAGCACAGAGAGACCTCCAGTGAGTCTGCATATGCTTCAATAACACAGAAGCTGCGACTGCAGTACCTGGTAGGGAAATTAAAAAGTTTCAATGAACAGGTGTGGGTTGTAATGGCTCACAGTGAATGACACGGATTGAGTGCGCACAAGCACACATGAACGAACACGCACACACAGAGACGAACACGCTCAAATACACACACATACTCACACACAACGAAGACACACCAGTTTCAGCTAATGGCAGGAGTTAAATACATGCATTAAGAGCCACAGAGAAGCTGTCACAACAGAGCTTTCTGGGCCGCGTGTTTAATGACTAGATTCATATTTGTTCTGGTTTTCACTAGGTTAGCGTGAGTGGCACAGCAACACACTTTCACACACACTTCTCATTATTTGCCTCAGTGCACGCACGCACGCACACACACACACAAAAACACACACACAGGGTGAGGTAAAAGTAACAAAAGACAAGGACATAATGTTGTTGAAACAAACTTTGTTTCCATTTATATTTACTGGGAGAACTGAACAGACTGACTGACAACTGGAATTAAGCATTCCATCCATGACAGTTTGTCTTGTTGTGTGAGGAGAGGAGCAAGAAAAATAGACGTGGTATCTCCAAAAATAGTTATTACCTTGAATGTGCGGCTAGATGGAGAACGGGAGCGCCAGCCCAATATCCTCCTGAAGACTGTGGCCTGTCCTTCACATGACAGCCACAGCATCATAAAAAGTAGTGTGTGTGTGTGTGTGTGTGTGTGTGTGAATGTGTGTGTGTGTTCAAGTTTGACGGAGAGCCAAATCCATCAACAATGAATCCCGTTTTCAATCAGTGATCGATGAATCCACCCTCCGCCCTCTGAGGTAAGAGTTAATAAAGGACACACACACACACACACACACCTCAGCCCCCTCCCCACCCTATCTGCCCAGATATATCAATGACAGACCTTCGGGCGGGCGGCAGAGTGGACGGACGAGGCCCACGGAATCCATTAAAGCCTCATACTTTTTGACAAACACATTATTGGTAGATAAAATGACTTCCATATGCTGTTTGACAGATGTCAGTGGGGAAAGATATGTATTTCATAGGAAAATCTAAAATAATGGACTTTGAGAGAGAGAGAGAGAGAGAGAGAGACGGGCCGAGCTACATACAAAACAAAAATCAATACCCGTGCCGACCGAGTAGCGGAGAGTGGAGAGCCCGGGAGGTCAAAGTTGATATTTAATATTGACACATTATCTGGCAAATGAATTTAGCGGCGCGACTCGATTGTCACCGCATTACTGGCAGCGCTGGTCTGTCGGCGATGAGATAAAGACGGAGGGAAGAGAGAGGGGGGGGGGACATAAACAGACAGTAAAAATATTAGAAAGACAATGCCTTCAATGTACAGCACGTTCATGACAGCTCAATATTTTCATTAAACTGCTGTATTACTCTCCATAGAGTTATCCAGCTAGGTCAGGACCAAAAATAGCTGTAAACAGTGGAGGAGGCCTTTAAATGGTCTTACCACCATTATGAGTGACCTGGTGGGGCGTCAAACCAAAATGATCAATACACTAGACCATATTGAGAGCCCTTACATTTTTCATCCTCGTATTCACTCGTTATAATGAGCCTAACAATGGTTAGTGATTGATCGGCTTCTTACCAAATCAAATGTTATTAGTCACATGCGCCAAATACAACCGGTAGACCTTACAGTGAAATGCTTACTGACCAGCCCCTAACCAACAGTGCAGTTAAAAAAAATACGGATAAGAATAAGAGATAAAAGTAACAAGTAATTAAAGAGCTACGGTAAAAATAAAATAACAATATATACGGGGGTGCCAGTACAGAGTCAACGCGGTCACCGGTTAGTTGAGGTAGTATGTAGGTAGAGTTAATTAAAGTGACTATGCATAAACGACAAGACAGAGTGGCAGTGGTGTGGAGGGGGGGGGGGCAATGCAAATAGTCTGGGTAGCTATTTGACTAGATGTTCAGGAGTCTTATGGCTTGGGGGTAGAAGCTGTTTAGAAGCCTCTTGGACCTAGACTTAGCGATTTGGTACCACTTGCCGTGTGGTAGAAGACAGAGGCTCTGTGTGTGTGTGTGTGTGCGCACACACGCACCGGCATGTGTGTGTGTTAAGTGTGTGGGATGGGCAGAAAACACTTGGAAACTCATTACCAAAATTAGTCCAACGGCATCCTGATGAGCAACCTGGAATCAATAGCATATTGTGCCCTCTAAATAGCTGTTTGTCTACTTCATTGATTAAAAGGGTGGAGAGAGGAGAGAAAATCAAAAACACCAATGAAAGAAAGCAGATTCCCTGAGCCATCCGGGACAGAAAGTGTATGTGTGTGTGTGTGTGTGTGTCAGAGAGAAAAAGAGAGAGAGAGAGAAAGAGAGATGGCGTTGCTGCTGCAGTGACAGAGTCCAAACAGAGGAGAGCGCTGTTTGACCACAGATTTCTACCGTGCCAGACCGTGGTGTCTTTGTAAATGTGACTTTGCTCCACAGTTTGTCAATCAGCAACAGCTGAATATATCGCTGCTAATGATTCATTCCGAGTAATTGAGTGCATACCATCGCCAGCTAAATGACGACGGCGCTCATTGTGCCGAGCAAATAAATAAAGGAAACGAGCTGTACGTTGTTTCGAGCTCGGTCACAAATTAAAAGGTACATTCAAAAGGTGCTTTGGTGTTCTATTTGCGAAAGGCATGCAAAGAGCACGCTAATGGTGACATTAAAATAAGAAATAAAAAAAAATGCGAGCGGGGAGAAAAGGGCAAATTTTACTGCTGTTGACATGGCGGATGTAATTGGACAGAGTTGAGCTGGCGACAGTAGGGATGGCTGGCGCTACGGCAGGGCATGATCCTACATGGTCCTTGTGGTCCATAAAGCACGTCCCTGCCCTCCCTCTTAGCACTGCAGTAAAATATAATTCAATGCTCAATTTAGGGTATCGTCTAGCGTTCGATTTTTTTTTCGCCCGCTAATTTATAGAAATTAAGACATTAATTAAGCCACTAGCCATCATTCAAGCCGGGGAAGATGAATACAAACTTTCATAATAACCACCTTCCCCATTTTAGGGCTCATTATCATCAATTTTTAATGCAATTATGCTATTCTTTTACGCTGAGCTCATAAATTACCCGCCCTTTTGTTGCCGGCTGGCCTTGTAAAATCCAAAGTAATGCTTTGTAGTCTGATCTTTAAGGCAATTACTGGTTTCTTCAGTCTTTCATCTCCCTGCATTTCCAATAACCCTTGCCTCCAATGATTTATCCCTGCCACCACCCGCCCACACACACACACACACACACACACACACACACACACACACACACACACACACACACTTTTACTCATCTCTGTTTACCATGTTCCTTACCGGTATACCAAGGTAACAGAGCAAATGGAGCAGCTATGTTCCTATTGGTGGATCCCTGGTGGGTCTTGGCCTACCTGTGGCCTACCTTGTTGTTTGCGTAACCCCACGCAAAGCTAAGTACACAGAACACAGGTTCACTTGGCATCAAACGGTTAGTTTCATTCAGCGCTAGGGGGCCTTGAGATAGTTATACACTGAAATACTGTAGCACTTCCTTACGCATCAAAGTGCTTCTACTTGAGGCCTAAACATGTTGTTTAATACATGACTGGGTCAGAGAATACGTTCAGACCACATTGGATTAACACTGATGTTTTCAGTCCGAAAAGTTATCGCTAAGCCAAAAATCCACATTTCAAACAAATGGCCAATTATTGAAATAAAGCAAAACCAAGTCAACTGTACAATTTTCATACCTCTGCTTGAGCTCAGAGTTTATACATGAGGATATACAGTGCATTTGGAAAGTATTCAGACCCCTTGACTTTTTCCACATGTTGATATGTTACAGCCTTATTCTAAAATTGATTAAATTTAAAAAATCATCATCAATCTACACACAATACCCCATAACGACAAAGCAAAAACGGGTTTTTAGAAATGTAAAAAATGTATTAAAAACAAAAATACCTTATTTACCTAAGTATTTAGACCCAGCTCCGAGACAGGATTGTGTCGAGGCACAGACCTGGGGAAAGGTACCAAAAAATGTCTGCAGCATTGAAGGTCCCCAAGAACACAATGGCCTCCATCATTTTTAAATGTAAGAAGTTTGGAACAACCAAGACTCTTCCTAGAGCTTGCTGCCTGGCAAAACTGAGCAATAGGGGGAGAGGGGCTTGGTCAGGGAGGTGACCAAGAACCCGATGGTCACTCTGAAAGAGCTCCCGAGTTCCTCTGTTCCTCATTTTAATCTATTCTGTGAAGATGGGAGAACCTTCCAGAAGGACAACCATCTCTGAAGCACTCCCCCAACCAGGCCTTTATGGTAGTGGTCAGACGGAAGCCACTCCTCAGTAAAAGGCACATGACAGCCCGCTTTGTTTTGGCCTAAAGGACTCTCAGACCATGAGAAACAAGATTCTCTGGTCTGATGAAACCAAGATTGAACTCTTTGGCCTGAAAGCCAAGCGTCAAGTCTGGAGGAAACCTGGCACCATCCCTACGGTGAAGCGTGGTGGTGGCAGGATCATGCTGTGGGGATGGTTTTCAGTGGCAGGGACTGGGAGACTAGTCAGGATCGAGGGAAAGATGAACGGAGCAAAGTACAGAGAGATCCTTGATGAAAACCTGCTCCAGAGCACTCAGGACCTCAGACTAGGGTGAAGGTTAACCTTCGAACAGGTCAACAACCTTAAGCGCACAGCCAAGACAACTCAGGAGAGGCTTCAGGACAAGTCTCTGAACGTGGCCCAGCCAGAGCCCGGACTTGAACCCAATCTAACATCTCTGGAGAGACCTGAAAATAGCTGTGCAGCGACGCTCTCATCCAACCTGACAGAGCTTGAGAGGATCTGCAGTGAAGAATAGGAGAAACTCCCCAAATACAGGTGTGTCAAGCAAGTCATACCCAAGAAAACTCAAGGCTTCAACAAATAACTGAGTAAAGAGTCTGAATGCTTATGTAAATGTAATATTAAAGTTTACATTTTTTTTATAAATGAACACAAATGTAAAATAAAAACTGTTTTTGCTTTGTCTTTATGGGGTATCGTGTGTAGAATCATGAGGGGGAAAAACAATTCAACTTCTCTAGGGTAGGGGGCAGTATTTTGACATCCGGATGAAAGGCGTGCCCAATTAAATTGCCTGCTACTCAGGCTCAGAAGGTAGGATATGCATATTATTAGTAGATTTGGATAGAAAACACTCTGAAGTTTCTAAAACTGTTTGAATGATGTCTGTGAGTATAACAGAACTCATATGGCAGGCAAAAACCTGAGAAAGATCCAACCAGGAAGTGGGAAATCTGAGGTTTGTAGTTTTTTCAAGTCATTGCCTATACAGTACACAGTGACTTAGGGTTCATTTTGCACTTCCTAAGGCTTCCACTAGATGTCAACAGTCTTTAGAACATTGTTTCATGCGTCTACTGTGAATTTGAAGCGAACAAGAGGGCCTGGAGTCAGATGAGTGAGGAAATGACATGAGCTCAGAGGCGCGCGCTCACATGAGTGGGAGCTGTGTTCCTTTTCTTTTCTGAAGACATTGGAATTGTCCGGTTGGAATATTACTGAAGATTTATGTTAAAAACAACCTAAAGATTGATGCTATACATCGTTTGACATATTTCTACAAACGTAAACAGAACTTTTTTTGACTTTTCGTTGTGACATTTGCGCGCGCTTCCTGCATTTGGAGTAGTGGACTGAACGCGCGAACAAAAGGAGGTATTTGGACATAAATTATGGACTTTATCGAACAAAACAAACATTTATTGTGGACCTGGGATTCCTGGGAGTGCATTCTGATGAAGATCATCAAAGGTAAGTGAATATTTATAATATTATTTCTGAGTTTTGTTGACTCCACAAAATGGCGGGTTTGGTTTCGTGTCTGAACGCTGTACTCAGATTATTGCAAAGTGTGCTTTCGCTGTAAAGTTTTTTTGAAATCTGACACAGCGGTTGCATTAAGGAGAAGTGTACCTATAATTCTTTGAATAACAGTTTAATATTTTATCAACGTTTATGATGAGTATTTCTGTAAATTGATGTGCTCATTCACTGGAAGTTTTGGGAGGCAAAACATCTCTGAACATTACACACCAATGTAAAATGGGGTTTTTGGATATAAATATGAACTTTATCGAGCAAAACATACATGTATTGTGTAACATGAAGTCCTATGAGTGCCATCTGATGAAGATCAAAGGTTAGTGATTAATTTTAGCTGTATTTCTGGTTTTTGTTGTTAGGTGCTGTCCTAACATAATCTAATGTTATGCTTTCGCCGTAAAGCCTTTTTGAAATCGGACAACGTGGTTGGAATAACGAGAAGTGTATATTTAAAATAGGATATAATAGCTGTATGTTTGAGAAATCTGAATTATGAGATTTTTGTTGTTTTGAATTTGGCGCCCTGCTATTTCACTGGCTGTTGGCAGTGTGTCCCGCAGGTGGGACGCTAGCGTCCCACATACCCAAGAGAGGTTAATCCATTTTAGAATAAGGCTGTAACATAACAAAATGTGGAAAAAGTCAAGGGGTCTGAATACTTTCCGAATGCATTGTATATTAATTCATTAGAATCTTAAAATCCATTAACCAACATTAACACTAAAAGACAAATCTTTCTATTTGGCCCTGTCTGTTTGGGTGTTTTCCCCAATGTTAACTCCCAGTGATTTAGCCTAGCGTTTTATCAGTGTAAACCAAAGCCAGTGTGTGTGTGTGTGTGTGTGTGTGTGTGTGCATGAGTGCTACCAGCAGGTATTTATCTTGGTGTGCGCATGAGTGTGTCTCTCTACAAGGCACAGATCACTCAGTAAATCTTAAAACACACATCCCCAGCCAGCCCATCCCAGCCCTGAGAAATAGCAAAAACAGAAACAAAGGCTGGGTTATTAAAAAGGTATCTGGCCCCGTGGTCCGGTAATAGTTTTGGACTGCATTGATTATGGCGCGCTGACAGCTTCCGATGCTAGCAGTGAAAATGCATCAAGTGCGTAATGAGGAGCTATTAGGCCCATCGATTTGCTGATTTCAATTGATAGCTACCAGGCCAAAGCGGCACGTCAATATTTGCATAACTAATACCCTGCTGCCTGTCTGCTGCTCCCGGCCTTGACAAATGAGATCTCAATGAGGGGAGGAGAGGGAGTTGGACGGAAAGAGAGGAGGGGGGAGGGGGGGGGAACAGAGTGGTAGCAAGAGAAATGGGAGAGAAAAATAAAAAGTAACACAGAGAAGAAAACAAGATCAGATGGGTAAATAACAGCAGTTGACTCAACCCATCATTATATGAACCACAGAAATAATGCATCAGATATTGTGTTGGGTTGAGCTTGGATATGTGCTATGTTGAGCTGTATTGTGATGTGGTGTGTTTTGTTGTGCGGTTATGATGCTCTTATGTGATGTGTAATGTTTTGCTGTGCTGTGTTGTCTGACAAGTTGTCTCACGTTGCGCTGATCTGTGACAGAGCATGCTGCCGTGCAGTGACGTTGTATGATGTGTTACAGTCTGCTGTTCTGTGATGTGTAATGTTTATGTCTTGTTATGTACAGCGCTGCTGTGCTATGCATGCTAGCACGTCATGCTGGCCGCTATTGCTGGGGGTTTTTGGGGGGGTCACACCAGGGGGACAGAGTGGCAGCCTGGGCCAGATGTCCGAGAGAGGGAGGGGACCGCCCAGTACCACAGCAGGTGGCCGAGCTGTTCTAATGACGCTGTCACAGCCGCATTGTAAGGTCCCCACGGGACCACACACACACACACACACACTCACACACAGCTCCTTATCAACCAAGCATCCCCTCCTCCTCAAAACACGTGCGCACTGTAAATACGTAAGCGACGCGTGCCGAGACCCCATGGTCCTAAAATCCTTATCACTGTGTCAATTGCCCTGGGTGGACCCTCTCCTTGATCACTGTCATTTTCAGTGTGACCCCTGAAGTCACTTGTCACAACACTAATGTCCCACCTACACCCATTATGACCAACGACCTCTGTGTAAATCTGGGAGCCCCACTAGCGACTCAGGGGATCCCCTCTATACTAAACCCAATGCTCACTCTGATGACCTAAAGTATCACAATAAACAGCAACAAAGAAAGTCTATGACAGCCCTCTCCTCGACCGTAGAGACCTGAGTTTTACCTGAAGCACAAATGTGTCTAAATGTCATTGATATTAACACAATCGCATCTTTTCAATGCTTTTTTATGTGTAGCCTACATTTTCAGTAGGGTTTAAGATGGATGGATGGTTGAAGGATAGACAGACGGATGAAGGTTGGATGGATGGATGATCTCCGTGCCCAGAGTCCTAGTCAGAGCAGCTGAGGACAGACACCTCGTGCGTCCTGGATTCCCTGACGTCTCCTAGAGAGATAAGCATCCTCTCCACTCTTCACTCAATAAAGGGACCAATAATTAATTAATTACCCCAACACAGAGCCTAATGACAGGCAGACACTGCCGCCGTGCTCCCATCTCCTTCACCATCTCCATTTATTTCTCCCCCCCTCTCCTAAATCAACCCCTATAATCAGTGGGGTGACACTCCACACCTGTCTGCAGTCTGTTACGGCTATAGACCTTGGGATCAGATAGACAGAGAACGATGCCATGTTGCACACACACACACTTTTTTTGCATAGAAATAATGAATAGAAAGGGTGTCTCCATTCAAGTCAATGATGGCATGATGGTGTAACTGGCAGCCATTTTGAGGGTACTCGTGCCAGGAAGTAAAAGCAGGAAGTGTACACTTTAATCTGTGCTGTGATTGGTTGATTCAACTGACGTTACAAAAAAAATACATTCCACTGCATGAGCCACATCAGTTATTTGAATGAACATTCTACATTACCATGGCAACCCAGCATCAGTTGATAGAACATTCCAAAACACCATGGAAATTACTGCATCACAACACCAGGCAGCCATTGCGAGTGTGCACCCATGAGTTTACCAGTCATTTGCCAGGGTTAGAGCTTCCAAGCCCATTATATTCATTCTTATTTCTATGCGTTTTTGATGGTATGAATAGCGTGGAGGGCATTTGATAATGCAACACACCTATTATTTGTTTAAATGTGAATTCCCAATTAGCTGTGACTTTAGCAATAGCTGCTCTTTCTTGGATCCACACAAAACACAACCGTCATACATATAAATAGACAGAAACAGCACATGGAGACAGACAGCCAAACCTCTATTTATCTGGTTAATAAAAAAAGCCAAATACAAATTCAAAAGGCCCTATTTTCAAGACACAAAAAACTGTGCTAGAGTCACGAGAGACCGCATTACAGTGCACCCAGGCTGCATCCCAAATGACACCATGTCCTATAGTGAACTTATTTTTACCAGAGCCCTATGGATAGTGCAATAAAAAGGAATAGGCTGCTATTTAAGACGCAACCATAATACTTGAGCCATAAGCCTTCTATTTACCCTGAAAGGGAGTGGGGTTTTGTGGGCTTGGATCTGTCCACTTACCCTGCTCAGTGCACTGTCAAGGTGGGTGGGTGTTAGATGGGGGGGGGGGGGGGGGGGGGGGGGTAAAGAGGGGGGGATAGAAGGGTGAGGGGAGCAGACTGCACACACAGCACTGTAGGTTAACTAAAGACAGGTGTGTGTCCATGTGTTTGTGTGTGTGTCCGTGTGTATCCGTGTGTATGTGTGCGTCTGTAGGGTGAGTGGGTGTCAGCAGACAGCCAGTGTCTGTGCTGGATCACGGAGTGCCACTAAAATGTGAAGCTTTCACAGTCTGAACCGTGACGTCCTCAAGACCAGACCCTCTCTGTGTGTACGACTGTGTTTTAGTGCCTGTGCATTATGTGGGCGTGCAATACTAAAATATTATGCCTATTGTAATGTTCAAATATGATTATCTTGCATTCTGTGTGATTCAAATGCATGTTTCAACCATAGTCCAGCTTTAATCGAAACATGGGGTAATATCCTTTACGGGAAATAAGATACATTTTACCAGTATATTTAATTGATAAAGTGATTTGAACTGTGTGGGTATGTGTGCAATGCTAGTGTGTGAGTGTGTTTGTGCACGTGTGTGTGTGTGTACGCAAGTGTGTGTGTGTGTGTGTGTGTAAAAATGTGCTAGCGTGTGTGCATTTGAGTGTAAGTGTGCTAGTGTGCGTGAGCTAGAGAGTGAGTGAGCGAGAGAGAGTGAGCGAGCGAGAGGGGGAAAAGTGCAGTGCTCTCCACTTTTTTTGTCCTGGTCTGGTCAGCATGTCTTTTATGAGCAGGTCCGTAATTAAATAAACACCTGGGCAACTAATTACTTAATTGGAGCGGCGCTCTTTAAAATGAAAATGATGTAATCAAGAATCCAGGAAAAAGGAAGGGAGATTTACAAACAACACAAGCACATGTATACACACACACTGGTGACCTACAGCCTTGTTGACATCCAAATCCCCCCCACTGCACCACTGTTTTCCTGCCTCTCTCTCTCCAAGGAGGCTCTGGCTGGTTCTACGTAGCCAGATTTAGGATCTCTTTTGGACCGTCTCAACTAGCGAAATGTCGTGGACGTGGTGAAGGGTCTGGGTGGGGGCCTGGTAAAGACACTTAATACATTACCTTACCGGCATCATCCTGCACTTTACCTTATTGAAGGAGAGGGACTTACGACAGAAACACAGAAAAACACTGTGACCTCATACGCATTCAAGCAACTGGGCTTTAGGATTGATGAGTGCCTATTTCAGTTGTAAAAAGGGGGCATTATCAAATGACCACTTGATAAGGGACAATACAATTGTCATTTGAAGTAGGTCTGTGTCCCAGTAGACCAAACAGTTACCTAAACAACCTAAGCGTATTGTTAACCTAAGTATATTGTGAATATAGATGATACTCAACTAACTCGTCTGTCTATGTGTGTCTATGTGCGTATGTGTGCGTCGTTTGAAAGTCCGTTTTCCTCAATTTCCTGGATTCTTGATAACACCATTTTCATTTCAGATTTTTTTTAAACTACGAACATCTAACTCTAACTCTTCAATATATTCAGTAGTTAAAGTGAAACAACCCCAGGATGGAATGACAACCATAAAGCTGTGGTTCCCTTCTCTCTGCTTTCGAATCTGAGGAGAAAAAACTGACAGGACACATTACATCAGCCCAGTCCCTCATTCACACCCTCTCGCCCTCCTTCCCTCCATAGCCAGGTCTGGGGGTGGCCCTGGCCCTGCGAGGCGCTGGCTGTGAACCTTCCCCTCTACATGTCCCCCCAGTATCACCCTATCCCAGCCGTAGTGGTCTGCTCTACCACCCTCAGTCCCCCACAGCCCCTTCAGTCTGGTCTGGGACCACCAGTTATATCTTGATTAGGTGCGAATGAGCCCCCCGCCCACACACACATGCACAATAGTATGCCCACACACACACACACACACACTTTAACCCTGTCCCGGGAAACCCCTTTCCCACCTTGAAACCTGACCGGAGCAATAGCATCTACACATACTATACACACACATTTACAAACACTTTTATACAGGATTGGAAAACACGGCCCCCCTCCAGGCTCGTTTATGAACTCTGTCTGACGATAAAAACTTTAGAGGGCCACATGGCTGGCTGCCACCCAGGGCGATTTCCCCCAGTAGAGCAGTGTGCGTGCGGGTGCGTGTGTGTGAGAGAGCCTGGCCATCCTGCGCCTGCATTACTGCTCAGTGTGAGTGTGACCCTGTCCAGACATAGACAAGCCCTACCACTCTGTCCTCCAGAGGTCCATACAACAGCACTCACAACACACACTTACAGTGCCTTCAGAAAGTATTCACACCCCTTTACGTTTTCCACATTTTGTTGCGTTACAGCCTCAATTTAAAATTGAGTAAATTGAGATTGTGTGTCACTGGCCTACACACAATACCGCATAATGTCAAAGTGGAATTATGTTTTTAGAAATGTTTACAAATTAATTAAAAATTAAAAGCTGAAATGTCTTGAGTCAATAAGTATTCAACCCCTTTGTTATGGCTAGTCTAAATAAGGAGTAAAAATGTGCTTAACTAAGTCACATAACTTGCATGGACTCACTCTGTGTGCAATAATAGTGTTTAACAGGATTTTTTAATTTTGTATTTATTTTTACTTATTTCACCTTTATTTAACCAGGTAGGCAAGTTGAGAACTTAAAACTGCGACCTGGCCAAGATAAAGCAAAGCAGTTCGACACATACAACAACAGAGTTACACATGGAGTAAAACAAGCATAGTCAATAATACAGTGGAAAAATAAGTCTATATACAATGTGAGCAAATGAGGTGAGATAAGGGAGGTAAAGGCAATAAATAGGCCATGGTGGCGAAGTAAATCCAATATAGCAAGTAAAACACTGGAATGGTAGATTTGCAGTGGATGAATGTGCAAAGTAGAAATACTGGGGTGCAAAGGAGCAAAATAAATAAATACAGTAGGGGAAGAGGTAGTTGTTTGGGCTAATTATAGATGGGCTATGTACAGGTGCAGTAATCTGTGAGCTGCTCTGACAGATGGTGCTTCAAGCTAGAGAGGGAGATAAGTGTTTCCAGTTTCAGAGATTTTTGTAGTTCGTTCCAGTCATTGGCAGCAGAGAACTGGAAGGAGAGGCGGCCAAAGGAGGAATTGGCTTTGGGGGTGACCAGTGAGATATACGTGCTGGAGCGTGTGCTACGGGTGGGTGCTGCTATGGTGACCAGCGAGCTGAGATAAGGGGGGACTTTACCTAGCAGGGTCTTGTAGATAACCTGGAGTCAGTGGGTTTGGCGACGAGTATGAAGCGAGGGCCAGCCAACGAGAGCGTACAGGTTGCAGTGGTGGGTAGTATATGGGGCTTTGGTGACAAAACGGATGGCACTGTGATTGCATCCAATTTATTGAGTAGGGTATTGGAGGCTATTTTGTAAATGACATCACCGAAGTCGAGGATCGGTAGGATGGTCAGTTTTACGAGGGTATGTTTGGCAGCATGAGTGAAGGATGCTTTGTTGCGAAATAGGAAGCCAATTCTAGATTTAACTTTGGATTGGAGATGTTTGATGTAAGTCTGGAAGGAGAGTTTACAGTCTAGCCAGACACCTACGTGTTTGTAGTTGTCCACATATTCTAAGTCAGAACCGTCCAGAGTAGTGATGCTGGACGGGCGGGCAGGTGCAGGCAGCGATCGTTTGAAAAGCATGCATTTAGTTTTACTTGTATTTAAGAGCAGTTGGAGGCCACGGAAGGAGAGTTGTATGGCATTGAAACTCATCTGGAGGGTTGTTAACACAGTGTCCAAAGAAGGGCCAGAAGTACACAGAATGGTGTCGTCTGCGTAGAGGTGGATAAGAGAATCACCAGCAGCAAGAGCGACATCATTGATGTAGACAGAGAAGAGAGTCGGCCCAAGAATTGAACCCTGTGGCACCCCCATAGAGACTGCCAGAGGCCTGGACAACAGGCCCTCCGATTTGACACACTGAACTCTATCAGAGTAGTAGTTGGTGAACCAGGCGAGGCAATCATTTGAGAAAACAAGGCTGTTGAGTCTGCCGATGAGGATGTGGTGATTAACGGAGTCGAAAGCCTTGGCCAGGTCAATGAATACGGCTGCACAGTATTGTTTCTTATCGATGGCGGTTAAGATATCGTTTAGGACCTTGAGTGTGGCTGAGGTGCACCCATGACCAGCTCTGAAACCAGACTGCATAGCGGAGAAGGTACGGTGGGATTCGAAATGGTCGGTAATCTGTTTGTTAACTTGGCTTTCGAAGACCTTAGAAAGGCAGGGTAGGATAGATATAGGTCTGTAGCAGTTTGGGTCAAGAGTGTCCCCCCCTTTAACCTCTATGGGCTAGGTGGGACGCTTGCGTCAGTGTAATCCCGTGGCACGATATTCAAATACCTTAGAAATGCTATTACTTCAATTTCTCAAACATATGACTATTTTACACCATTTTAAAGACAAGACTCTCGTTAATCTAACCACACTGTCCGATTTCAAAAAGGCTTTACAACGAAAGCAAAACATTAGATTATGTCAGCAGAGTACCCAGCCAGAAATAATCAGACACCCATTTTTCAAGCTAGCATACAATGTCACATAAACCCAAACCACAGCTAAATGCAGCACTAACCTTTGATGATCTTCATCAGATGACACACCTAGGACATTATGTTATACAATACATGCATGTTTTGTTCAATCAAGTTCATATTTATATCAAAAAACAGCTTTTTACATTAGCATGTGACTAGCATGTGACTAGCATTCCCACCGAACACTTTCGGTGAATTTACTAAATTACTCACGATAAACGTTCACAAAAAACATAACAATTATTTTAAGAATAATAGATACAGAACTCCTATATGCACTCGCTATATCCGATTTTAAAATAGCTTTTCGGTGAAAGCACATTTTGCAATATTCTGAGTAGATAGCCCAGCCATCACAGGCTAGCTATTTTGACACCCACAAAGTGTGGTACTCACCAAACTCCAATTTACTATTAGAAAAGTTTGATTACCTTTGGTGTTCTTCGTCAGAATGCACTCCCAGGACTTGTACTTCAATAACAAATGTTGGTTTGGTCCCAAATAATCCATAGTTATAGCCAAATAGCGGCGTTTTGTTCGTGCGTTCAAGACACTAT
This sequence comes from Salmo trutta, assembly GCF_901001165.1. NCBI lineage: Eukaryota > Metazoa > Chordata > Actinopteri > Salmoniformes > Salmonidae > Salmo > Salmo trutta. The sequence goes on along the minus strand of NC_042982.1, from coordinate 3,958,040 downwards.
CCGAAGGGTAAATAAGGGTGACGCGCCCGACGCGTTTCGTGCCAAAAAAATTCTAAATATTCCATTACCGTACTTCGATGCATGTCAACCGCTGTTTAAAATCAATTTTTATGCCATTTTTCTCGTAAAAAAGCGATAATATGCCGACCGGGAGTGGTTGTTTTCGTTCAAAGAGAGAGAAAGTAAACAGCTCGTGTCAGCTCGGGCACGCGCGCCCCAGTCTCATTGTTCTCAGATCGACCACTTACAAAATGCAGTAATGTTTTTCAGCCAGGGCCTGCAAAGCCACCATTCAGCTTTCTGGCGCCTTCTGAGAGCCTATGGGAGCGTTAGAAAATGTCACGTCATGCCAGAGATCCCCTGTTTTGGTTAGAGATGATCAAGAAGGCCATGAAATGGTCAGAGAGAGCGCTTCCTGTTTGGAATCTTCTCAGGTTTTGGCCTGCCAAATGAGTTCTGTTATACTCACAGACACCATTCAAACAGTTTTAGAAACTTTAGGGTGTTTTCTATCCAAATCAAACAATTATATGCATATTCTAGTTACTGGGCAGGAGTAGTAACCAGATTAAATCGGGTACATTTTTTATCCGGCCGTGCAAATACTGCCCCCTAGCCCCAACAAGTTAAAGAGGGGGATGACCGCAGCTGCTTTCAAATCTTTGGGAATCTCAGACAACACGAAAGAGAGGTTGAACAGGCTAGTAATAGGGGTTGCAACAACTTCGGCAGATCATTTTAGAAAGAAAGGGTGCAGATTGTCTAGCCCAGCTGATTTGTAGGGGCCCAGATTTTGCAGCTCTTTCAGAACATCAGCTGACTGGATTTGGGAGAAGGAGAAATGGGGAAGGCTTGGGCGAGTTGCTGTAGGGGGTGCAGTGCTGTTGACCGGGGTAGGGGTAGCCAGGTGGAAAGCATGGCCTGCCGAAGAAAAATGCTTATTGAAATTCTCAATTATAGTGGATTTATCAGTGGTGATAGAGTTTCCTATCCTCAGTGCAGTGGGCAGTTGGGAGGAGGTGCTCTTATTTTCCATGGACTTTACAGCGTCCCAGAACTTTTTTGAGTTTGTGTTGCAGGAAGCAAATTTCTGCTTGAAAAAGCTAGCCTTGGCTTTTCTAACTGCCTGTGTATATTGGTTTCTAACTTCCCTGAAAAGTTGCATATCACGGGGGCTGTTCGATGCTAATGCAGAACGCCACAGGATGTTTTTGTGTTGGTTAAGGGTAGTCAGGTCTGGAGAGAACCAAGGGCTATATCTGTTCCTGGTTCTAAATTTCTTGAATGGGGCATGCTTATGACTATCACATCTCTGTACACCACACATACAATTATCTGTAAGGTCCCTCAGTCGAGCAGTGAATTTCAAACACAGATTCAACCACAAAGACCAGGGAGGTTTTCCAATGCCTCTCAAAGAAGGGTATCTATTGGTAAATGGAACCAAATTTAAAAAAGCAGATATTGAATAGCCCTTTGAGCATGGTGAAGTTATTAATTATACTTTGGATGGTGTATCAATATACCCAGTCACTACAAAGATACAGGCGTCCTTCCTAACTCCTTCCTAACAAAGATACAGGCGTCCTTCCTTCCTAGTTGCTGGAGACGAAGGAAACCGATCAGGGATTAGTCACGGCATGGTGACTTTAAAACAGTTTAATGGCTCTGAAAACTGAGAAAACTTAGGATGGATCAACAACATTGTAGTTACTACACAATGCTAACCTAATGGACAGAATGAAAAGAAGGAAGCCTGTAAAGAATAAAAATATTCCAAAGCATGCATCCTGTTTGCAACAAGGCACTAAAGTAATACTGCAAAGAATATGGTAAAGCAATTCACTTTTTGTCCTGAATACAAAGCAGTGACTTTAAAACAGTAACAGAGTTTAATGGTTGTGATAGGAGAAAACTGAGGATGGATCAAAAACATTGCAGTTACTCCACAATACTAACCGAAATGACAAGGTTTGCAACAAGTCACTAAAGTAAAACTGCAAAAAATGTGGCAAAGATATGAACTTTATGTCCTGAATACAAAGCGTTATGTTTCAGGCAATTCCAACACAACACATCACTGAGTACCACTCTTCATATTTTCAAGCATGGTCGTGGTGGCAGCATTTCAATTTTTTCCCTTTTTCTTTTTTATGTTATGGGTATGCTTGTAATCGGCAAGTACTAGGGAGTATTTTAGGATAAAAATAAACAAATTAGAGCTAAGCAGTCAAAATCCTAGAGGAAACCTGGTTCAGTCTGCTTTCCAACAGTCACTGGGAGACAAATTCACCTTTCAGCAGGACAATAACCTAAAACACAAGGCCAAATCTACACTGGCGTTGCTTACCAAGATTACTTTGAATGTTCCTGAGTGGCCTAGTTAACAGTTTTGACATAAATGGGCTTGGAAAACTATAGCAAGAATTGAAAATGGTTGTCTAGCAATGATCAACCACCAACTTGACAGAGCTTGAAGAATTAAAAAAATAAATAATGTGCAAATATTGTACGATCCAGGTGTGCAACGCTCTTAGAGACTGACCCATAAAGACTGTAATCGCTGCCAAAGGTGATTCTAACATGCATTTACTCAGGGGTGTGAATACGTATATAAATGAGATATTTCTGTACTTCATTTTCAATAAATTTGCTAACATTTCTAAAAACATGTTTTCCCTTTGTCATTATGGGGTATTAAGTGTAGATGGGTGAGAAAAAAATCTATTTAATCCATTTTGAATTCAGGCTGTAACACAACAAAATGTGGAATATGTCAATTGGTATGAATACTTTCTGAAGGCACTGTACAGTCAGATGAACCCTCCTTCAGATCACAATCAAGGGCTTTCTTAGGTTTAATATATATCCATTTTTTTTTACCTTTATTTTTATGAAGACATTAATTATAAGGGTGACCTAGCCAATTATTTCAAATTCTTATGAAATATAATGGACTTGTATACTTTTACTGGGCAGCAATCAATATCAATGACAATCTGTTTATTGTAATATACATTTTATTATATGAATCAGATTAACTAAATTTAGATGATTTCACTTTCAATGTCTGAATAAATAGCAACAATGAGGAATACATTACTAAAACAGTGACAAACGCGGTATCAACATCAATTAGTTTTCCTGTGGTTTTGGTGACATTTGAAGGTACAGCACATCACTCCATAGACAGAGGGGTAATTGATACGGGTGACCCGTAAAACGATTAGTGATCAACGCGGGTGAAAGGGTGCTGTCAATCATCTGTCCACTTGACCTGTGGTGTGCACAGCAGAGGCACGCGCGCTATATCTGCATAATGTGGACTAATAGGCTACCACAGATGTTGGCGGGCTGCTTCATTTTTTTTTTCATTCACAGGGCAAGTTAAACATTTCGGTAGATACCCCTCCGTGCACTGACGTTTGGTTTGGTCTGGTCGCGTCCCCTGGTGTCCCACAGCTAGAGAGCCGAGCAGTGGCATCACATTATCCGACAACAACAGGGGTCGACCCGGTGTTTATTAGAATTTGCCACGCAGCTCCACTTCTCCCCTGAACCGCAGAAGGAGGGATGGAGATGGGGGGTTTCCTCACTTAATCACCCGCCATGGCTTTTCAAAGAGAGGGAGAGAAAAAAAAATCTACTTTAAATTTGCGGTGATGAAAAATCAATAAAGCTGTAATTGCTTGGCTTATCGCCGTGCGCGGGAACAAATTGGGAGGAGAAGGCTGGCGCCCGCGCACATTTGGCTGCAGCAGCGCGGGAGTTTTTGGGGTTCACTGGGCCAGCTGAGGGAAAAGGTCTCGCGTGATAATTAAATCTTCTCACACTGATTTTCTGCCAAATTTATTTCCCCAGGGTCCATAACTCTGATTCACTGCTTACAAGCCAGGCATAACTAATCATTTCAATGCGGGGTAGCCTAACAGCAAAACTGAATGGGGAGAGGGGGGAAGAAAAGAAAGAAGGACATTGACTCGACTTGTGGACACCAATTCAACTCCAAATCAAACATCGTTTAGGAGAAAAAAAATATCGTCGGAGTAAGTAGGCTAATAGACGACGATATTGTAAAGTAGTTTGTTTCTGTAACGCCAGCATGTAAAACATTTACATCTACTGTAGCCTCTAAATGCGTAATTTATTGTCCTCTCTCTCCAAATAAGGCAGTATTTATTCACCTTTTTAATCAAAGAAACAAATATAAGTCATAAAACCGGTTAACTGTCAGTGCAATATTCCTCAACATGCTCAAGACATTATTGTATTGACAGTGAACATAATAACACAACAAATAAGTTGATCCATCGCACTACACTGCCACTAAACGACAAGTGATGAGTCCACCCCAGGATCGATAACAGGTCAATACAAACCAGATTTTCTTAGATCAAAATCACTGTGAATGATATTCTGCCAGAGCGCACAATAGAAACACAGTCAGCTTTCTCAGAGCATCCAGGATATACCCTCGATATAGAGGAAAACAAAGCCACAATGGATAGCCTACAGTAGCAAAAATGGAATTAGGCCTAATGACAAGTGTATGACAATGCGTTGACGTTATTCACCGTGTCTCATCATCAGCGCATCTCCCATATTAGACTTCATGCAGGGTGATAATCGACACATGAGCACCGATGTTTACCAGGTGCTGAATATCTCGGCTTGTCCTTCAAGTGCTGTGGCAGGATCCTCCTGCCCGCCCGGTAATTAAAACATTTAAAGCAGAACGAGTCCCGTGCTCCCGGGGTGTGATACGGGGGTCAGACGCCTGTAGATTCTAATTTGCGCGTCATTTGTATTCATGACAGGGTGCGTGCTAAATATTTAACAGCAGTCAGGTAGGAGTTTGTATTGTTAGGTTTTCGAGGTCAAATCATTTAATTTGCAGGCAGATTATATTAAAGCGTCCAATCCCCCCTCTCACTTCCATTTTTTTTTTATTACCACCAAAGATACAAATTGAGGCACATAAAGATTGGGAGAGCTTGTTATCCGCAGCCTATTTATTAATTTTAATTAGAATACGGAGCCCATCATTTATTGTAAGGCATGATAGCACATGTGAATGGTAGACTAGGGAACAAATCGGGGTATTACATATTATTAAATGGGGCATAATCACACTGGCTGACTTCAACAAAATATGAATTCAAACATTGCAAGTGAATGCAGATAGATAGGCCTACTAGAGACACAGACAAGGCTCACCCTTAACCAGCACTCTAATTACAGCTATGCTTAGAACATGAAATGTATCCCAGTTTCTCCATATGGGTACTTGTTCTCCTCTATAGGAGAAGGGGAAAAGAAAAGACATCTCTTGGTTTGGCCATTTTCTCTCCCACTCCCTCCCTTGTTACCTAGCTTTTTTTCTGTTCTACTCAGCAAGGCCAGAGATGAAGTCCAGACATTTTCCTCTTTAGGATGGGCTGGTGATTGACAACAGAGCTAGTTAAATGGTGATGAGGTGTTAATGGCTGCAGGGTCAGGGAGAGATGGTGAATATTTAATCACCATATAATTCCAGAACACAGCCACATACAGACAGGTACACACCCCAACCCGTGACCCATCCTACAAACAGCATAATTAAAGAAACAGTTATTTTGTTTTAATGCCAAAAGAGCAAGCCCGTAGTATATATTCCTCCTAATGATATGGGTTAAAAAGCTATTACATGTCTCATTAAAATATATGATCTTCCAATCTGCCAGCGGTTTGGGGTGATGGGGACAGAGAGAGGTGCATATGACTTAAATACCTAAGTACCATCAGCATAGGCGCAGGAACACAACCCTTTACAACATCATGTAGCCGTACACAAGATTCAGATGCACCAACGAGGATGATGACAGCCTTCTGGGTGTATTGGCTTTGAAGTGGCATGGCTGTGTGTGGGAATGGCTGAGGTTATTAAGGATTTGACATGCATTTCCATATTGACTGCATGATGGTAGAGCCTCTGCCACCGGCTCCTCTGAACAACCATACATGTGAAAAGAAGGGGAATTAACAGTCTTAATGAGCCCGGGTTTGATCTCTCTCTGCCACACAATGCACGCTACACCTGATTCATTTGCACCTTTTCATATCAGGAGGGCTAGTGGTGTGGACTCACTCACTCACCTCACCTCACTCACCTCACTCTCTCAAACATCCATCAACTTCTTGGAGTGTGTGAGCACTGGGTTGAGGACCACAGCCATTACATCTGAGCATAGAGGAACCTTCTACACCTGGGGCCACAGACAGCCACTGACATAGAGTCAGTCTTGCCCTCACACCACATTGGCCTGAATCCTGGTGTTAGTGTGTGGAATCACACTCCTCAGCTAAAACAACAAGTCAGGGCAGCAATACATACACCATACATACATAGTGGTTCTCTCTTCCCAAGTTTCATTTTCCAACTCTAGTATTTTCCCTTCGACAGACGAAAAAGTAACAGCCCTTTCAAGTTGAGAATACTTTGTTAAATTATGACCATGGGGCCAAGTATAGATCCGGATGCACTCTTGATAAAACCCACTTTGCTCAGGGGCAGCCAGTGTATAATAATATAATAATAGTGTGCATATCACAGCTTCCACATGAATCGAGAACGGTTTCGATTAGTACCACTAACCGTCGGACTTGTAAATCTATTTGTGAAGTGGAGTGTAGGTGGCTGTTCTCGTCTTCTCGTCCTCCCTCTCTCGTTTGGTTTCATTTTGTTCTTCTTAGCAGTTCAAGCGGTAACTTTCTTGTCGGGGCTGATCTGTAGGAGCCCCTGCGGGAGTGCATGGGAGACCCCGGTGACCCAGCGTTTAATAAGCATCGGGCCCACCTCCTCTGTTTAGTGGCCCATTGAGAAGCGGGGCTGGGTGCCAGTAGACCGTGTAACTCCAGCTCACTGTCTTCGAGGTCAGAGCCAAAGCAGCTGTTGGGTCGACGAGGGCGCTTTGATGAGACATTTTGCACCTAACTATTTCGGTCCACTCTCCCAAAGAGGACCAGGAATAAAAAACCAAGCCTCGCAGCCTTATGCAGGCACAGCGCGTTACTTAATAAAACAGGAACAGTTTGAGAGAGGAATGAAGTGGCTTTGAGCTGGGGGGGGGGGGGGGGGGGAGTCAATTGATTCCAAAAAAGGCGAGATTACAGCGTGAACTCTGCTTAAGAAACCTACTTGACTGGGAGCTCGGCACCGTAGCCTGGAGCCACACACTTACTCAACACTTTGCCAATGTCTCCACTGAGAGAAAGAGAGAGGGAAGGGGGAGAGAGAGAGAGAGAAAAGGGGAGGGGGAGAGAGGGAGGAGAGGGCCGGAGCAGCAAGAGAAATGAAAAATAGAACGAGAGAATGACAAGACCAAAAACTGAGGGCGAAACAGAGAGCGATTTAATTTATGTCCTCGCTGCCAACGGAGGAAAGACCAGAGTAGGTTTGCAGGGCTAATTAATTTCTGATGGCCGGGCTTTCATTTGGCTAAAAGGTCACCAAACTTTAAAGGTCATGCACAGTTTCCCACTGTGTGTGTGTGCGTTACTGTTACCAAACCCCTTGAATTACTCTCCAGAAGGAATATGGTGCAACACATAACCAAGTAAAGACACTGGTAACATGTCATGTAGCACAACTCGACAATAATGACACTGAACACCTTCAGCAATCTGGACGTTTTCAGTATGTGTGTGTGGTGTAATGCTATGAAATGCTTTGTTTCTCAAAGACACGGTAGAGGTAGATACGTGCGAAATGTAATGAATTCAATGCTAGCTACGTCCGCACACACACTTACACGGACGGAAGCACAAACACGCACACACACGAAGCCATCCCCACCTGCACCCTGACGATCCTGACATTTTCTCATTCATTTCAGGCCAACACCAGGACGTCACTGACTCAATTTCATTATCCCATCTGAAGCCTTTTAATACCACTAGCACTTTCTGTTGCTCCATAAGCAAATGGCTCCTGACTTTATTTGAAAATGTCTGTCGAAATTCTGTCTGCTTCCCAAATAGCACCCTATTCACTATGTCAGCGGTTTTCAAACTTTTTTGGGCCCGGGGACCTATTGTGATAGCAAATTCATCAGGGGCCCTCTTATAATCAGAATACGACTTGAGTGAGACAAAAATTGCATACAATGCATGGCCAGACGAATCAAGTCTCGGGCACTGGGAAGGAACATTTTAAAGGTCTGCCTCTTCGCATCGGAGAGAAAATGTTGCATTTTTCAAGCTAATTTCCTGGAATTCTGTACATGATGTTATGGGGCAGAGAGATTTTCCTACAACTCTGTGAGAAAACTTTGCAGTTTTAAAGCTTAAATTACAAAATAAATAAAACATGAAAAGTTGAAATGTCTTGAGTCAATAAGTATTTCAGTCCTTTGTATGGCGAGCCTAAGTAAGTTCAGGAAACCGTTCAAGGAATTGATTGATTGAATTTATTTAACAATTTGTCAAATCCATACATAAGGGCGCTCCAGCTGGTGACACCTCCACATTCAATTTAAGAAAATCATCAAGGATAACACAATAAAGCTGAACATCTTATTTCCATTGTGGTCCTTTTGAAGAATTGAAGGGGAAGGGGTAATACAACAAGGTTAGGCGGCGAGTGTAATGACAACAGACAATGACGGACACAATTTTTGTTTGTTTCACAGCGACCGATAATGTTCCTAATAAACAACTATGGACAGGTACATCTTCCTTGTTTCACATACCCTTAATATATAAACAATCAATCCCTAACATACACACAAGACAATCCCATTATAAAAAACAACAGGCATGTTGTCCTGAGCATTTCCCTCCCCGTCACCTACTTTAATCTCACCGCTCACTTTTGAGACATGCTACTATTTAGCAATTTTTTCAGTGAGAACTTGAAACTACCTATGGAGGTTATACGTTTCTAATTCTTTGGAAGATTATTCCAAAGAATGGCAGCACGAGTATAAAAATGTTTGTTTCCCCATACCACTTTTAAATCTAAGTTCAATCTAAGTCCCTCCTTCTAGTTGAATAGTTATGGTTATCCCTTACTAAGTTAAAGTAGTTACATAAGTATCTGGGGACCATACTGTGGACAATCTGATGTACAAGACACAATTTTATCTGAGCGACTCTCCCCTCCACTTTAAGCCATCTAAGGCTTTCAAAAACAATCCAACAAAATAGAAATCATTGGCTCTTCCCTAAAAAACTTATTAGAACAAAAAGATAAAAACATTCAAATTAACCTAAGTGCTGGAAGTTTACGAATAATCCAGACTAATTTGTTCTGAGATGTCTGCAATTTATTTTTTTATATCTTGAGGGCACTATTGTACCAGGAAGAGCATGCATGGTCGAAGTGGCACTGAACAAGAGCCCCTGCCAATGTCCCCATTGCATTCTTATCCAGATATTTGGAGGTTCTAGCCAGGAACCTAATTTTATGGTTCACTTTGGCGATAACATTTTGTGCCATGCCCTGTCAGTTGGTTATCTAGCACACATCCAAGATACTTAACAGTCTTTTGCTGCGGCTACTATGCCACCTACTACCACATTAAAATCTGAGGATTTCCTCAGTTTCACTTTGGACCCGAACAAGATGGACTCTGTTTTCCAAGGTGAAGTGACTGCTTATTGTCATATAGCCATTTACTGACATTCAGAAGTTCAGCACTGAGGGCTTTCTCAACCACATTTTTGTCTTTGTGGGAAACCAACAGTGCAGAATCATCTGCATATAGGAAAAGGTCACATGTACAGGCAGATTTCAGATATAAGTAAAAGTGGACCCAGCAAACTGGAATAGGATAGTGGAATAGGATTTCCTGAAGACAGATTGGAGCTCATAGAATAGGTTATGCAAGGAAATATAACTGTCAATCTGCTTGAACATAATCTTCTCCATGTCCTTCGATAAAGCACACAGGATTGAGACAGGCCGATAGTTTCCATGATCTAATTTATTCCCTTTTTTTGTATAAAGGAATGACCTTTTCAAGTTTTAGTTCACTGGGAAAACACCCTAGTTCAATAGACAGATTCACAAGTTGAGTTACACAGGGGGTGATATTTACCACAGCATCCTTTAGAAATCTGGCAGGAATGTTGTTAAGGCCAGTTGCTTTGGAATGGCCAAGTTCTTTCAGCCTATCATGGTGAAACCCTGAGTGGTTTCACCATGAGGCCAATTGTGATTTTAAAACAGTGACATTACTGAGTACCACACTCCATATTTTCAAGCATAGTGGTGGCTGCATCATGTTATGGGTATGCTTGTAATCGTTAAGGACTGGGGAGTTTTTCAGGATAAAAAATAAACAGAATGGAGCTAAGCACAGGCAAAATACTAGAGGAAAACCTGGTTCAGTTTGCTTTCCTCCAGACACTGGGAGATTAATTCACCTTTCAGCAGGACAATAACCTAAAACACAAGGCCAAATCTACATTGGAGTTGCTTACCAAGAAGACAGTGAATGTTCCCAAGTGGCTGAGTTACAGTTTCAACTTACATCTGCTTGAAAATATATGGCAAGACCTGAAAATGGTTTAGCAAAGAGAATAAATTAGAAAATAATAAATGGGCTAATGTTGCACAATCCAGGTGTGGAAAGCGCTTAGAGACTTACCCAGAAGGACTCACAGCTGTAATCACTGCCAAGGGTGATTCTAAACATGTACTGACTCAGGGTGTTCAATACTTATCTAATCAAGATTATAGTGTTTAATTTTTCATGGTTTGTGAACACTTTCTGAAGGCACTGTAAGTCACGTCTAAAGAAGTTTGGCAATTGCTGGCTGGTCTGTGTGTACCGGTCTTTATGCCTGTCTGCCAGCCCATCCGCCTGTCTACTTCCCGTCCATCCATCACCACCACTCAGCTGCAGACCACCAGTATGTATTGATGTTACACAAAGCATTATGGGTACTGTAGCACATCATGCTACACAGTCCACCTATAGTACCACCTCCACTAATAAATTGATGACATGGACCAGGCTCACCTTCCAACTTCATGTTCTTGGCCTCCTCGTCCTTCCTCTTCTTGGCTTTCAGTACCTCATCTGTTATGGCTGGAAAGGAGAGAGAGAGACCCTCATGAGCAGAGCAAATAGCACATTTCTTTATCAAACAACATAACCAGCACACGTCGCTGAGCAGTGTATCTGTATCAAGGAGGAGTGTTTTCTCCATTGTTCCCTAACCCGATAAACCCCTTAACACGATAACCTCGATGACTTTTAATATAGAGACCTAGCTAGCTTAGTCTTACATTGAATAACCCACCTCTCTCTAAGTTTAATATCTTACTCTTGAATTTAATAACTGAACTCGGGCCTTAGATTTAATTGCTTATCGTTCCTCTTAAACCTATTAACCTATCGCCCCGATCTGGTTTCTTACTGTCTCGGGGGCCACCCAGGCCCTGCTTTTACCCTGCGCATTATCCCAATGAATTGTTCTCTCGGAGCAGTAATAGGAAATCAGCTCAGAAACAGCGACTGGCGTAAGAGATAAATCAGATCTGGGGGGGCCTCTTGGTTTGCTAGTATATTGAATCTAAATTGCAGCCCCCACGCCCCTCCGGCCCCCTTGTGTGGCGCTCCATGCACACCATCCATCTTGTAGGCTGATAATGGAGCCGGCCCAATTCCACCTGATGTTTGCATTATTACATTTTAGTACGCTAACGAGCTGCGGCTAATCCAGCCAGAGGAGAGGAGGAGGAGGACGGGATCGGATGCAGCAACCAGGGCCTCCATGGCATGTTTTGGTCTTATTCTTTTCTCTGTCGCTCTCTCTCCGTTCCTCGATGATGATTTGAATGAAACATAGACCCGGCGTCACTACATAGCTCTTTGGGCCCCGAGGCCCCTCGAGCTGCAATTACACATATAATCACAATTGTATTTCAACAGAGCCCGCGATTCTCATCCCCTTCTCTCTTCTCCTCGGCCCTTCCAGCCAAGACGGAATGAAGCGTAAATGAAGTGAAAGACTTCTGCCATCCCCGACACTTTGTTTTATTATGACCTAATTTAATCAAAGTCCCCGTCACAGAATTGCCAGGAAGGCAACGATGAACTGGAGTCCCTAATAGACAAAGAAATATACCTCCAATAATGATCCCTATACGCCCTACAGATATTCCCCATATATCTATTTATATGGCGTATATCTGGCCGTGTGGATGCTGTTGTTTACGACTGTACATTACCAGTGTGTTGGGTATATAACAGTGGCGAGGTAAGGATGTACTAAGGTTGTATTAATGTTTTTCCAGTAGCGCTCCTTATTGATGTAATTAAATAGGATCTGGCTCCGTTGTGAGGACCGACTTTCATTGTTTGTGGGGGCAGGATCCCCTGGAGGCAGCGCGGAGATGAGAGATGGATAAACAGTTTGATTTTGTGCTATCGCCCCGAGCAGTATACTGGAGAGATGGAGGAAGAGAGAGAGAGAGAGAGAGAGAGAGAGAGAGAGAGAGAAGAGAGGGATGGAGGAAGGGAGGGAGGGCAGGGGGGAGAGAGCGCGTAAAGCAGAAGGATAAGAGAACCAAGTAAAGGGCTGGAGGGGGGAGACAGACAAACAAGCAGAAACAGAAAATAAATCACTCTTCACTGTCTCACTTCTTTCAGTCTTTTTTCACTTCTCTTATCTGTCTCACTTTCTCACTTACCCTCCTGTCTGTCTCACTCAGGGGCTAGCGGTGATGGAAGGGAGCTGGTAACTTGGAAGGATTAGGGAAGTTAGCAGCCATTTCAAGCGAAGTCGTTGTGCTAAAGAGGCAGAACGTCAGCCACATCAGACTGGGGCTGTTGAGTTAAGTAGCCGCTGTACGAGTGTGACGGCCATTTTGTCTACGGCGATTACTAAACAAAGACGGCATACGAGGACTCACAGGGAGAAGGCAGAACTTATGGCCTGCATCACGCGAGCGCGAGCACACACACACACACCTAAACAAACCCCTAGTCCATCCATATGCAGTCACACAAAGACCTGTTCGCTCTACTTCCACATACTGCATGCATTCACAAACAAACACGGTACACCCACATTCATTTCATATTAGTTCTCTAGTGCAGTGTTCTCCTCTCCCCTTCTCTCTGTCCTCTTTTCTCGGGTTTTGGAAAAGTTTAAACTCATTAAGTGTAATGTTATTGGAGACTCAATTTTACACCGCTCACTCATCAACTAGTAAGATAGCAATAAAGCCCAATGGCTCATCGGAGACGCTAATGCTTTGAAATAAATGATGCGCCGCAACAGAATCGTAATTAATTTACAGTCCATATTGATAGCCCTGCCATATCCTGCACTATCTTTTTTCATCTCTGCTAACATCTTCATTATTGGGGGAAATCGCCTGAGTGAAGGAGGAACCGGTGTCAACATCGCTGATGAATTGCCTGAGAAAGATGCGGCGGCCCACTCAAATGTTGTGCCTCGGCACATCAATTTCTCTTAAGCATTTAATTATGGCGAACAATAAACGGCGTTGGATATGACATTTTTTAACGGTGTAGTGAGCAGAGGAAGTGGATTCCAGGAATTCAAATCAGTCTGTTCTTATTCTGGTTTACCAGCGAGGAAGACACAGTTACCTTGAATACCTTCAAACACCTGTGTTATTTGACACAGGCATAAAAAGACACAATGTGTGTGTGAGGGAGAAAGATGTATGTGTACGCATGTATTAGAGAGAGACACACAGGAAAATATGTTTTGTGTGTGTGTGTGTGAGGTTGGAGGTTACCGTTATTAAGAGTAAATGAGACGGTTACTCGCTGGCAGAGAAAATCTTCCTTAGAGCAGGGCTCAGAGGCATAGCCCCCCCACACACTCCTACTCAAACGGTCTACAAAAACACCCAACTCTAGCCCTCTTACCCCAGCATCCTCACCCCTCTACCTATCCTCCTCAATCACATCCCTCCTTCCCTGAGCACCAGCGCTCTCGCTTTCTTTCTCTCTCCCCTTCAGCCCCAGGCCTCTCAATCAAACCAAACAAAGCTCATCCTGCTCCTCTGTGATTAATTACTCAGGTCTGAATATCAAAATCAAACACCCCCGTGTGAAGAGAAGGGGCTCCGCTTTAGAGCGCCGCGCCCACCGAAGGCAGACAGACAGGGGGACGGGAGGGTGGGCTACGCCTCCCTGCCTGACTCACACACACACACACACCTCTACCCCCCTCCAGCCCCCAACCCCTTAGAGAAGTCCAGTCCAACCCTTTCCCCCCCTCACACCTCACTAGTCTCCTCTACATTTCCCTCTCGTTTGTAGGTTCACTGGTCCATCAGGAGCTCGCTCCCCTTTCAGAAGCAGGGGTTTTACTACTACTATGGCGGCATCCCAAATGGCACCCTATTCCCAATGTAGTGCACTAATTTTGACCAGGGCCCCAAAGTAGTGCACTAAATAGAGAATAGGGTGCATTTTAGGACGCAACCTACTACCGGTAGTGATAGTGGTGGTGGTGGAGGTAAGGAGGGGGAGAGGGAAGGGCTTTTAGACTGATCTACACTGACTAACTAATCAGATGGGAACACCATCCATCGCTTTTCCTCATCTCCACAGAAGGCTTATTTTCCAGTAAACCGAAGTGCAGGTAGAAAGGGAGAGAGAGAGGGAGAAAAAGAGAAAAGGAGAGATGACAAAAAAGGCTCCCGCTGCAAGGAGCTGAGCTCGCTCCCTTTCCCTCTCGATCACAGTGACGATTTCCCTCCACCCCCAACAGGGCTCTATAAACCCCCTCTAACACCCCATTCACATCACATACATCACCCGAGCACCTACAGCTAGGCTACATGATACGGTATGTGTCCCAAATGGCACCCTATTCCCTATGTAGTGCACTACTTTTGAACAGGGCCCAAAACTATAACTTTTTGACCAGGACCCATTACCAGGGCTCTGGTAAAAAAAAAAGGAAAAAAAGTAGTGCACTACATAGGAAATAGGGTGCCATTTAGGATGCAACCACAGATAAGTTAATGAGAGAAGGGACTGGAGGAAATCAACGCTAACAATGGAGTGGTTGGAGGGAATAGATAGAGGAGTGGATGGAGCGAGGGAGTAGCTTGGAGGAAGAGCTCATTTGCACACTACAGACTACACTGGAAGAACCCCTAGGAAATGCAAACAGAACTTCTGGTCTACTGACACAGCTCAATAAAGTCCTGCGGAACAGCAAAGAATTATAGTATCAAATCCAAAATGGGAAAACAGTGGGATACAAAAGGATAGAAAAGCAGAGAGAAGCACTGATCTGACTGTGAAATACAAATGCAAAACAAGTCAGCTTGTGTGTATTACCCACTCCTCGACATGTTATGGATGTGTGGGTAGGGGTGTGTGTGTGTGTTGGTGATGCGCTGGTCAGCTCTTTGTTCACCCGCAATTATTAATAACCCATCCGCATTCGGCTAATAAAGGGAAAATCTGAGGGCCACACCCGAACCTAACCTGAAAATATAGAAAATGCTCTGTAGAGAGACGCCAGAAAAAGACGAATATTTTTAAGCCTTATTTAGATAGGCCTATTTTTCTGATTATAATTTCCAACATTTTAGTAGGCTATTTGTTAGTCAACTTGTCTTTAATTAGAAGCATGCAGTTTATTTTGGGTCATTACTTGCTACCCTAGAACACAAGTCAAATTCATTCCATGGAGGGCTGAGTGTCTGTTTTTTTTAGCTCCTCCCTTTTACTTGATTGATGAATTAAGGTCACTAATTAGTTAGGAACTCCCCACACCTGGTTGTCTAGGTCAAAAACAAAAACCAGCAGACACTCCATGGAATGAGTTTGACACCCCTGCCCTAAAAGACTAAACAAACCCTTGCTCACCAGAAAATATGTCATAAATCGATACAATGAAATCTTCAATCTAGTTGACATCGGTAAAGTTTGTTCTTTAATCTCTGCTTCTCACTCGCAACAAATGTGTTTAGGGACCGGGGAGAAAATGTAATAACCCCACCAAAAAATGTGAAAGATTTTCTGTGCAAAATCAGTTTGACCGGTTTAAGAGAATTAAAAGCTGTGAAAACGACTCAACATGTTTCTGATAAGATTTCAGTTTGTCTTGGATGCATAGCTTATTTTATATGGTTGAAATACTATCAGCTTTTATGACGCTGATAAAGATAGCACCTTTACAGGTGGTCCCTAAACGCACATTCATTCTCTCAAGATGCTGAAATAAATCATATTTCTCCACTCCTCGTGTCAAAATGTACATTTGTTGTTTCATTTGACTGCAACAACTTCTTAATTCTGTAGGAGTTAATATTATAGAAGATTTTGTGAGAAGTTATAGGTCTACAGTCCAGATTTCAGTTACTCTTCCATTTAACCCATCTGTAGGACGTCATTGTAAATAAAAATTTGTTCTTAACCGACTTGCCTAGTTAAAGGTCAAATTTAAAAAATAAAATCTGAACAGGACAGTTCCCTTGACGTGCCATTTTTGAAGTCCCCATTTTGTGACTATCGAATTTGTATAGTGCCTCACAATCATCACACATAACATCTTTCCCAGTCTTTAGGCTACTGTTCAGACACTTCCTTCTCTTTATTTTCACAGCTTTTCGCTTTTTGAATTCAACTGACCTTTTTGCCTCATGGATCGAAGTTAACTTTTTCTGCTCAAAAGCATTTGGCAATTGGCGTGTATTTGGCGTACGTACAGTTGGCCCTAAAGCTTAGGCTTATGCACTAACACCAGATAAACATTAGGAAAGATAGATATGAATTGCACAAGAATTCTACATTTATGGATTTTTAATGCATTGTTATTGCTTAATTCAACCCGCCCGCCACTCACCCGCCCTTCATCCACACAATATTTCATGACCCCAAACCTGCCCGCCCAGTGGATATAACCGAGTCAATCCGCGCATCCCTAGTGTGTGTGTGTGTGTGGATGTCTGTGTGTGTGTGTGTCTGTGAGTTTGAGCGAGTTTGTGTGTGCATACTGTATGTGAATTTGGGCATGTGTGTTTGTGGGTGAATACGTGTGTATGGAGAGTAGGAGGGGGGGGGTACCTGTTATCCACCCGCCAATCAAAGTGAATCTGAATGTCAGGAGGAGAGGAAGCATGATAAATCAACCCTACGCCCAACGACAAACATAATACTAGCCGCGGCGCCGCGCGATTGGAGAAATGTCCCTTTGAATCAGGAATGCACTTTACAGTGAGCCACAGCCAGGCAACCTGCACAGTGCGGACACACGTACGTACACACACACAGGCAAGTATACAATCACACACACACGCTCACACCCATCCATTCATTCGTCCACAGGCCGGGAGACGAGAGAGATGGATTTAAGTGAAAAGGATGGGATAAAATGATCAGCCATTAAATGAAATGTAACCCCCGTGGCCTCGCTGGGCTTCCTTTAGGACTAGAATGCAGAGAGTGTCACAGTTAGGAATAATGAGGGCAAGAGGTGATGCTTTTCTCACCAGGGCACTGCCACTCTCTGCCACTAGGTGGCACAGGATACTGTGTGCCATAGTAACAGACGAGAACGCCAGAGGCCGCTGGGTGTGGGTGTGTGTGTGTGTGTGTGTGTGTGTGTGTGTGTGTGTGTGTGTGTGTGTGTGTGTATACGTGCGGAGGGGCTTAAGTGCATGTAGTCCTATTAAAACCATTCCGTGTACACCTTGTAAGGCATAATTCTGAACAGGGAAATCAGGCCGGTGCATTAATTTAATTGAACAGTTGAACAATAGGTGGGTGGAAAAGCTTTCAGAGAAGCGTGATAAAAACACAAGTTAAAATGGACAATAACACACAAGGTCCCTTTGACTGAAACAGTTACTTCATGTTTTCTACAGTAAATAGAAAGTACGAACACAAACCTGGGATGTATTATTAGTACACAGTGTGGCAAAACGTTTTGCAACAGAACACGTTTTGCACTAAAAACACTAGGAGTTTTTAATTGGACAAATTCAGTGAGGTCCCTCCATGTTACGTCCCATTTGATTCTGTTTGGCTCCCAGTGAATACACCCCTGAAAAGGGAGGGCAGACGCCAAACCAACTACACGGCCTGCCATCCAGCCGTGGCCTCTGATCTACTATCAAGAGAACGTAATGACGGCCCATGAAATATTAACAAACAAAACAATTAGAACGAGATATCTTACCAATTCAATCAATTATTCATTGACAATCGTCTCTCTCAGAGGCTGCTTTATTCCCCGTGTTTCCTGCTACATTCTTAGAAAAGCTTCAATTACGAGGACACACACTGTTTCTAGCCCATCCTGATGATGGATCACCCTAGTGTACAACAGTAGCGCCATACATAGAGAATAGGGTGCCTTTGGGCCCCTGGTCAAAAGTTGTGGACTATGTAGGGAATAAGGTGGCATTTGGGACGCAGGCTGACTGTCGAACTACGGGAGGGGAAGAGGCACAATCAGTGAAATTACACTCGTCTCACTGAGGAGGCTCGTAATAAAACCAGAGTTCTTCAGGCTGATGAGAAATCCAATTAATTGAAAACAATTTGCGGTGATGAGGAAGAGCCGTTTGTTCTCTTTCTTTCAATCTCGATTTTCAACAGATGCCAATCAAGCTGAGAGTGGGAGGGGGGGTTGGGTGATATGAGGAATCAGACAACACAAGCGCTTTTTACGCATTTCCGTCAGCGGGAGAGAAGAAACAAACTGTGTCTCGGCTCAGAATGTGAGACTACAGATGATTTTCTAGTTAATAATCAGAATGAATCATGAGGTTTAAGGTCGACAGCTTGGTAGAGACAGTAGCGACTAGTTTTCACTTTCCACATCCACATGAGACATCTTAGGCTCTGCCTGCTTTGTCCGATTGGACAATGCTGCTGTTTGTCTATGGGCTGTGGTGAGCCTGGATTGGAGGATGTTGGAGCTGCTCTCTGTGCCCAGAGAGGAGGTGAGGATCCTGGGGTGGTGGAGGCCCCGTCCTGGGCCACAGCAGGCCTTCACCCACCCAGCTACACCATCGACCTCCACTGACCCTCCCAGGTCCCGGGAGCACCCAGCAGCCTAGGCACACGTGACCCCCATGCATGGGTTACTGAGGCGGGGGTCCGAGTCTACTATCCTGGGGCCAGAACATTGCACAGCAGGGATAGGGGGTTCACTTCACATGGTCACAGGGGTGTTCAAAGTGTGTAAGAGAAGATTGTGTGTGTGTGTGTGTGTGGTTCAGGTCAGAGAAGCACAGCAGGCCCACAACCTTCCTCTCTGCAACCAAAGAGCAAAGATTTCCCATAATTCCACAGTTTCACTGCTGCCCTTTTGGATAAAACACCTTCAGTCAGAGAAAGGACTTATGGGAAAGGCATGGAGGACCACAGGCCTCTCACGGTCAGGTTGGAGTCAGGGTGAGATGACCTTGTGGACCGTAAATAGCCCTGAGGTGTCAAACACAAACACTTACTACTGAACAGCCAACCAGAGTTTACTCCCACTAGGCCAAACAGGGCACATAGAAGTGCCTTGCTGAACACAAGGTCCTGAAAGGGCTTTATGAAGAAAACACATAACGCAGATATCACAGAGTGAAATATTCACCAGGACTGGACGACACGCCTCCACCTCCATTCCTCACCAGGTCTTTTTTTATCACTCTCCTCTGCCATTGTCTTCCTCCCTTGGCGTATCTCTCTATCTCTCCCACTCCTCCCTCATCCGTCTCTACCCCCGTCCATTTCCCCCATGCTGCCCCTCCTCTCCTGTGGCAGGAGTCTGCCTCTTTGAACTGGTCCACTGCTGGGATTTGGAGGGGTGGAGTGGGGGCGCACAATGTATGTCCAGCATGCTGTGTTTATATTTAAGTATGGGGTGTTAATAAGTGTGCTTGTGTATTTCCGCTAAGAATATGTGTCTGTGTGTGTGTGTGCGTTGGTGTGTGTGTGTGTGTGTGTGTGTGTGCCTGTGGTAGAATACACACGCGCGTGTGTGTGTGTATGGATATCATTGTGCACATGGGTGGGAAAGGGTGTGTGTGCATGCATGTGCACGGTGTGTGGTAGGTGGGGAGTATACCAGTGTGCAGTAGGATGTGTGCTCCTGAGTCGGTGTGTGGTGAGAGTGCTGATGTGATGAATGGAGAATAATAGGCTGGGTTTCCGCGCTGAAAGACGGCGCAGGATCCCATTGTGACTGTGTGGGCGAGAAGACGGAGGCTCGCGGCTTGAGCCGGACCCCCGCACATGAAACGCAAACTCGGGGCGTTGAGGAGGGCGGCCACTTAGAAAGAGAATAGGGGGAGACCCGGTCCCTGTGTAGTCTCAATAGGGCTCAGCAAGACTGTTGATATCAGATAACAAACATGGAGGACAAAGGAGGTGGAGACTTGGTGGTCCTCTGGGCCTGTGTGTGTATGTGTGCGTGTGTGTGTGTTTCCAAAGCCCTCTGGAGAAGGAGATAGACGAGGATGGACGTGGCCCCTGGACTACAAACGGCAAGGACACCACGCTCCACTGAACACTACAGGCTAACACAGAGAAGAGAGCAGAGAGACAGAATATCTAAAACACATCGTTAGAAGATCCTTCGAACGAGAGAGATGTGTTTTGCCTCGCGGTTTCAGGTATTACGTATGTTTTTAAGAGTGAAACAATAAGAGAGAAAGAATGAGAGAGCAGGGCAGAGAGGGAAAAGAAGGGAAACAGAGTGAATGAGAGAGAGACAGGCAGAGAGAGAGAGAGAGAGAGAGAGAGAGAGAGGGGTAGAAATGTGCCAAACGAGGCCCCCTCTAAGGCACCCGAGCAGACCCCCTTCTCTCTCCCCTTTCTCATCTCTTAATGCTTATTTTCATCACTTTGCTTAAAATATTGATAATCAATTAGGCCCACGTCTGTTTTGCTACAGAATCTGTGTCACGGTCTATCACACTGTCAGAGCCAATTCGCCGCTCATTCAAAGTTCATTTTTTCCTTGGCCAGTCTCTGCCTTTGGAGGAGTCATTAACCAGGGAACATAGCCTGAGGTGCAATCACCTATTCTCTTTCATTACAGGGGAGATGGAGAAGGTGAGAGAGATTATTAGAACTTTGGAATGATCACAAAGCTTCGGAGTCGCCTGTCAGATCCCCCCTACGTGTAATTCATCTGGCCCCTCCTGCTCCCCCTCTCGCCTCACCCCCCTTGGCCCCCTTATCCTCCTCCCTTTCCCCCGTGCCAGGGGTTTGGACGTAGACATTATTCATGAACATCTGCAGCGAGCTGAATATTCCGGCTGCCTCTGCCATGATGAAAAGGGAGCTGCCCCTTTGACTTTAAAATTAACATGCCGGCGAAAATATTACGGCCAAGCATTTGCAGAATTTTTCTCTGTGCAGTGCGCACAGAGATGGATGGGAGGATGACATAGGTGTAAGAAGGAGTGAGGTACAATACAATACAAAGGGAGAAAAAGGAACATATCTTATATTGGAGTTTTTCTATTATGGTTACAAAAAAGAAAGTGTACCAAACGGAAAATTAGGGCAGTAAGCATGTTCTGTAACCATGTCGGTTCTCTGTAGCCAACCCAGCCCAGGGATGTGTTCATTAGGTACCAAACAGAAGAAACCAGACTGAAACAGGGAGCTAACAACCTGCACCTGTCCAATAAGCGATGCTACTTTTCGTGTTCCGTCGCAAAACACTTTCCGTTGCGTGCCCTAATGAACACGACCCAGGCTGATCCAAGGCCTGTCCGTGCACCAGGCAGACTTATACTGTTCTCAGGTACAGCTCCCCTGGGGGTCCACACATGAAAGACCAGCCAGACAAATAGACAGACAGACGGACGGACAGGGAGGAGAGCATTCTTCCTCCACTCACACCAGGGGAGGGACAGCTGGACGGAAACCAAGCCTCCCATCACACTGTGTTGTTTATGCTCCACTATGACCCTCTGAGAGACTCAACAGTTATACTCCTTGGAGAGCTCCCTGTGGTTTCAGAACACCTCACAGAGGTAATGGCGTAACGTTATAGCTGGCCAACTACGAGGAGTACATCAGTCAGGTTTTCGAACATGCCATTCATTTCACAACTCGCAAAAAGTTTTAAGTATTCATTGGTGCATGCGGCTGCATTTCGGGCATGCAGTGTGCATCCGTCTCGTCTTGCTGCTCCTCAGCAGTGCGGTATCGGGTGTAACATGATGTAGGTTATGTATGATGTAGGTCTGTTTTTCACGCCGTGTAACAGGCACAATGTGAGAGCGCGGGTCTGAGCCTTCGCCATCATTACAGCAACAACCAGCCTCGTTTTGCAGCTCGTTAAAAAGCACCCGCTGATTTTCGACATGTTCGCCAAACATGAGAACGATCTGATCAAATGTACACAACTTTAGCACTAATCTAATTTGGGGGGGGGCTGCTGCAAACCACGGATGGGCCTTTAAATGGTTCCATCTGGGTTGACTTCTAACTCTCTCCTCCTTCTGAGCAACAAATGGCTGGGAGTAAAGAAAGAATAAACGCAGGGCAACAACAAAAAAGAAAAAAAATTGGGGAAAGGTGCTTTTTTTCAACCACACTCAAAGGGAAAGTCAGTGGGGTTTGACACGGACTGAAATGGGTGCTTTTTGCCTCAGCTCTTGTTTATTGCAAATGGCAGACCAAGTTTACTCTGGCAGTTAGAGGCAAAATGAGGCTTGACAGCTTTGTCAGGGAATTTGAGTGGTTCAGTGGCAGGGCAGGAATCGGGATGATTCTACATCTTTCATCTCCAAATCGCGGCCGTACGCTCACCATGCCTCCTCTGCAAGAAAAATGAAAAACACACACACCCCTGCCTGACATTTTTTGGGGATGACAGACGATTTTCTAACCCTCGTCAAAAGACCAAAAAAATCACAAAGAAACCTTTAAAAAACAAAAGAAATAAGCCGACCAGAAGTTTGGATGCTCCGGACGGACGCAGAACAAACATGTCAAGAGATGTTAGCGCTCTCTCTGAAAACTAGAAATAAAAACAACAATAACAACTCTGTCTCGCTCTCCTGCTCTCTCTCTCTCTCTCTCTCTCTCTCTCTCTCTCTCTCTCTCTGACTTCCTCTCTTGGCTGGTGCTGTATAAGAGCTGATGCCATCCCACTCAGGATCACAGTGTTTGAGGCTGTTTCTTTCCAGTCCCTGGTAGGTTCATTTAAAGACTATGTCTAAGACTGCAGCTCTATTAGCATGACCCTTCTCTGCCACCTCTGAACACTGCCTCTCCCAACAGAGAGTTTCCCACCACAGGCTGAGGGCCAGCCTACAGGAGTCATTCCACTAGCAGACACCCCACCGGCCCACTGCTCAGACCCCACCGCTGGGCAGTGGGAGCCAGGCACCAGCTTCTCCATCTTTTCCTGACTCCCACGTGCCTCTAGGAAAGGCCGGTGGAGAGAGCTGGAGCGATAGGAAGACAGAGAAAGAAAAAGAGAAAAGTCAACGTGACTGAAAGGAAAGGTTGGGATACAAGATGGGATAGAAGGAGGAGGCCTCGCCACAGAGGTATTGTAGTTCCACTCAGAACCTTAACTCCTTCTGATCTGCCACATCCGCCATATCCGCTCAGTCGCTTTTTCAATTTAGTGGATTTGTTCCTCTGTCTCTCCCGAGCGAGGCGGATGAGGTATGAAATTAATCTTTATCCACTTTTTGTGGCGCTACCTCCAAACGCACAATGTGTGTCGGTAATTAGCCGCAGTGCTTCGTTCCAGAGCTCCGGCAGGCTCCTCCGTGTGCCAACTTTTCGCCTTTTGTTCTCGCTGCAGAATGCCGCCCACTCCGGCCCTGCCGTCTCTGTGCTTTCCCGCTCCACACCCACACAGGGCGTTACACAATTCCCTCCAAATGCGCTTCGCTTTAGAAACCCATTACTTAGCCCCTGTGGTTTTGTTCGACACAATTAAAAGAACACCCCCTTCATTTTATTTGGTGGAGCAGCCTCGGGTTCCTTGGCCTTGGCTAGCAAAGCTAGCATGAGCCGTGGCCGGCACAGCCCGTCTAATTCGTAGGGTTTTGTTTGCATATAGGCTTAGTTTGGCTTTCCATTTGAAACTACTCAACACTGTCTCGTCTTATTGCCGCGACTTGATCCAGTTCAGCTAGTAACTTTAAATCAAGATCAATCAAGGCAGATGCCAGCGCAGAAGTGCTCTCATGATGTATCAGGAAATGATCCTAACAAGGTTAAAAGGCTACTACATATATAATAACATACATACAGAATACAGTTTTTTGGATTCACTGTCAGATTGATGTTAAACAATTACAGTGCAAATGTTATGTTACACATAAAAACAAGATTCATGTCACTAAAATAGAACAGAAGGGAAGTGAAGACAAACAAGCTAGCGACTATCCCCACTTTGTACCTGCTATGGAAAACCCCACAGCCAGTCTACAACTCAACCTCAGTATATGGTGCCACCCTGTGTCAGTCATATAGGGTGCGGCCATTTCATAGGCTCACAACTGATTGAGAGTGTCGGGAGAGGAAGGGTCAGCACCGACACCAGCATTTAGCCCCTGACCTCTGACCCTGAGCATAAGAGAGAGGGCTGGTAGTGTTAATGACAGGTCTGGAGACTAGTGGGGAGTAGGCCAGGGCAGGGTGGACACCTGGCCTGCAATTTACGCTGAGACAATGACTCTGTAAACTACAGGCACACTCAGACACTCCTCCTCCTCACCTTGTTCTAAGCCCTCTGTTTCTAATTGAGTGGTTTGGAGTCTCTTCCCTACTTACATTAGCTCTGGAGCGCCATATGGAAACTTTTTGGAAGTGTGTGTGGGGAGGGGGGGACGTGTGTGTGTTGTGTGTAGTGTGCGTGCGTGGCTGAATGTGCCTGGCTGAATGTGAGTGTGGGCTGTGTGAAAATTGTAGCGTATAATTGCTGTGCGCACTCAGAAGGTCACACTGTTTCAGAGGGATTCTGGGAGAAGGGAGTGGTTACAGAGGTTGAGTCCCAAATGGCACCCTACTCCCAAAGGGCTCTGGTTAAAAAGTAGGGTACTCTGTCGGGAATGGGGTGCCATTTGGGATGTAGACAGAGCGAGAGGAAGGAGACATTCCGACTTAACTCGCCTCATTCTGTGTGACTCCTCTTGTTTGACATAGCCGACATGTGCAGACGTCATGTTTTTAACACCCAAGGAAAAGAGCACATACTTTACATTGTGATTTTGAGGGCTCAGTTGATCGAAGCATGATGCTTGCAACACTTGATTTCCAGGTGGGCTACATACATTGCATTTGTTAACTTTGGATTCAAGCACCTAGGCCTACAATGTATAAATGATCATATGTTCAAAATATTTTTTTAATGAAACCTAAGCGACATTTTCTTACTAGTAACGCCTTCAAACATTTCTAATAACTTGAAACCTCCGGTAAACTTGTGCTGAGCTAACATTTAGGACGACCCTGCTAACGCTGTACCTCAGTCCCCATTTCACCTGGTAAAGCGCATGGTGTTTATACAGATGCCACAGACACCAACTCTGCCCTGTGACGCACCCGCTAAACAGTTATCAGTGACGCACCCGCTAAACAGTTATCAGTGACGCACCCGCTAAACAGTTATCAGTGGCGCACCCGCTAAACAGTTATCAGTGACGCCCCCGCTAAACAGTTATCAGTGGCGCACCCGCTAAACAGTTATCAGTGACGCACCCGCTAAACAGTTATCAGTGGCGCACCCGCTAAACAGTTATCAGTGACGCACCCGCTAAACAGTTATCAGTGGCGCACCCGCTAAACAGTTATCAGTGACGCACCCGCTAAACAGTTATCAGTGGCGCACCCGCTAAACAGTTATCAGTGACGCACCCGCTAAACAGTTATCAGTGGCGCACCCGCTAAACAGTTATCAGTGACGCACCCGCTAAACAGTTATCAGTGGCGCACCCGCTAAACAGTTATCAGTGACGCACCCGCTAAACAGTTATCAGTGGCGCACCCGCTAAACAGTTATCAGTGGCGCACCCGCTAAACAGTTATCAGTGACGCACCCGCTAAACAGTTATCAGTGGCGCACCCGCTAAACAGTTATCAGTGACGCACCCGCTAAACAGTATTCAGTGGCGCACCCGCTAAACAGTTATCAGTGACGCACCCGCTAAACAGTTATCAGTGACGCACCCGCTAAACAGTTATCAGTGACGCACCCGCTAAACAGTTATCAGTGACTCACCCGCTAAACAGTTATCAGTGGCGCACCCGCTAAACAGTTATCAGTGACGCACCCGCTAAACAGTTATCAGTGACGCACCCGCTAAACAGTTATCAGTGACGCACCCGCTAAACAGTTATCAGTGACGCACCCGCTAAACAGTTATCAGTGACGCACCCGCTAAACAGTTATCAGTGGCGCACCCGCTAAACAGTTATCAGTGACGCACCCGCTAAACAGTTATCAGTGACGCACCCGCTAAACAGTTATCAGTGACGCACCCGCTAAACAGTTATCAGTGACGCACCCGCTAAACAGTTATCAGTGACGCACCCGCTAAACAGTTATCAGTGGCGCACCCGCTAAACAGTTATCAGTGACGCACCCGCTAAACAGTTATCAGTGGCGCACCCGCTAAACAGTTATCAGTGACGCACCCGCTAAACAGTTATCAGTGGCGCACCCGCTAAACAGTTATCAGTGACGCACCCGCTAAACAGTTATCAGTGACGCACCCGCTAAACAGTTATCAGTGACGCACCCGCTAAACAGTTATCAGTGACGCACCCGCTAAACAGTTATCAGTGACGCACCCGCTAAACAGTTATCAGTGGCGCACCCGCTAAACAGTTATCAGTGACGCACCCGCTAAACAGTTATCAGTGGCGCACCCGCTAAACAGTTATCAGTGACGCACCCGCTAAACAGTTATCAGTGGCGCACCCGCTAAACAGTTATCAGTGGCACTCAAGTGCGCACACTCATTTCTCTACACTGTGTTTAATAGCCACAATTATCAAGGAACCCTGGGTTTCATTTTCAGCCGACTTGTTGAATTGTCCGTAATTGCATTATGAAATGGAGTGCTGACTCGCTGTAATTGTGAGGTAATACCACTTTAGTGATAATGAGAACGTTAGATATGACCGACTGTGCATATTAATCATTCCAGAAAATGTCAATCCGGCCCGCCTGCTAAAGGGCTTCCGTTTAATCAACTTCATTTATAAAACAACCAACTCATAAAGCGATTACACGTCTATATATTAATCAAATGAATAATGCATTATGGACAGGATTGTTTATGCTGAAATTATTGTAGTTGCTTTTGTTAATCATCATTGGGAAACTGCACCAATGTTAGATTTGATATAATCAGTGAAGTGGGTGGCAGAGTAGAGCAGCAGTTTTGGGTGAACCATCATTTCCTTCGTTTAGGTCCTGAGGCTCAGGTCCACCATCTGCACCCCTCTCCCTACGTCCAAAATATACACACACACACACACACACACACACACACACAGCCCTGCTCTGAATACCCTCTGCAGAACGGCTAGCCCGTATCGATCCCCTTTTAAGCTCCTGAATAATACATTCCAGCCCCCCCAAAAAAGCCCAACTGGGGCGCAAAACTGGCTTAAACCACACTAATTACATCAGCGCTGAAAGGAAATCATTGATCAACAGCATTATGGGAAATTAAACTGCCCCCCCCCCAAAACTGGATCAAAGTGAATGAAGTGGCTTAACGGGATCTCAGGGGGGGGCTCTGCCAGGATGGAGGTGGGATTAACACCCCTGGACGGGCGCTAACGCTAACACACTCACCAGACCTGTATGAATATACAGTACACACACCAGGGGCCCGGGTTGTGGCAGGTGTGTGTAGCAGGTTGTTATTTATTAGGACAATCCCAAACTAATCACAAACAGATAGGTGCCTTAAACCTCTGAGTGACAGACCAATGGAGGGGGCAGAGATAGTCTTATACGCCTTTCAACCCAAGACATTTTTCCTGCCAACTCGAGCATCCCACCAACTTTTTGCAGACTTCTTTATATATGAAAGGTATTGCCGGCGACAAACCCTAAAGCTTTGTTTCTCCAAAAGACCTTGTCATGATTGTGGTAAAGTTCTACCTACGACTTAGTATGGAGGCATTGGCACGCTCTACGCTCTTTAGCTCTTGATGGTTCCTAGGCAGCGCCCGTTGCTACTATTATCCTGGCATTTCTCAACTTTGTGAGGCATGTCACTTCACCCATCTCTTTGGCCAACCACATGCACTGTTCTCGTAACCACAACTGGACGGATCCATAAAAAATTACTGTGGGAATAAATAAACTCAGCAAAAAAAGAAACGGCCCTAATTCGTAAAAATCCAAATAACTTCACAGATCTTCATTGTAAAGGGTTTAAACACTGTTTCCCATGTTTGTTCAAGGAACCAAAAACAATTCATGGACATGCACCCGTGGAACGGTCGTGAAGACACTAACAGCTTACAGACGGTAGGCAGTTAAGGTCACAGTTATGAAACCTTAGGACACTAAAGAGGCCTTTCAACTGACTCTGAAAAACACCAAAAGAAAGATGCCCAGGGTCCCTGTTCATCTGCGTGAACGTGCCTTAGGCATGCTGCAAGGAGGCATGATGACTGCAGATGTGGCCAGGGCAATAATTTGCAATGTCCGTACTGTGAGACTTCTAAGACAGCGCTACAGGGAGACAAGATGGACAGCTGATCGCCCTCGCAGTGGCAGGCCACGTGTAACAACACCTGCACAGGATCGGTACATCCGAACATCACACCTGCGGGACAGGTACAGGATGGCAACAACCATCAATATGATTTTGTTTCACTGAATCTCTGTCCGTATATTTGGTTAATTCTCTGGCTGGGAAAATAAGTGGAGGTGGTACAGCTCATCTATTCGTTTGCTCATCTATCACTGATGAAAAACATTTAGCATGCAACATAGCCTAAATCAGTTACAGGCCTATTATTCTGCTCAATCACGTCTAGGCAACTCCAAGGTTATCAAATATGAACACGAGACTCACATGATTTTGTAAATATAGATTGCTATAATTTTACATCGCTTGCTTTGGACTCTGAAAAATATCACTTTGGTTTTTATATGACAGTGGTTCCACACGTTGCCATGACAAAAGTTGTGTGAGAAAAATATGATTTAAATTATTTTCTGTTATATTTCATTATATTCTTAGCCTAATATACAAATATGTGTGTTGTCTGTGATCAGGGTAGCCTAAGCGTGCGTGTCTTGATTTCATATGCATGGCACAGCCATATATTTAAACTCACAATATGCCATTCTATTCTTTGAAAATACATTTTTACATTTACATTACATTTTAGTCATTTAGCAGACACTCTTATCCAGAGCGACTTACAGTAGTGAATGCATACATTTCATACATTTGTTTTTTTTCTGTGGTGGCCCCCCATGGGAATCGAACCCACAACCCTGGCGTTGCAAACACCATGCTCTACCAACTGAGCTACAGGGAAGGCATTTTATTAGTATTACGTTACTTAGGACCTGACTAAAATAAATGAATGGATTTCTTTGTGATGGTGTATATGTAATAGATTCATTAAAATAGACATCCACCAACATGGGCCCACCTCTACTCCTACAACTGTCGGCATGTGCAGGGAGATATAAAAGGCTTCTCCCGGCAAGAATGTGGTCAAAAAATTGGACTGTATGAATTGAGCTCTAAAAAAACATAGCCGTTGTTAAAAAAAAAAACATTTTTACAGGCAACAAAGGGTTTTACAGTCTTAGTCTCTCCTGTTATAGACAAGGGGCTGTATCCACAAAGCATCTCAGAGTAGGAGTGCTGATCTAGGATCCTAGACCAGCACAGATGCTTTGTTGATACGGGTCCGGAGCTAGTTTAGACAAAGCAACTCTAACCGTTCCCTCAGACTCACTCACCATTACTATCACCGTACATATTCCCACTAAGATTACTCCTACATAGTGTATCTCCATTCAACCTCTAACGTCCCTCCTAGGGCTTTCACAATACACCACCATGTCTATACACCTGGGCCTGTATTCATGAAGCATCTCAGAGTAGGAGTGCTGATCTAGGATCGGTTTTAGATTTTAGATTTTGATGAAAATATTACATTAACAAGGGGGGGACCTGATCCTAGATCAGCACTCCTCCACCCCCTCTCCCTGGCCCTGTGGCGTACTGGGCCCTCCTGTCTGTCACAGACCTGTTGTCCAGGGGCCCATTGTGGGGATGAATAAAGGAGCAGGGGCCCCTGCTGGCTGATTTGGCCACCGATTGGTGCCCTGAGACCCCCTAAATCTGTCTCCCCCGTCCTCCCAGGAGCCTGTCCCCTGCTGGCTAGGGATTCCTTCATGCCTAATTAACGGTCCCCATGCTGCCTGCAATACACACACGAGGGCGGGTACACGCATGCCCGGAAGGACAGACGCGTACACACACGCGCAGGCGCGCACGCACACACACAACCACCTGAGATCAGTCTGCCCGCAGCAGACAGGTGTGTGTGTGAGACATGGAGAGACAGAGAAAGAGCGAGAGAGAACACCCGCAGAGGACAGAAGAAAAATGGAGTTTAAAAGGTTGTACCAAACAATTACAACCTATAACCAAAAGTGAACGGTTAATGCAGTGACATGCAACATAAATAAGGGTTTCTTATTGGGCAAGTTCAGGTAAATCCCTCCCTGTTTTGGCCAGTTTGCATCCTAGTAAATATACCCCTGTATTTCTCTTTACCAACTGTGTACTCCTACCTATGCCACAAACACTAGGCCCCAGAAACGAACACTCTCTCACCCGTTACTATACTGTTTGCTGTGCACACACAAAAGTTACAGGAACTACACTTGTACTTACATTGTGGCACCAAATCTACTTACTGGCAAATCCCGGGCTTACATTCAAGTGACATAAGCGGCAGATATTGAGTGAATAGGTTTACACTGGCATTGTTGTAACTGAGCTTTTCTGGGGGAATTTGCAGGAATTTGTTGGCCTACTGTTTTGTCATCAGAGGGAAGAAATTGAGGACAAAAAAGAAAGTAGTTTTGTTGGCCCCCGTGTTGTTGAGAGGGGTGAGGAGGGGGGCTAAGATGATTTGGAGGCCTTTCTGCTATCAGATAATCTAAAATGTTGAGCGATTACAACCAATAATCAGGAGGCTAGCCTACACTGAAGATGTCTGTGTTTGGGAGATACAGAAAAGGTTTGAGACAGATATGTGAACGACAGAAGCCTTCTATGAAAGAGAGAATAGGAGAAGGAGGAGATGAGGAGAGATTACTCCTCACACAATAATATATATTTCTCTCTTTCCCTCAGATTCCAAAATGGCCCTCTCTCTCCCTCTCTATACAGCAATCCCATTTTTCCCGGGCCAAACTGAAATGGCTGAAAACTGCCTTATCAAAGGGACTTGTACTGTAGCAGGCAAGCGGGGCCAAGTGGAGATGTTTACAAGGCGAGGGCAGAGAGAAGAAGAGGAGGAAGAGAAAGGAGAGAGCCCAAATCCCACCGTAATTCCCCCAGCTGTAATCCGCTAGGATTTAATGTGTGGGGATTATATATTTATCATAGATACTCATCCCTTGCTCCCTCTCTATCACACCCTGTGTGTGTGTGTGTGAATGGTAGAGCAGGGGGAGACTCAGGAAAATAAAAGCCAGGCAGTATTATTACAGGGGCCCGGGATCTAAACCCCTACTGTCTCCCTATCTCCGTTTCTCTCTCTGTTATAACCATATGTCCCGGCCAATTCACGAAAACAATTAAATTCACTCCGGGATTCGCCAGCTTTATTACATTATTCCTGAACTGGAGTCCTCCCCCCCCCCCCGTACAAACCCGAGCTCTGTTTGCTTTCTTCTCTCCATTTCTCTCTCTCCAACACCCTGTCAAAGTTCATGTAGTCCTCTGTTTCTCTATTAGTGACGGGGTGGTGCTGAACAGTCTAGGTGGTGCTACCTAGTCTAGGTAGACAGCTGCAGGACCAGAGCCTGTATTCAAGACCCATAGTAGGAGTGCTGATCTAGGATCTGTCCATACAATCTTATTCCCATTGTGCTCTAGATCAGTACTACTCTGAGACGCTTTATGAATACAGGCTCAGGACTAGAGGTTCTCGATCCCAACAGCACGTCTGCTCTATTCTGGACACTCATAGAACGAGGCTAATGAGGTTAGCGCTTAGCATTGCAGAAGGAATGCCATTTACTGGACCACCGCTAACTGCTAACTTGTAACCGGTAAGGCTAAGCTAACAGACCCCTATTAGGAGACTAAATGTGCTACACCACCTCACCACACACTGAGGCATGTGTCTATTTCCGTGTGTGTGTGTGCGTGTTTGCGTGAGCAAGACGAGAGAAGGTAAAATAGTGCTCCGATACTTTAATGCCACTTTCAACATCCACTTTTCACCACAAGCAATCAAAGGATGATACGCGGCGAGATATATCTGTCACAGAGACGCAGGATTCATCTCTCAGCTTCAAATCTACCTGACGTTTCATACCAAAGTAAATCCACTGGAAATCTCACCACAAGCACACAAGCACACAAGCACACACACACACACATGTCTCCACACTTCAAAATGAATACACATCATGCTACGAACATTCTACTTATAATGAAGGATATATGTTCAAGGAACCATAGTAGGAACCAGATACCTGTTTCATGGTCAAACATTGACCCCAAACATCTTAAACCGCTAGAACATATCTTGGAACCCACACTTTGACTTAGACATGCTTACATACGCAGACACACTCACACATGCGTGCATACACGTACGATGCCTTCAGAAAGTATTCACACCCCTTGACTTTTTGCCCATTTTGTTACGTTACAGCCTTATTTTAAAATCTACACACAATATCCCATAACGACCAAGCAAAAACAGGTTTTTAGACATTTTGGCAAATTATTTAAAAAAAAATGAAATAACCTTATTTACATAAGTATTCAGCCCC
This sequence comes from Salmo trutta, assembly GCF_901001165.1. Taxonomy (NCBI): domain Eukaryota; kingdom Metazoa; phylum Chordata; class Actinopteri; order Salmoniformes; family Salmonidae; genus Salmo; species Salmo trutta. Next base: position 3,925,055 of record NC_042982.1, on the reverse strand, counting down.
TTTACTATGAGACTCAAAATTAAGCTCAAGGTTAATCCTGTTTCCATTGATCATCCTTGAGATGTTTCTACAACTTGGAGTCCACCTCTGGTAAATTCAATTGATTGGACATGATTTGGAAAGTCACACACCTGTATATACAAGATCACACAGTTGACTGCTTGTCAGAGCAAAAATCAAGCCATGAGGTCGAGAGAATTGTCTGTAGAGCTCTGAGACAGGATTGAGTCGAGGCACAGATCTTGGGAAAGGTAACAAAAAAATTCTGCAGCATTGAAGGTCCACAAGAACACTGTGGCCTCCATCATTCTTAAATAGAAAAGGTTTGGAACCACCAAGACTCTTCCTAGAGCTGGCCGCCCCGGCCAAACTGAGCAATTGGGGGAGAAGAGCCTTGGTCAGGGAGGTGACCAAGAACCTGATAGTCACTCTGACAGATCTCTAGAGTTCCTCTGTGGAGATGAGGGAACCTTCCAGCAGGACAACCATCTCTGCAGCACTCCACCAATCAGGCCTTTATGGTAGAGTGGCCAGACGGAAGCCACTCCTCAGTAAAAGGCAGACAGCCCACTTTGTTTTGGCAAAAGGCACCTAAAGGACTCTCAGACCACAAGATTATCTGGTCTGATGAAACCCCAGATTGAACTCTTTGGCCTGAATGCCAAGTGTCACATCTGGAGGAAACCTGGCACCGTGGAAGCATGGTGGTGGCAGCATCATGCTGTGGGGATGTTTTTCAGCGGCAGGGACTGGGAGACTAGTCAGGATTGAGGCAATGATGAACGGAGCAAAGTACAGAGAGATCCTTGATTAAAACCTGCTCCAGAGCGCTCAGAACCTCAGAATGGGGCGAAGGTTTACCTTCCAACAGGACAATGACCCTAAGCACACAGCCAAGACAATGCAGAAGTGGCTTCGGAAAAAACTCAATGTCCTTGAGTGGCCCAGCCAGAGCCCGGACTTGAACCCGATCAAACATCTCTGGAGAGACCTGAAAATAGCTGTGCAGCAACGCTCCCAATCAAACCTGACAGAGCCTGAGAAGACCGGCAGAAGAATGGGAGAAACTCCCAAAATACAGGTGTGCCAAGCTTGAAGCATCGTACCCAAGAAGACTCGATGCTGTAATCACTGCCAAAGGTGCTTCAACAAAGTACCGAGTAAAGGGTCTGAATACTTATGTAAATGTGCTATTTTTTATTTTTAATAAATTAGCCAAAATGTCTAAAAACCTGTTTTTGCTTTGTCATTATGGGTTATTGTGTTTAGATTGATGAGGGGGGGGGGGGGGAACGATTTAATACGTTTTAGAATGTAACGAAACAAAATATGGATAAAGTCAAGGGGTCTGAATACTTTCCGATGGCACTGTACACACACACAAAAGGCTGCATACTAAAACATATGCCCTGCAGATGTAACATGGAAAGAGACATGAGTTCTGTGCGAAGGAGACGAAGCGCAAAGAAATACCTGAAGAACGCAAATGAAGTGCATTCAGAAAGTATTCACACCCCATCACTTTTTACACATTTTGTTACGTTACAGCCTTATTCTAACATGGATATGCTGGTGACACTGTCAGTGATTTATTTAGAATTCAAGGCACACTTCACCAGCATGGCTACCACAGCATTCTGCAGCAATACACCATCCCATCTGGTTTGGGCTTAGTGGGACTATCATTTGTTTTTCTACAGGACAATGACTCAACACACCTCCAGGCTGTATAAGGGCTATTTGACCAAGAAGGAGAGTGATGGAGTGCTGCATCAGATGACCTGGCCTCCACAATCACCCGACCTCAACCCAATTGAGATGGTTTGGGATGAGTTGGACCGCAGAGTGAAGGAAGCGCAGTCAACAAGTTCTCAGCATATGTGGGAACTCCTTCAAGACTGTTGGAAAATAATTCCAGGTGAAGCTGGTTGAGAGAATGTCAAGAGTGTGCAAAGCTGTGGTTACTTTGAAGAATCTCACATATAAAATATTTTTTGATTTGTTTAACACTTTTTTGGTTACTACATGATTCCATGTGTTATTTCATAGTTTTGATGTCTTCACTATTATTCTACAATGTAGAAAATAGTAAAAATAAAGAAAAACCCTGGAATGAGTAAGTGTGTCCAAACCTTTGTCTGGTACTGTATGTAAATGAGATATTAAGGCTGTAATATAACACAATGTGGAAAAAAGTGAAGGGGTCTGAATACTTTCCGAATGCACTGTGTCGGAGCGGGGAAAAAGAGAGAGGCAGATTAAACTAACATTAATTCCTCCACAACAATCCCTTCTTTTCTGTAGCGCGAGAGAGCAGGAGATGAAAAAGCAACAATGTCATTTCTGGTATTTATTTATCCTTAAACAGTTGGGGAATGGGGCCGCTGGAACTTCAAGGCCCCTTGATTGCCATGACGGCTAATTAGGCAGAAATATGCCATTTAGGGAAAATGTAGGGATTAATTAAATGTTCATTTCTCTTCGCCCCTCCCTGGGATTGGACTGGGGATTCCATGGTGTGTGTGTGTGTGTGTGTGTGTGTGTGTGTGTGTGTGTGTGTGTGTGTGTGTGTGTGTGTGTGTGTGTGTGTGTGTGTGTGTGTGTGTGTGTGTGTGTGTGTGTGTGTGTGTGTGTGTGTGTGTGTGTGTGTGTGTGTGTGCAGGCACGCGTTTGTGTATGGGTGAGTGCGTTCGTGGCACGTTTCGGTGATGCCATCAATCTCTGCATTGGGAACGTGGATGTCTGTGTCATTGGCAGCCCATGGCACAGACCGGGAAGAGAATTGTTATGTCTAATTCTGGACAGCACAGCCACAGAGCCAAACTATCAGGGAGTTAAGGAGAAGGAGAGGAGAGGGGAAAGTAGGGATAGAGGGAAGGAGGTGAAGAGAAAGAAAGGAAAGAAAGGGGGAAGAAGGGAGAGAGGGAAGGAAGAGAATAGGGAGAGAGGGAAGGAAGAGAATAGGGAGAGAGGGAAGGAAGAGAATAGGGAGAGGGAAGGAAGAGAATAGGGAGAGAGGGAAGGAAGAGAATAGGGAGAGAGGGAAGGAAGAGAATAGGGAGAGGGAAGGAAGAGAATAGGGAGAGAGGGAAGGAAGAGAATAGGGAGAGGGAAGGAAGAGAATAGGGAGAGAGGGAAGGAAGAGAATAGGGAGAGAGGGAAGGAAGAGAATAGGGAGAGAGGGAAGGAAGAGAATAGGGAGAGGGAAGGAAGAGAATAGGGAGAGAGGGAAGGAAGGGAAAAGGAAGAGAATAGGGAGAGGGAAGGAAGGGAAAAGGAAGAGAATAGGGAGAGAGGGAAGGAAGGGAAAAGGAAGAGAATAGGGAGAGAGGGAAGGAAGGGAAAAGGGAGAGAGGGAAGGAAGGGAAAAGGAAGAGAATAGGGAGAGAGGGAAGGAAGGGAAAAGGAAGAGAATAGGGAGAGAGGGAAGGAAGAGAATAGGGAGAGGGAAGGAAGAGAATAGGGAGAGGGAAGGAAGGGAAAAGGAAGAGAATAGGGAGAGAGGGAAGGAAGGGAAAAGGAAGAGAATAGGGAGAGAGGGAAGGAAGGGAAAAGGGAGAGAGGGAAGGAAGGGAAAAGGAAGAGAATAGGGAGAGAGGGAAGGAAGAGAAAAGGAAGAGAATAGGGAGAGGGAAGGAAGGGAAAAGGGAGAGAATAGGGAGAGAGGGAAGGAAGGGAAAAGGGAGAGAATAGGGAGAGAGGGAAGGAAGGGAAAAGGAAGAGAATAGGGAGAGGGAAGGAAGCGAGGGAAAAGGGGAGGAATGACTGGAGAGCGAGATGAAGGGATTGGGGGATGTAGGGCTCCCGAGTGGGGCAGAAGTCTAAGGCACTGCATCGCAGTGCTAGAGGCGTCACTACAGACCCTGGTTCGATCCCGGGCTGTATTACAACAGGCCGTGATCGGGAGTCCCGTAGGGAGGCGCACAATTGGCCCAGCGTCATCCGGATTAGGGGAGGGTTTGGCCGGGGTAGGCTGTCATTTTAAATAAGAATTTGTTCTTAACTGACTTGCCTAAAATAAAAAAATAAATGTAGGGAAGGAAGAAGAGGAAGGAGGTGGGTCGTTCCACAAATAAAGTACATTTTGTGTAGTGTAACTTGGTAAAACACAAAATACATTTGACAAAATTTTAACATTCTGTCATAAAGAGCAAATGTTCAACTTCATAAAAATCATGTTTTCTCATGTTAACGGGTACCTTTTTTTTTAATGACTATTGCAAGTGACATTAAAGTAACAGGGTTGACTGTAAACAGGGTTGGGGTTTTCATCTTAAATCAGCCATAAATCCCTTGTGACAGGGGGAATAGAAGATTGTTCTGTGAAACAGGGAGGGGAAATTGAATGCAAGTTTCACCCCAAAATTGAAATTGTAAAAACAAATGGTAGCCTATCTTTTCCATATGAACATAAAGCAGATTTCTCTAAAATATTGTGCAGACATTTGTTTACATCCCTGTTCGTGAGCATTTCCCCTTTGCCAAGATAATCCATCCACCTGACAGGTGTGGCATATCAAGAAGCATGATCATTACACAGGTGCACCTTGTGCTGGGGACAATAATAGGTCACTCTAAAATGTGCAGTTTTGTCACACAACATACTGCCACGGATGTCTCAAGTTGAGGGAGCGTGCAATTGCCATGCTGACTGCAGGAGTGTCCACCAGAGCTGTTGCCAGAGAATCTAATGTTCATTTCTCTAAAATAAGCCGCCTCCAACGTCCAACCGGCCTCACAACCGCAGACCACTTGTAACCACGCCAGCCCATGACCTCTAAATCCGGCTTCTTCACCTGCGGGAATGTCTGGGAGCAGCCACCTGGACAGCTGATGAAACTGAGGAGCATTTCTGTCTGTAATAAAGCCCTTCTGTGGGGGAAAACTCATTCTGATTGGCTGGGCCTGGCTGCACTCCTGCCCAGGCATATGAAATCTACAGATTTTGGCCTAATGAATTTATTTTGGCTGATTTTCTTATACGAACTGTACCTAAGTAAAATCATTGAAATTGTTGCATTTATATATTTGTGTAGTATACATGTAGTCTATATTAAAGGGCACTTCATTTAGTATAACAGGATTTTAAAATGCAATATTCGTGCAAAACTTCTACGACCCAGGTAAGGACAGAGGGAGGAAGGGAAAGGAGGAAGAGAGAGAAGTATATGGACCTCTGTGTTGGGCAGAAGTGACCGCGTGGGAATACAGCCAAACAGAAACCAGAGAGGGAATGAAGGGAGAAAGAGAGAGGGAGAAGATGGAAATCTGTATGAAATTAGGGAGTCCATTAAAGGGGGGAAAAAACAGCATATCCACGCCATCTGTCGTTAAGGTCTGCAACTTGATATTAGAGAGGACAGGTGTCTAAATATTTATCAACCCTGCTAAGTTAATTCCTGTGTTACTGTGTCTTAAAAAAACGACCCTCGCTAATCCAATTCAAACTAACAATCACTTTGAAAGGCTGGTAGGGTGAAAAACACCAAACCTTCAAAGCCGTTCAGCCAACGCATACAGAATGTGTGCTCTTTTTGCGGTCTGTCATTCCTTCTCTCCCTAGTTCTCTCTACATGACAGGTGCATTTATACAGGCTCACTGAGAGGGAGATTTGGACCGAGTGACTGAATGTAAGCATCTCTTATCTTTCTGTGCTTCAGATCAATCAAGAACCGCTTAATAATAACTATTGTACAAAACACTAATAAATGCTTCATGTTTATACTACATATAAAGGACTACTCATCAAGTACTCATCTATTAATGGTAAAAACACTACTTATAAATAGCTTATTAATGTGTATTCATGAAAGTTAAAGTATTACCAATTGAAGTTTTCACCTATAGAGATGTTCCTAACAGGCCAAATATAGACTCGTCCAAACTTTCTCTTGAGCTGGATGTATGTTTCCACAGATTTGTTGCCAATTTGTTGTCACCAGTGAGTTAAAACAAAAAAAAAAGGAAATTCAATAATGAGGGGGAACATTTATTCAACGTCTGTATGAAATACTTTTTAAGTAGGAGAGAAAGATTCATGTGGATCTACATCGCATAATCATTATCTGCTCAGCTGGCAAGGACATAAACCATTTCATCTGGGAGGAGTGCTCCCTCTCGCTCTCTCCCTCCAGCTCCCTCTTTCTCTCTACCTCCCACTCTCTCTCCACCTCTTCCTTTTCTCCCTCCAACTCCTTGTTTCTTTCTACCCTCTATCTCATCCTTTTCTTTCTCCTCTCACCCTCCATATCTCTCTCTCTCTCTCTCTCTCTGCCACAATCATAAAATTATTAAAATGCCGTTTGGCTGCCATTAATCAGGGGGCGACTGTGATAAATCCAGCGCGGTCTCCTCTGACAGTACATTAGTCACCGAGTTCCTGCGCCCTAAGAGACAGCGAGTAATGGGGACCGTGTCGGACGGGGTCAATCATAAACTCATCAAATGCGTCATTTAATTTCTCCATTTAGACAAACACAATTTGTTTATGGGATGGATATCAGGTGTTCGCCGATGAGGGACGACGCTGAGAACGCAGCTCCATTAATCAGACCCTGATTACGGCGACGACGCAGCGGTTGTTTGTTCTAATTCGCTCATTGCGATCAACAAAGAAAACACACAGGCGGAATACCATGCCATTAGCGACAGTTTGGGGATGGCACAATTATTTCCCCATATTAAATAAAGCGATGATGAATGGTTCAATGCTAAATAAAACAAAGAGCTTTTTATTACTTCAATTGCGCGCGCGCGCGCGCACACACACACACACAAACACACACACACACACACACACACACCCACACACACACACACACCCTCGCCCCTGTACATGATACAGCTCGTATGAAAGAGGTGCTTTTCAAACTACCAGAACACAAACAGTTCGACAACAGTAAAATAATCAAATAATCTGATTTATATGTTAATGAAAAACAAGATCCATTCCTTAATTACCCCCATCGTAAACTTTCAACCTTGTCTACCTAATTGAAATCAGCGGGTGAGCCAGTTACATGGTCGGCTAACGTGTCAACAAAGTTCCATTCTTTTTTTTTTTTTATCATGCAAAACTAGGCATCAATACCTTACAAGTTTCCCAGTGGCCTGTCCATGCACGCCTACCCGCATACAAGCCTGCGCGTTCTCTTCTCCTGCTGGCTTAATGAAACACACACACAGGCCCTAAAGAGCTGAGGTTAGCACCCACATGGGTGTTACCCCGTCAGAGGGAATGGGAGAGCCTACCTGGGCCAAAAGTGCACACACACACACACACACACACTCAAGCAAGCATGCATGCACGCGCCCACACGCACGACAGACAGACAGACAGACAGACAGACAGACAGACAGACAGACAGAACGACAGACAGACAGACAGAACGACAGACAGACAGACAGACAGACAGACAGACAGACAGACAGACAGACAGACAGACAGACAGACAGACAGACCGACCAGTAATGAGAGTGCAGGGCAGGGTAGACAGAGTGCTGTATAACAAAGGACCGATTACAACCACAACAAAGCGTAGTGGTACCATATACAGCTGAGGGAGAGGTAGCTGAGATGTCTGCCAACACTGTGGTGGTGTGCTGGGACTGAGTCAAAGGGGATAACAGCCACAGAATAATGTGAGGTGTGAACAGACCCCATGCTTTCAGAGTCAAGTAGAAGAACCCCCCCACATTGGGATTCAATGAAGCCCCCCGCCAGCCCTCCCTTTAAGAAGCACTAGCAAAAACTATACCTCCCTACAACACCCTCAGAAACACCCCCACCCTCTCTCTCCATCCATCCCCAAAAAGCCCCCAGACACCTCCTCTAGCTGCCAGCGGTACAAGGTAATTCAATTACTTAGCAAAGTTTACTTAACAGTAAATGGTAAGCAAAATTTAAGGTGATTTCAAATTTGCTTTCATTCCACTTCAATGGAATGAAAGCACATTTCCAGCCTGTTTCAGGCTCTGTCTGCAAATAATTAGCACATACATTTGCATCAAAATCGTTTAGACCATATGTTGCAGAAATTATGGAAAGCAGCAAATTAAAAAATATTCTCGTTCTCTTACGGAAATGTGTACATATAGAGAGCGGGGAGGAGAGGAAGGAGGGAGAGGAAGAAGGGAGAGAGCGGGCGGCATTAACACGTGGCCTTAAATGCCGACAACAAGGAGGAAGAGAAAAGGGGGGAGGAGGAGGAGGAGGAGAGAGGGGGAGGTGGGGCAGAGAGAAATTATTCCGTTTGGATTGGAACATACTCATAACGTTCTGTTTGAAGAGCTCACCAGATGCTGTTTGAAATCTGCCAACAGAAGAAAGTGACAGCTTCCACCCCCCCCCCACACACACACACACACACACACATTACTCTTCTCCCTCTTTTCTAAAGTGCTTAACAACCTCTATCACACCGCTCCCCTATCTATACACCTCCTCCCCTCAATAAGGAAATAGGAGGCCCTCCGCAACAAAAAAGTTCAACGACCAATCACAAACACACAAATCAGGGAGATTGAGTTCCCTGGAAAATAACGCTGCCTTACTTAAAACTATGGGAAAGGGATTACATCGGGGATAAATTGATGTCTATTTTGTGTGATGTGTGAATGCCTAAGAAATGTACATTTACATTCAATTTGACGGGACGACGGAAATTATGGCAATCATGAAAAGCAGGTACTCAAAAGCGAGTCTGACAAACGGAAAATACAGAAATACGTAGTGTACTCTCAAGGAAGAAACACAACACTCTGTGACAAACAAAGAAACAAATGCAAATATATTTAATTCACTTAGACAGAATCACCCCTCCACCTTCATGAAAAAGGCACAGGTTGGGTCTCTTACGGGCCCCTTTTGCCTATAGTGCAATACTTTTGACCAGGAGCAGGGAAAGGGGGGATACCTAGTCAGTTGTACAACTGACTGCATTCAACTGAAATGTGTCTACCTCTATAGGGGTCCTTATCGTATCAACTTATAACACAATCCCTCTATAACCACAAGAATCAGAGAGCGAGCGGGAGGGTCTGTGTTGTGTGGATACTACCCTCAAAAGAAACAGAGGAATCAATTGGACATAAAACCACTGGTATACACAGTCTGTCAATCCACAACAGGAGAAGAAAACCAGCTAACTTCCCAGTCCTCCCTCCCTTATTACCCTAGAACTGAATCCTATCCCTCTATCCCTCCCTCCATCCACCCATCCGGGTTTCACTCTACCTGGGTATCAGTCAATGTGTCACCGTGCCCATCTCAATCAGTCTAATACGGTTAAGTGAGTTGCGGGTGGAGGGTGGTGGCCCCCCAGCCTCTTTGATAAAAGCTTATTCAGGTATTTGGGGGGGGGGGGGTGCTGTGCGGCGGGCAAAGAGCACTTCCCCTTTGAAGAGAATAATTACGATTGTTGACTGGAACAGTGAGGTAATGGCACATAAATCCAGCCTGATCAATGGTTACAGGCCACAAATGACAGACTGTCACTCCTCTATTATCCTTTCAAATAAACACAGAACGAGCCTTTAACTGACGGGAGAGGAGGAACTCAGACGTCTGGGGGCTTTTTTGGGGGGATAGTATCGTTGTTTTGTTTGTGGTGGCAGAAAAACAATGTAACATAAAAGATTTTAAAAAATGGAGGGTGGCTTGGGTTGTTGCCACATAGGAGAATGAAGCGAAATTTACTGAGTTAAGGGAATTCAAAAAAGAGCATTGAATCAAAGCGAGTGCTACATATTTAACTGGGAACTATCCGGTGTGATCTAGCAACTAAACATGGGAAATGTCTTTATTCAACGGCTTTGGGCCAAAACACGACTGTATGTCCTCTCTCCGTTGAACACACTCAAACTGATTCTGAAAATATTTGGAATGTGAAGATTGGTTGTGTGTCTTACTATTGCTCTTCTCAAAACTCTGACAGGACACTTGACCCTATCGAAAAGTTCATTTACAAACCTGTTCCAATAATCCGAATCTGTTTTTCAGAACTCGTGACCGTTCAGGTATATAGTCAATAAATCACACAACTTATTATGAAAAGGTTGAACGTGTGTATGGTTGGTCTTCTCAAAACTCAAACAGCTCCAATTCAAAGTTATTTTTAAAGCTATTAGCGACACTTGTCACGACTTCCGCTGAAGTCGGTCCCTCTCCTTGCTCGGGCGGCGTTCGGCGGTCGACGTCACCGGCTTTCTAGCCACCGCCGATCCACTTTTCATTTTCCATTTGTTCTGTCTTATCACACCTGGCTTCCCTCAACCAATCACTTGTTTATTATTTAACCCTCTGTTCCCCATGTTGTATTTGTGAGTGATTGTTTATTGTCACGTGGATATTTGTCAGGTGCTGCACTTTTGTTTTAGACCGTGTTATTGGCACTAGAATGTGTTATGTGCTGTCATATGTTAACCGGTATTAAAGTGTGCCTGTTTATTATACTCCGCTCTCCTGCACTTGACTTCGCCTCGCATATACACGCCTTACAACAATCATTTTCTTTACCTCTCGTAACTGTTCAGGTACAGTGTGGAATTCAGGTATCACGCAAGGGGAAACCCCCCCCCCCCCCACTAACTGTTCAAACCCCACACATCTCAGGTCAAGTGCTCTCCCAAAAATAACACTACTAGTACAAACTGTGATGATGACATAGTTCTAGTTATTACAATGGGCTTCCCCTGCGTTTGGGAGGTAGCAGGGGGACATAGCTTCAAGGGAAATCCCCACGGCTGTGTCCCAAATGGCACCCCTTTCCCTGTGTAGTGCACTACTTTCGACCAGGTCCTGGTCAAAAGTAGTGCACTACACAGGGAAAGGGGTGCCATTTGGGACACAAGCCCTGTGAGTGTAACTACAGTCTGAAGTTTGTGACAACCCCGTCCAAGAGTAGTGCAGCGCAGCTAATAATCACACAGCTCCAGCTATACAGAGAGCGACAGAGAGAAGGGGATGGAATTGCATGATTGTGATATAGGGACAGGGTGAAGATAGAAAATGTACTGACAAGAAAAAAAAAGGGAGAGGAAAGTGTGTGTGTGTGTGTCTCTGTGCGTGTTCGGCGTGTGTATGTGTGAGTGAGTGTGTAAATGTGTGAGAGTGTTTGAGAGTGTGTGTATGTGGAGAAGGGTGATGGATATAAAGGGAGTTAAGTTAAAAAGGAAGAGAACACAGAGAGAGAGGGACGCCTGTCCTAGTGGTGTCTTAGCGTCTTAGTTACCGCCCCACTTCAGCCCTCTCTCGCCCTCATCCCGCTCCTCAACAAAGGCTGGCAGCTCCCTAAACGTGCCGAATTAGCCCATTAGTTCTAGAGGGGTCGAGGTGACACCCCTCCATGTATGTGGTCTGTTCAGCCCACATCTGTTCAGGCCCTGCTAGTGGGCCGTAGGACCCCTGATGGACCCTGGAGGGGCCCGAGACCCCGAATGTTCCCGTTTACTGTGTAAGAATTAGTCAAATCACATGCCCCTAAGCCTCCTCTCGCTCCCTATATAGGCCTGTGTGTGTGTGTGTGTGTGTGTGTGTGTGTGTGTGTGTGTGTGTGTGTGTGTGTGTGTGTGTGTGTGTGTGTGTGTGTGTGTGTGTGTGTCTTGCTACTGCTTCGCCACCTATTTTGGTTTCAATGGTAAATCACCAAAGCGGAGTAGGGGACTCCCAAATTTGTCCAGTTAAAGACCTGTCTGCTTAACGCAAGACACGCACATACTCAGCCACCTCCCTACGCACGCACGCACACACACACACACACACACTGTGAAAAACAGTGTTAGTGTTCCAACTACAGCTAGCTATACCACTAGCAGTGAGGTACCGCCGCTGCTGCTGCCAAGTTCACCACTCTCCTCTGAAGGGATCTTAAGGAGTGTTTGTTTTCTCTGTCATCAATGGTTCCAATAGAGAGAGAAAAAAGCTTTCGGTGACCTTTAACCCCACTGGGTCCTTAGTGGGTGTTCTGCAAACACGTCCTATTGATGAGGGGCTAAGGAGGGACCTGCGAGCAGAGGTTTATTTGAGGGGAAGCTGATAGCTTAGCTGCGTCCCAAATGGCGCCCACAGGGCTCTGGTCAAAAGTAGCGCACCGTGTGAGTAGGGTGCCATTTGGGACGCAAGCCTTAACGCGGTAGAGGAGCTGAGACAAGTGTAGAAGTGTGTGTACATGGACGTGTGTGTGTGTGTGTGTGTGTGTGCATGTGTCTGTTATCGTATGTCTGTGTGTGTCTTAAGAGATATTTTTTGTGGGCGTGTGTGCGTACGTGCCTGTACATGCGCATTTGTGTTCGATGAACCCGTAGGTGTACGCCATGTGCGTTTGTGTACATGTACACATATATGGGTCTTTCTATAAACAGGGTTACCAGTGAGGATTTCCTACGCTGGACAACTTGTTAAAGCTGTTGATAAGTAATTTTTTCATGTCATTACATTAAGATATAATCATATCTATAGTCAATCAAATTCACAAGTTGATTTAAACCCTTAATCGTGGTTGGTGACTTGATGGATTGGTCCAAAATCGTGTGACATAAAATATTACTTTCCTGTCCTTGCGTTTATGGCAGTGTAAGTTGTTGTTATATCATACAATAAGAGTTAATCAGTTAAATTAGACATTGAGCTTCAACCCTGTAAGAGTACTGGATCTAACTGTCAGGCAGTTTTTTGTATATAGATCTAAGAAATTCAGTGTAACTATGTAAAATTTCATGTCTCCTTATGTTACAGGGCAAAAACATTTTTCATGGGCACACAAATCCAAATGAATAAATGCGACAGCGAAAACGAATGTTTCTAACCGAAAGAGTCACCTTACCTTGATACTTAAAACCTAAATCGACACTGTCATTAACGTGGTTCTTCAATAATTATGCATATTACTTGTTGGATGCGCATTTGGTGTCCAGCTGATGAGTTATGCTGTGATAACTTCACACATCATCATCTGATCCAGGAAGTCATTTTCCCAACGACAGTCAAGGGACGAACAGCTGTTGCGATGGCGCAAGCGATGCATCAACAGCCCAGGTGCTGGGAAAAAGGTGTTTGTGAGGAATGTCCAGAATATGTTTGTTACGCCGGGGAACACAGTTGCGCCTGGATCCATGTTGGATCTAATATCCCTAGCGAACTGATGTTGACCATCGGTTGCTCTCTGCTTGATTTACAGCAGGGTCTCGTTGGATTAACAGGGAAAGCATCAAGGTAACGTGTTCATGTTTTCATCTGTTTTTGTACCTCGGATTGGACACGGAGTCTACTGTGCGCAATTTTGTAGGATAAACTATTGTGCAACATCCAATGCTCTTCCAATGAATTATTCTGGATATAATGATACCAAATTAGCAATATGATCTGGTAATGAAATAACATGACAAATACATTTTGCTTTCCATGGTACACCTGCAATTTGGCTTGAAGTAGCTTACCAAATGTAGAATTTGTAGCTCAGAAATGATAGTACTGGAATAGTCCTATCTTGAACATCAAACATTTACTCAATTTGGTGCTTGAAAAGCCCTTTTAATAATTGGAGCTAATTTATAAGTTCTCCTGCTCCCATATAATTATCCATGATACATTTTCTTATACATTTTTGTGAGAGATGTGGCCACTTTCGTTTGTTTCCCACCGCTTGAAGGACCTTGCACTACTTTTTTGCGATAAAAGGGACGACAACATCTAATGCTGACTACAACTTGGCTTTCAATACAAATCCTTCCATTAAAGAAGGAATCTGTTTTTTGGTAACTTTCGCATTATAAAAACAGTGATGGTGAGATGAATGCTACCTCTATTCACGGCTATATTATGTGTGCCTGTGTCGGCCACATAGGCTACAGAAAAATCGGCATGCACGCGTCCAATCTTTTTAGTCAGGCAAAGTCCACATTACTCTCACATATTTTAGAATGTAATAATAATTTGAATATCAATGCGTTGGCAAGGCCTAAAGTAATTATTCTTAAAGTGGTAATGGCCTACTTTTTTTTGTAAACTTTTTGCATGCTTTTTTTGGGGGTGGGGGGTGGGTGGGTCTATATTAGTACAATTGTACAACATTGAGATCCTTTAAAATTACAATTAAGGGCTTGAAAAAGTCCCTGAAAGTCTTTGAATTTGACTTGCAAATGTCTCTGTGAACTCTGCTTCAAGGATGTATAGTCCTACAGTGTTTAAATATAGGTGGAGTATTGCCTGGGAGGGCATAGGCCCACCCACTGGGGAGCTAGGCCCAGCCAATCAGAATTTGTTTTTCCCCACAAAAGTGCTACATTAACAAAAATACTCCTCAGCACCCATCCCCCACCACTTTTATTGTCCCCAGCATAAGGTGCACCTGTGTAATGATCATCCCGTTTAATCAGCTTCTTGATATGCCACACCTGTCAGGTGGATGGATTATCTTGGCAAAGGAGAAATGCTCACAAACAGGGATGTAAACAAATTTGAGAGAAATAAGCTTTTTGTGCGCATGGAAAATGTATGGGATCTTTTATTTCAGCTCATGAAACATGGGACCAACACTTTACATGTTGCGTTTATATTTTCGTTCAGTATAGAAAGACCCACATGTGTGTTCACGTGCATGTGTGTATTGATGTGTCTTTCAGAAGGAGGGGTGGAGAGGGAGAGAGTAGAATAGAGAGAGGAGAGGCACATGTGTCTGAGGGGAGTGAGCAACAGAAGCCATTCTAAAAGCCTAATGTTGACACTGGGGATTAGTGGGCAAAGACACAGAGACACAGGGGAGAAATATCATGCCACACAGGGCATATGTGGGAACCTGGCTGTCACTCTCACACACACACACACACACACACACACACACACGCGTGTGTGCACACACTAGAGCATGTGAACACTACACACACAAACATGTGTAAAAAACACATACACGTGACTAATCGCATGCATGCACGCACACACCCACACGAGTGTGCACGCGCACACACACACACACACACACACACACAATGTTTTTGGGAAAAAATAAATCCTCTTGAATTGATTAGATTAGCGTGGGTGTCTGTGTGAGTGATTGAGAGGGGAATAGCTGAAAAAACAAGGGGTATGAATGAAGCCCCCCCACCCACCAGCTCAATGCTCAGGCCAGGCAGGAAGTGACCCATAAACATATCTTTCCAGCTCTTTCATAGGAGGCCAGTGTTGCCCCCTACTACCCCCCTCCTCCCCTTACCACCCCCCAGGCCCCAGTGAGCATTAAGCGGGCCAGCGGCCCAGCCGAGAGCGCTCATTACAGGCCCACAGAGCCCACAGAGCTCCCACTCAACAAAGGCCTGAGAGGCTTTAGCCAGGGGATGATCTGCTTTCTACTGACTAGAGAGAGTCCTGGAGTCCATCGAGTGACAAAGAGAGGCACAGAGGGGAGGATGGGAGGAGGGGGTGGGAGGGGTGAGGGTGAGCGGGTGGCTTTAAGGATCTCTGGGGAGGTAGGAGGGAGAGAGAGAGAAAGACTGGCGGGCGCTCAGACAGGAGAGGAAAGGAGGAGAGAGCAGGGGCTTAAGCGACGGCGGGCAGGCGACGACGTCAGGACATTAACATTCACAAACCTCCAACATCTGCTCTACCACACACACTGGAACAAAGACAGAGAGAGAGAGATGGGGGGAGAAAAGGAGAGGAGGGAGAGAGAGATGGGAGGAAACGGAGAGCGAGAGAAACAAGTTGAGAAAAAGACAGAGAGAGAGATGGCATACAGAAGAGTGGTAGAACGGGAGATGGTTCGTTTCTGGACTCATCATCCTGCATGTGGTTCCATATCAATTAGAGAATCCACTCAGTGGCTAAAAGAATGAATGGAGTAGAGACAACAGATGCTCCTAATTTACTGACAAATTCATAGATAAACACACACGGACAAACACATGCAAGCACAAACACACGTGAATGGTCCGGCGCGCACACACAGACAGACAGACAGACAGACCACACCTAAACACCTAAGAGGATCCAGCCTTACCTCAGCCCCCAAAACAGACCTTGTCTCCCAAATGCCCCCCCTTTTCTCTATGTACATAGCCCCCTATTCTCTATGTATATAGCCCCCTATTCTCTATGCATATAGCCCCCTATTCTCTACGTATATAGCCCCCTATTCTCTACGTATATAGCCCCCTATTCTCTATGTATATAGCCCCCTATTCTCTATGTACATAGCCCCCTATTCTCTATGTACATAGCCCCCTATTCTCTATGTATATAGCCCCCTATTCTCTATGTACATAGCCCCCTATTCTCTATGTATATAGCCCCCTATTCTCTACGTATATAGCCCCCTATTCTCTATGTATATAGCCCCCTATTCTCTATGTATATAGCCCCCTATTCTCTACGTATATAGCCCCCTATTCTCTATGTACATAGCCCCCTATTCTCTATGTATATAGCCCCCTATTCTCTACGTATATAGCCCCCTATTCTCTATGTATATAGCCCCCTATTCTCTATGTACATAGCCCCCTATTCTCTATGTACATAGCCCCCTATTCTCTATGTATATAGCCCCCTATTCTCTATGTATATAGCACCCTATTCTCTATGTATATAGCCCCCTATTCTCTACGTATATAGCCCCCTATTCTCTATGTACATAGCCCCCTATTCTCTATGTATATAGCCCCCTATTCTCTACGTATATAGCCCCCTATTCTCTATGTACATAGCCCCCTATTCTCTATGTATATAGCCCCCTATTCTCTACGTATATAGCCCCCTATTCTCTACGTATATAGCCCCCTATTCTCTACGTATATAGCCCCCTATTCTCTATGTACATAGCCCCCTATTCTCTATGTATATAGCCCCCTATTCTCTATGTATATAGCCCCCTATTCTCTACGTATATAGCCCCCTATTCTCTACGTATATAGCCCCCTATTCTCTATGTACATAGCCCCCTATTCTCTATGTATATAGCCCCCTATTCTCTATGTACATAGCCCCCTATTCTCTATGTACATAGCCCCCTATTCTCTATGTACATAGCCCCCTATTCTCTATGTACATAGCCCCCTATTCTCTATGTACATAGCCCCCTATTCTCTATGTATTCAGCCCCCTATTCTCTATGCATATAGCCCCCTATTCTCTACGTATATAGCCCCCTATTCTCTACGTATATAGCCCCCTATTCTCTATGTACATAGCCCCCTATTCTCTATGTACATAGCCCCCTATTCTCTATGTACATAGCCCCCTATTCTCTATGTACATAGCCCCCTATTCTCTATGTATTCAGCCCCCTATTCTCTATGCATATAGCCCCCTATTCTCTACGTATATAGCCCCCTATTCTATATGTACAGTTAAAAGCATGAGCAATTCACGATACATTTGAAGTCGGAAGTTTACATACACCTTAGCCAAATACATTTAAACTCAGTTTATCACAATTCCTGACATTTAATCCGAGTAAAAATTCCCTGTTTTAGGTCAGTTACGATCACCACTTTATTTTAAGAATGTGAAATGTCAGATTAATAGTTGAGAGAATGATTTATTTCAGCTTTTATTTCATTCATCACATTCCCAGTGGGTCGGAAGTTTACATACATTCAATTAGTATTTGGTAGCATTGCCTTTAAATTGTTTAACTTGGGTCAAGCGTTTCAGGTAGTCTTCCACAAGCTTCCCACAATAAGTTGGGTGAATTTTGGCCCATTCCTCCTGACAGAGCTGGTGTAACTGAGTCAGGTTTGTAGGCCTCCTTGCTTGCACATGCTTTAACAGTTCTGCCCACAAATTTTCTATAGGATTGATGTCAGGGCTTTGTGATGGCCACTCCAATACCGTGACTTTATTGTCCTTAAGCAATTTTGCCAGTATGTTTGGGGTCCTTGTCCATTTGGAAGACCCATTTGCGACCAAGCTTTAACTTCCTGACTGGTGTCTTGAGATGTTGCTTCAATATATCCACATAATTTCGTTCCTCATGATGCAATCTATTTTGTGAAGTGCAACAGTCCCTCCTGCAGCAAAGCACCCCCACAACATGATGCTGCCACCCCTGTGCTTCACGGTTGGGATGGTGTGCTTCGGCTTGCAAGCCTCCCCCTTTTTTCTCCAAACATAAGGATGGTCATTATGGCCAAACAGTTCTATTTTCGTTTCATCAGACCAGAGGACATTTCTCCAAAAAGTATGATCTCTGTCCCCATGTGCAGTTGCAAACCCTAGTCTGGCTTTTTTATGGCGGCTTTGGAGCAGTGGCTTCTTCCTTGCTGAGCGGCCTTTCAGGTTATGTCAACATAGACCTCGTTTTACTGTGGATATAGATACTTTTGTACCTGTTTCTTCCAGCATCGTCACAAGGTCCTTTGCTGTTGTTCTGGGATTGACTTGCACTTTTCGCACCAAAGTATGTTCATCTCTAGGAGACAGAACGCGTCTCCTTCCTGAGCGGTATGACGGCTTCGTGGTCCCATGGTGTTTATACTTGCATACTATTGTTTGTACAGATGAACGTGGCACCTTCAGGTGTCAACTTAGTGTATGTAAACTTCTGACCCACTGGAATTGTGATACAGAAAATTATAAATGAAATAATCTGTCTGTAAACAATTGTTGGAAAAAGTACTGTCATGCACAAAGTAGATGTCCTAACCAACTTTCCAGAACTATAGTTTGTTAACAAGAAATTTGTGGAGTGGTTGAAATACTTGTTTTAATGACTCCAACCTAAGTGTATGTAAACTTACAACTTCAACTGTATATAGCCCCCTATTCTCAACGTATATACACCCCTATTCTCTATGTATACAGCCCCCTCTCTCTATGTATTCAGCCCCCTATTCTCTATGTATACAGCCCCCTCTCTCTATGTATTCAGCCCCCTATTCTCTATGTATACAGCCCCTCTCTCTATGAATATAGCCCCCTATTCTCTATGTATACAGCCCCCTATTCTCTACGTATATACACCCCTATTGTCTATGTATACAGCCCCCTCTCTCTATGTATTCAGCCCCCTATTCTCTATGCATATAGCCCCCTATTCTCTAAGTATATACACCCCTATTCTCTACGCATACAACCCCTATTCCCTACGTATACATCCCCCTATTCTCTATGAATATAGCCCCCTATTCTCTATGTATACAGCCCCCTATTCTCTATGTATACAGCCCCCTATTCTCTACGTATATACACCCCTATTCTCTATGCATATAGCCCCTATTCTCTACGTATACATCCCCTATTCTCTACGTATACATCCCCCTATTCTCTATGTATATAGCCCCCTATTCTCCACGTATACAGCCCCCTATCTCTATGTATTCAGCCCCCTATTCTCTATGTATTCAGCCCCCTATTCTCTATGAATACAGCCCCCTTTATGTATTCAGGCCCTATTCTCTATGCATATAGCCCCCTATTCTCTACGTATATACACCCCTATTCTCTACGCATACAACCCCCTATTCCCTACGTATACATCCCCCTATTCTCTATGTATACAGCCCCCTATTCTCTACGTATATAGACCCCTATTCTCTACGCATACAACCCCCTATTCCCTACGTATACATCCCCCTATTCTCTATGAATATAGCCCCCTATTCTCTACGTATATACACCCCTATTCTCTATGAATATAGCCCCCTATTCTCTACGTATACATCCCCCTATTCTCTACGTATACATCCCCCTATTCTCAACGTATATACACCCCTATTCTCTATGCATACAGCCCCCTCTCTATGTATACAGCCCCCTCTCTCTATGTATTCAGCCCCCTATTCTCTATGTATACAGCCCCCTATTCTCTACGTATATACACCCCTATTCTCTATGAATACAGCCCCCTTTATGTATTCAGGCCCTATTCTCTATGCATATAGACCCCTATTCTCTACGTATATACACCCCTATTCTCTACGCATACAACCCCCTATTCCCTACGTATACATCCCCCTATTCTCTATGAATATAGCCCCCTATTCTCTATGTATACATCCCCCTATTCTCTACGCATACAACCCCCTATTCCCTACGTATATACACCCCTATTCTCTATGAATATAGCCCCCTATTCTCTACGTATACATCCCCCTATTCTCTACGTATACAACCCCCTATTCTCTATGAATATAGCCCCCTATTCTCTACGTATACATCCCCCTATTCTCAACGTATATACACCCCTATTCTCTACGTATACATCACCCTATTCTCTATGTATACAGCCCCCTATTCTCTACGTATATACACCCCTATTCTCTACGCATAAAACCCCCTATTCTCTACGTATACATCCCCCTATTCTCTATGTATACAGCCCCCTATTCTCTATGTATACAGCCCCCTATTCTCTACGTATATACACCCCTATTCTCTATGCATATAGCCCCTATTCTCTACGTATACATCCCCTATTCTCTACGTATACATCCCCCTATTCTCTATGTATATAGCCCCCTATTCTCTATGTATATAGCCCCCTATTCTCTACGTATACATCCCCCTATTCTCTACGTATATAGCCCCCTATTCTCTATGTATATAGCCCCCTATTCTCTACGTATACATCCCCCTATTCTCTACGTATACAACCCCCTATTCTCTATGAATATAGCCCCCTATTCTCTACGTATACATCCCCCTATTCTCTACGTATACATCCCCCTATTCTCAACGTATATACACCCCTATTCTCTACGTATACATCCCCCTATTCTCTATGTATACAGCCCCCTATTCTCTACGTATATACACCCCTATTCTCTACGCATACAACCCCCTATTCTCTACGTATACATCCCCCTATTCTCTATGTATACAGCCCCCTATTCTCTATGTATACAGCCCCCTATTCTCTACGTATATACACCCCTATTCTCTATGCATATTGCCCCTATTCTCTACGTATACATCCCCTATTCTCTACGTATACATCCCCCTATTCTCTATGTATATAGCCCCCTATTCTCTATGTATATAGCCCCCTATTCTCTACGTATACATCCCCCTATTCTCTACGTATATAGCCCCCTATTCTCTATGTATATAGCCCCCTATTCTCTACGTATACATCCCCCTATTCTCTATGTATATAGCCCCCTATTCTCTACGTATACATCCCCCTATTCTCTATGTATATAGCCCCCTATTCTCTACGTATACATCCCCCTATTCTCTATGTATATAGCCCCCTATTCTCTACGTATACATCCCCCTATTCTCTATGTATATAGCCCCCTATTCTCTACGTATACATCCCCCTATTCTCTATGTATATAGCCCCCTATTCTCTACGTATACCTCCCCCTATTCTCTATGTATATAGCCCCCTATTCTCTACGTATACATCCCCCTATTCTCTATGTATATAGCCCCCTATTCTCTACGTATACATCCCCCTATTCTCTATGTATATAGCCCCCTATTCTCTACGTATACATCCCCCTATTCTCTATGTATATAGCCCCCTATTCTCTACGTATACATCCCCCTATTCTCTATGTATATAGCCCCCTATTCTCTATGTATTCAGCCCCCTATTCTCTATGTATATAGCCCCCTATTCTCTACGTATACAGCCCCCTATCTCTATGTATTCAGCCCCCTATTCTCTATGTATACAGCCCCCTATTCTCTATGCATATAGCCCCCTATTCCATACGTATACATCCCCCTATTCTCTATGTATATAGCCCCATATTCTCTATGTATACAGCCCCCTATTCTCTACGTATATACAGTGGGGGGAAAAAGTATTTGATCCCCTGCTGATTTGTACGTTTGCCCACTTACAAGGAAATGATCAGTCTATAATTTTAATGGTAGCTTTATATAAACTGTGAGAGACAGAATAACAACAAAAAAATACAGAAAAACGCATGTCAAAAATGTTATAAATTGATTTGCATTTTAATGAGGGAAATAAGTATTTGACCCCTCCGCAAAACATGACTTAGTACTTGGTGGCAAAACCCTTGTTGGCAATCACAGAGGTCAGACGTTTCTTGTAGTTGGCCACCAGGTTTGCACACATCTCAGGAGGGATTTTGTCCCACTCCTCTTTGCAGATCTTCTCCAAGTCATTAAGGTTTCGAGGCTGACGTTTGGCAACTCGAACCTTCAGCTCCCTCCACAGATTTTCTATGGGATTAAGGTCTGGAGACTGGCTAGGCCACTCCAGGACCTTAATGTGCTCCTTCTTGAGCTACTCCTTTGTGCCTTGGCCGTGTGTTTTGGGTCATTGTCATGCTGGAATACCCATCCACGACCCATTTTCAATGCCCTGGCTGAGGGAAGGAGGTTCTCACCCAAGATTTGACAGTACATGGCCCCGTCAAATAATGCGGTGAAGTTGTCCTGTCCCCTTAGCAGAAAAACACCCCCAAAGCATAATGTTTCCACCTCCATGTTTGATGGTGGAGATGGTGCTCTTGGGGTCATAGGCAGCATTCCTCCTTCTCCAAACAAGGCGAGTTGATGCCAAAGAGCTCGATTTTGGTCTCATCTGACCACAACACTTTCACCAGTTGTCCTCTGAATCATTCAGATGTTCATTGGCAAACTTCAGACGGGCATGCATATGTATTCTTGAGGAGGGAGACCTTGCAGGCGCTGCAGGATTTCAGTCCTTCACGGCGTAGTGTGTTACCAATTGTTTTCTTGGTGACAATGGTCCCAGCTGCCTTGAGATCATTGACAAGATCCTCCCGTGTAGTTCTGGGCTGATTCCTCACCGTTCTCATGATCATTGCAACCCCACGAGGTGAGATCTTGCATGGAGCCCCAGGCCGAGGGATATTGACAGTTCTTTTGTGTTTCTTCCATTTGCGAATAATCACACCGACTGTTGTCACCTTCTCACCAAGCTGCTTGGCGATGGTCTTGTAGCCCATTCCAGCCTTGTGTAGGTCTACAATCTTGTCCCTGACATACTTGGAGAGCTCTTTGGTCTTGGCCATGGTGGAGAGTTTGGAATCTGATTGACTGATTGCTTCTGTGGACATGTGTCTTTTTTACAGGTAACAAGCTGCGGTTAGGAGCACTCCCTTTAAGAGTGTGCTCCTAATCTCAGCTCGTTACATGTATAAAAGACACCTGGGAGCCAGAAATCTTTCTAATTGAGAGGGGGTCAAATACTTATTTCCCTCATTAAAATGCAAATCAATTTATAACATTTTTGACATGCGTTTTTCTGGATATTTTTGTTATTATTCTGTCTCTCAATGTTCAAATAAACCTACCATTAACATTATAGACTGATCCTTTCTTTATCAGTGGGCAAACATACAAAATCAGCAGGGGATCAAATACTTTTTTCCCTCACTGTACACCCCTATTCTCTATGCATATAGCCCCCTATTCTCTACGTATACATCCCCCTATTCTCTACGTATACGTCCCCCTATTCTCTATGTATATAGCCCCCTATTCTCTATTTACATAGCCCCCTATTCTCTATGCATATAGCCCCCTATTCTCTACGTATACATCCCCCTATTCTCTACGTATACGTCCCCCTATTCTCTATGTATATAGCCCCTATTCTCTACGTATATAGTCCCCTATTCTCTATGTATACAGCCCTCTATTCTCTATGTATATAGCCCCCTATTCTCCATGTAAACTCAGCAAAAAAAAGAAACATCTTCTCACTGTCAATTGCATTTATTTTCAGCAAACTTAACATGTGTAAATATTTGTATGAACATAACAAGATTCTACAACTGAGACATAAACTGAACAAGTTCCACAGACATGTGACTAACAGAAATACAGAAATTGAATAATGTGTCCCCGAACAAAGGAGGGGGGGGGGGGGGGGTCAAAATCAAAAGTAACAGTCAGTATCTGGTGTGGCCACCAGCTGCATTAAGTACTGCAGTGAATCTCCTCCTCATGGACTGCACCAGATTTTCCCGTTCTTACTGTGAGATGTTACTCCACTCTTCCACCAAGACACCTGCAAGTTCCCAGACATTTCTGGGGGGGAATGGCCCTAGCCCTCACCCTCCGATCCAACAGGTCCCAGACGTGCTCAATGGGCTTGAGATCCGGGCTCTTCGCTGGCCATGGCAGAACACTGACATTCCTGTCTTGCAGGAAATCACGCACAGAACGAGCAGTATGGCTGGTGGCATTGTCATGCTGGAGGGTCATGTCAGGATGAGCCTGCAGGAAGGGTACCACATGAGGGAGGAGGATGTCTTCCCTGTAATGCGCAGCATTGAGATTGCCTGCAATAACAACCAGCATCAGTCCGATGATGCTGTGACACACTGCCCCAGACCATGACGGACCCTCCACCTCCAAATCGATCCCGCTCCAGAGTACAGGCCTCGGTATAATGCTCATTCCTTCGATGATAAACGCGAATCAGGGCCTCCCGGGTGGCGCAGTGGTCTAAGGCACTGCATCGCAGTGCTAGCTGTGCCACCAGAGATTCTGGGTTCGAGCCCAGGCTCTGTTGCAGCCAGCCGCGACCGGGAGGTCCATGGGGCAACGCACAATTGGCCCAGCGTCGTCCAGGTTAAGGAGGGTTTGGGCGGCAGGGATACCCTTGTCTCATCGCGCACTAGTGACTCCTGTGGTGGGCCGGGCGCAGTGCACTCTGACCAGGTTGCCAGGTGAACGGGTGTTTCCTCCGACACATTGGTGTGGCTGCCTTCCGGGTTGGATGTGCATTGTGTCAAGAAGCAGTGCGGCTAGGTTGGGTTGTGTTTCGGAGGACGCATGGCTCTCGACCTTCGCCTCTCCCGAGTCCGTACGGGAGTTGCAGGGATGAGACAAGACTGTAACTACTACCATTTGGATACCACGAAATTGGGGAGAAAAAGGGTGTAAAAAAAACAACAACTAAAAAAACAAATGCGAATCCGACCATCACCCCTAATGAGACAAAACCACGACTCGTCAGTGAAGAGCACTTTTTGCCAATCCTGTCTGGTCCAGCGATGGTGGGTTTGTGCCCATAGGCGATGTTGTTGCCGGTGATGTCTGGTGAGGACCTGCCTTACAACAGGTTTACAAGCCCTCAGTACAGCCTCTCTCAGCCTATTGCGGACAGTCTGAGCACTGATGGAGGGATTGTGCATTCCTGGTTTAACTCGGGCAGTTGTTGTTGCCATCCTGTACCTATCCCGCAGGTGTGATGTTCGGATGTACCGATCCTGTGCAGGTGTTGTTACACGTGGTCTGCCACTGCAAGGACAATCAGCTGATCATCCTGTCTCCCTGCAGCGCTGTCTTGGGCGTCTCACAGAACAGACATTGTAATTTATTGCCCTGGCCACATCTGCAGTCCTCATGCCTCCTTTCAGCATGCCTAACACGGAACCCAAACCGGCTGTGCGCATACGCCATCGTGCATAAATGTATTTTGTCCCCCCACACCAAACGCGATCACGACACGCAGGTTAAAATATCAAAACAAACTCAACGAATTATATTAATTTGGGGACAGGTCGAAAAGCATCAAACATTTATGGCAATTTAGCTAGCTAGCTTGCACTTGCTAGCTAATTTGTCCAATTTAGCTAGCTTGCTGTTGCTAGCTAATTTGTCCTGGAATATAAACATTGAGTTCTTATTTTACCTGAAATGCACAAGGTCCTCTACTCCACCAATTAATCCACACATAAAACTGTCAACCGTCATCTCTCATCCTTCCAGGCTTTTTCTTCTCTTAACTTTACATTGCGATTGGCAACTTTCATAAATTAGGTGCATTACCGCCACTGACCTCGTTCGTCTTCAGTCACCCACGTGGGTATAACCAATGAGGAGATGACACGTGAGTACCTGCTTCTATAAACCAATGAGGAGATGGGAGAGGCAGGACTTGCAGCGCGATCTGCGTCAGAAATAGAACTGACTTCTATTTAAGCCCTTGGCAACGCAGACGCTCGTTGGCGCGCGTGAGCACTGTGGGTTCAATATTTGAATAATATAGATTTCTACATTTATTTTGCAATATAGATTTCTAAATGTATTTCGAATTTTATTTTGGTGTATTCAGCCTGTAAGGCACGTTCACGCAGATGAGCAGGGACCCTGGGCATCTTTCTTTTGGTGTTTTTCAGAGTCAGTAGAAAGGCCTCTTTAGTGTCCTAAGTTTTCATAAATGTGACCTCAATTGCCTACCGTCTGTAAGCTGTTAGTGTCTTAACGACCGTTCCACAGGTGCATGTTCATTAATTGTTTATGGGTCAGTGAACAAGCATGGGAAACAGTGTTTAAACCCTTTGCAATGAAGATCTGTGAAGTTATTTGGATTTTTACGAATTAGGGCCGTTTCTTTTTTTGCTGAGTTTATATAGCCCCCTATTCTCTATGTATATATAGGCAATAGGGTGACATAAGGATGTAGCCCAACTCATTGCAATCCCTCCATTTCATGAACCAGAGTCTAATAGATGTTTCAATCGTTTGAAGGGCGAGTGAACAATCACAGCTAATACACCACCGCACATCCTCAATACTGGGACCCAGCGGCCTGGAGACAGGATAAGAATTATGGGTAGAGCCTTAATGGCTAGTCCAACTCCACATCTCAAAAGACAATTGTGTACGTGCAATCCCACACACGCACGAACGCACATGTGCACACGCCCGCACGCAAGCGCCCACACACACCTCGCAAACTACCTCCCCACACACATTTACATTTGAGTCATTTCGCAGAAGCTCTTATCCAGAGCGACTTACATGAGCAATCAGGGTTACGTGCCTTGCTCAAGGGCACATCGACAGATTTTTATCTAGTCAGGTTGGGGATTGGAACCGGCGACCTCTCGGTTACTGGCCCAACACTCTTAACCGCTAGGCTACCTGCCTACACACACACACACACACTTGCCCAGCTGTGCGTCTTCCCTCTCTGATCTAAAGGGGAGGGGAATGGCCAGTGAATCAGCAGTGCAGGTGTCAGAACTGGACTTACCTCAAATCAAATCAAATGTATTTGTCACATACACGTGGTTAGCAGATGTTAATGCGAGTGTAGCGAAATGCTTGTGCTTCCAGTTCCGACCATGCAGTAATATCTAACAAGTAATCTAACCTAACAATTCCACAACAACTACCTTATACACACAAGTGTAAAGGAATGAATATGAATATGTACAAAAGTATATGAATGAATGATGCCCGAACGGCATAGGCAAGATGCAGTAGATGGTATAGAGTACAGTATATACATATGAGATGAGTAATGTAGGGTATGTAAACATTATATAAAGTGGCATTGTTTAAAGTGGCTAGTGATAAGTTGATACATTTTTCCATTTATTAAAGTGGCTAGAGTTGAGTCTGTATGTTGGCAGCAGCCACTCAATGTTAGTGATGGCTGTTTAACTTCTCTAGGGTAGGGGGCAGAATTTTGACGTCCGGATGAAAGGCGTGCCCGTAGTAAACTGCCTGCTACTCAGGCTCAGAAGGTAGGATAGGTATATTATTAGTAGTAGATTTGGATAGAAAACACTCTGAAGTTTCTAAAACTGTTTGAATGATGTCTGTGAGTATAACAGAACTCATATGGCAGGCAAAACCCTGAGAAAAATCCAACCACGAAGTGTGGAAATCTGAGGTTTGTAGTTTTTCCAAGTGATTGCCTATACAGTATACAGTGACTTAGGGTTCATTTTGCACTTCCTAAGGCTTCCACTAGATGTCAACAGTCTTTAGAACGTTGTTCATGCTTCTACTGTGAATAGGGAGAGAACAAGAGCTCCTGGAAGTAGATGAGTGAGAAAATGACATGAGCTCAGTGGCGCACGCTCACATGAGAGTTAGCTGTGTTCCTTTTCTTTTTTGAAGACATTGGAATTATCCAGTTGGAATGTTACTGAAGATTTATGTTAAAAACATCCTAAAGATTGATGCTATACATCGTTTGACATGTTTCTACGAATGTAAATATAACTTTTTTTGACTTTTCGTCGTGACATTTTGCGCGCGCTTCCTGCATTTGGAGTAGTGGACTAAACGCGCAAACAAAAAGGAGGTATTTGGACATAAATTATGGACTTTATCAAACAAAACAAACATTTATTGTGGAACTGGGATGCCTGGGAGTGCATTCTGATGAAGATCATCAAAGGTAAGTGAATATTTATAATGTAATTTTTGTCATTTCTGTTGACTCCAAAATGGCGGGTATCTGTATGGCTTGTTTTGATATCTGAGTGCTGTACTCAGATTACTGCAAAATTTGCTTTCGCCGTAAAGCTTTTTTTTAAATCTGACATAGTGGTTGCATTAAGGAGAAGGGAATCTATAATTCTTTGAATAACAGTTTAATATTTTATCAACGTTTATGATGAGTATTTCTGTAAATTGATGTGCTCATTCACTGGAAGTTTTGGGAGGCAAAACATTACACGCCAATGTAAAATGGTTTTTGGATATAAATATGAACTTTATCGAGCAAAACATACATGTATTGTGTAACATGAAGTCCTATGAGTGCCATCCGATGAAGATCATCAAAGGTTAGTGATTAATTTTAGCTGTATTTCTGGTTTTTGTGACGCCTCTCCTTGCTTGGAAAATGGCTGTGTGGTTTTTCTTGTATAGGTGCTGTCCTAACATAATCTAATGTTATGCTTTCGCCGTAAAGCCTTTTTGAAATCGGACAATGTGGTTGGATTAACGAGAAGTGTATCTTTAAAATGGGATATAATAGTTGTATGTTTGAGAAATTTGAATTATGAGATTTTTGTTGTTTTGAATTTGCCGCCCTGCTATTTCACTGACTGTTGAATAGTGTGTCCCGCGGGTGCGTTTCACATACCCCAGAGAGGTTAACAGTCTGATGGCCTTGAGATAGACTGAAAAACAGCTTCTCTTGGTCCCCGCTTTGATGCAGTGACACTGGTAGTATCCCAAATGGCACCCTATTCCCTAGTGCACTACTTTTGACCAGGGTTCCTGAAGGATACAGGGTGCCTTTTAGGTCAAAACTAGTGCACTATATAGGAGAATGGGGTGCCGTTTGAGGAGCAGCCACTGCCTTGGAAATTTGAGGGATTCATTCGGGGTGAGAAGGCCTGGGAAGGAATGGAGGGATTCACAGCCTAAAGTCAAGCATGGCCCAGCTCACAGGATCACCACCAGACAGATGGAGAGAGGGACAGAGAGAGGGACAGAGAGAGAGAGAGAGAGGGGGAGAGAGAGAGCGAGAGGGGGACAGAGAGAGGGACAGAGAGAGAGAGAGGGACAGAGAGAGGGAGAGGGGGACAGAGAGAGGGACAGAGAGAGAGAGAGGGACAGAGAGAGGGAGAGGGGGACAGAGAGAGGGACAGAGAGAGAGAGAGAGAGAGAGAGAGAGAGAGGGACAGAGAGAGAGAGAGGGGGACAGAGAGAGAGAGAGAACGAAAGAGAGAGAGAGCGCGAAAGAGAGAGAGTAAATGAAAGAAAAGAAACAGAGAGAGATCCAAGATCCTGCCAAATCTGCCGAGGCGTCGGAGGAATGACATCCACATTAGAACGTCGACTAAAAGAGTGCAGCGGCCGGGTTCCTTTCTATTGGGCCATAAAAGGCTTATTACGGATCTGGTTCTGTGGAGAGAAGAGGAAAGCCAGAGACACGGTGGGTGCATTAAACACACCGTGTGCGCATCTGGCTGTCTGCTATCCGTTCTGCAGCCCAGAGGTGAACTGCACTTAAACCCGGAGTTCTTTTATGACGGCCCGCTGGCATTATGAGAACATTAGTATCACGGGGGGGGGGGGGGGGGGGGGGTTAGTGGAGGTCCTGAGCCTACAATAATATACACACAAGCACAAAAGTGCGTGCACACACACACACACACACACACACACACACGGCATCATTACTAGCACACGGCCAAGCAGGCAAAGCCAGGGAGACGATAGGAGCCCTGGTATCCACGGATACTCAGGAGTGACGCTCACTGTCAGCCTATGATCTACACACACTTTCCAGACAACGTTATGGGGCTGGGATGATGATGATGATGATGATAATAATAAAGTAAATACTGTGGATTCTACAGGTAGAGTAAGTACATTTCACAGAACAGTATCAAAAAGAGAGAGTTTTCCCCTTGCTGGCGAAGGGATAGGAAAAACTCCTGGCCCTCCGTAAAAGACACTCGCGGACTCTTTTCCAGGCAAAGATTCAGCCTGGTCCTAGACTCACGGACATGATCTAATGAGTACGCTTTTTACAGTCCCTAAGTGACTTACAAACTAATTCAGTGGTAGTTGCCTTTCTAGCCAACCACAACCAGAGGAGTGTTCTAAAATTCCAGCCACTTTCCTAAAATTCCCAGAAATCCAGGTTGGAAGATTCTTGGAATCAGAATGCAATAACAAGGAAATCCAACAATCCTTCAAATAGGATTTCTGAAAAACATGGTTAAAAGTAGTGCACTATAGGGTGCCATTTGGGAGACAGACAGGTTGTGTTGCCGTGTCAGTGTCCATATTAACCACAGGCCTCTGATCAGCAGCAGTGACAATGCCATATAAAGACCAATTACTCAACTCCAGACACTCAACACAGCCACAGCAGCACCATTCATATCCAACGGAAATGAGTAAAACATGGAGAGACTGGGATGGCTGGCCAGCATTCATCCTCGCTCTCTCTCTCTCTTTCTCCCTCTCTCTCTTCCCCTCGTTTCCTTCCACTCTCTCTCTCTCTCTCAATCTTTCTTTCTGCCTCCTCTATTCCTCCTCTCTTTCTCACTCCCTCCTCGTATCTACTCCCCTCATCTCTCTATTTTCTCTCTACATCCCTTTCTCATCCTCCCTCTCACTCTTTAGTGTCACGTCGCAAAAATACTTCCAATAGTTCCACTGGGTTTGGCCCATGCAGCATACAGCTAGCTCGGTTGTGTGTGTGTGTGTGTGTGTGTGTGTGTGTGTGTGTCTGTCTGGGAATTGGATGTTTAGGATGTCTTTCACAGGCCTGAGCAGCAGAGTGAGGTGGGTGGTTCCGAAATGATGCATGGCTGTCAGGTCCTTTTATATGTTTCCTGTGACGCGCACACGCACACACAAACACAAAGTCACACACACAACTAATTTCCCACACACACAAACACACACACACACACACAAACCTAATTGCACGCACGCACTCTAACACACACGCACACACCTACATTCACTCTCACACACTCTCTCTCTCGCTCTCACACGCTCTCCCTCTCTTTCTCAAATTAAAAAACAAAGGGCCTGACAGCCAGGCCTGACAGCCAGGCCTGACTGTAAACACACCGCAGTGGTTTCTCTCTGCACAATTTCAGCCTCTTACATATGGTTCACAATAACACTGCTCAAAAGACAGTGTAATGTACAGCGTATTTGGATCGTATTCAGACCCCTTGACTTTTTCCACGTTTTGTTACAGTACAGCCTTATTATAAAATGGATTAAAAGGTCCCCCCCCCTCATCAATCTACACACAATACCCCACAATGAAGAAGCAAAAACAGGTTTTTAGAAATGTTGCAAATGTATAAAATAAAAAAACCCGAAAGATCACATTTACATAAGTATTGAGACCCTTGAGTCTTCTTGGGTATGACGCTACAAGCTCGGCACACCTGTATTTGGGGAGTTTCCTCTCAAGCTCTGTCAGGTTGGATGGGGAGCGTCGCAACACAGCTATTTTCAGGTCTCTCAAGAGATGTTTGATTGGATTCAAGTCCGGGCTCTGGCTGGGCCACTCAAGGACATTCAGAGACTTGTGCTGAAGCCACTCCTTCGTTGTCCTGTAGGTAAACCTTTGCCCAAGTCTGAGGTTTCCTCCAGACGTGACGCTTGGCATTCAGGCCAAAGAGTTCAATCTTGGTTTCATCAGACCAGAGAATATTGTTTCTCATCGTCTGAGAGTCCTTTAGGTGCCTTTTGGCAAACTCCAAGAGGGCTGTCATGTGCCTTTTACTGAGGAGTGGCTTCCGTCTGGCCACTACCATAAATGCCTGATTGGTGGAGTGCTGCGTAGATGGTTGTCCTTCTGTAAGGTTCTCCCATCTCCACAGAAGAACTCTGGAGCTCTTTCAGAGTGACCAACAGGTTCTTGGTCACCTCCCTGACCAAGACCCTTCTCCCCCAATTACTCAGTTTGGCCAGGCGGCCTGCTCTAGGAAGAGCTTATACCATTTAAGAAGAATGGTGGGGGCCACTGTGTTCTTGGGGACCTTCAATGCTGCAGAATTTTTTTGGTACCCTTCCCCAGATCTGTGCTTCGACACAATCTTGTCTCGGAGCTCTACGGACAATTCCTTGGACCTCATGGCTTGGTTTTTGCTCTGACATTCACTGTCAAATGAGGGACCTTATATAGACAGGTGTGTGCCTTTCCAAATCATGTCCAATCAATTGAATTTACCACAGGTGGACTCCAATCACCTGTTTTTGCTTTGCCAATATAGGGTATTGTGTGTACTGTAGATTGATGAGGAAATTGTATTACATTTTATTTAATCAATTTTGTTGGGGGGAAAGGTCAAGGGGTCTGAATACTTTCCTAATGCACTGTGTAGACGGCTGAGATGATGAAATATGCGTATTTGAAAGGCGCTCGCCTACAGTAAGAACATTGGCCTGAAGTAGTGGGAGAAATGGAGACCGGGTGGCTAGTCTGATGCGTATGGGGTGTATGTGTGTGTACGGGGGGGGGGGGTCCGTGTGGCTGTTGTTAGAGCATGGTGCTTGCAACGCCAGGGTTGTGGGTTGGATTCCCACGGGGGACCAGTACAAAAAAGTATGAATATATGTACTCACTACTGTAACACACTGCTAAATGACTAAAATGCAATTATCTGCACAGGAGTCATTACTGTACTGTGATCAGCCATTAGCAGTGTGTTTACTCTATACATGACAGGTTGTCTGTGTAAGGACTGTACTAGAATCAGCCACTAACCTGCAACACCAGCTGGAGTCGAGCCTTGGCCTGTTCTGCAGGTGTCTGCAAGAGAGGGGAGAAAGAACCTTCAGAATCACACTGGATAGCTTTAACATTTTATTATGCATTTTTATTTATTCCTTAATATTATTTTTCAAGTACGGGACAATATAGGATATCCAATTAATACGGGGGGGGGAGAATGGTGTTATATTTTTCCTATATCTGAAATATTCTCCGGTGTGAACATTTAACATTTAACTTGCCTTATGTATAAATAGCTTTTTTCAGTCATGTGGTTATTACTTATTTGGAGTACAATGACTACACCCCTACGGACCTTGGAACTCGACAGAGGAGCGTTATCTGTGTGTTTCAGACGTGTGTGTGTGTGTGTGTTTCAGACGTGTGTGTGTGTGTTTCAGACGTGTGTGTGTGTGTGTGTGTTTCAGACGAGAGTCAACAGATGTTGACTGTGTGTGTGTGTGTGTGTGTGTGTGTGTGTGTGTGTGTGTGTGTGTGTGTGTGTGTGTATGTGTGTGTGTGTGTGTGTGTGTGTGTGTGTGTGTGTGTTTCAGACGTGTGTGTGTGTGTGTGTTTCAGACGTGTGTGTGTGTTTCAGACGTGTGTGTGTGTGTGTGTGTGTTTCAGACGAGAGTCAACAGATGTTGACTGTGTGTGTGTGTGTGTGTGTGTGTGTGTGTGTGTGTGTGTATGTGTGTGTGTGTGTGTGTGTGTGTGTGTGTGTGTGTGTGTGTGTGTGTGTGTGTGTGTGTGTGTGTGTGTGTGTGTGTGTGTGTGTGTGTGTGTGTGTGTGTGTGTGTGTGTGTTTCAGACTGGAGTCAACAGAGCAGCACACAGGGAGCAGAGCATCTGCAGCACCACCAAATAAAAATAAAAAAAGACTCTTCTCTCTCTGAAACGCGACGCACTCAAGGGGTATGAAAGAAAATATAAAATAAAAGGCGCCCCGCAACAAGTCTTTCGAGAGACGGAACACAGAGCACATTTAAGTGGGATGAGAGATAGAGAGTCATGATAGCTCTGTCCTGTAGTGTTAGTGTGCGTGCGTGTGAATGTGAACGTCAGTACACGTGTGGGTGCGTGTGTGTGCTTACGTATGCATAGGTGTGTGTGAGTGTGTGTGAGTGAGTGTGCGCCTACTGATTTGACAGCTGTATCGGGAGGCGGGCTGAGCAGCGTTTTGACATGCCTCAAAAGGCCCGGGTGTAATTCCAATATCTCTGCTATTAGATTTGAGGAGTCTTAATTGTCAAGGAAGAATGATAGTCATCGGGGTGGAAGCGTTATACAGCCCGGGCCACCGCCTCAGATTGAGATCGCTCTCTAGGAAGCAAGGCACACGCACGCACACACACACACTGTAGGATTAGAGGAGAAATGAAATGCTAATGGGATGAAATTTGAATGTGGTGCCTGGGAGTATCGTTTAGATGGCGAGGGAGGCGCGGGCCCCACCGCTGACAGCCCGCCTCATCCCGCATAAATTTGATTTATCAAACTGTAAACTTGTCACTTCGTAAAAACGTCACTTTTCGTGGCAGCCGGGAAAATATAATGACCCCCTTTAATGTAAAAGTGTCACTCGGCTGTGTCTTAGATGACAAACACGTCAACCTCGTCTTCCTTTCCGTCTAACCTCCCCCCGCCGCTTGATATAAAGACACGTCATATTCCCCACCTTTTAAAAAACATGGGTTCGTCGCCGAGTGGGTCTTTGAGAGTGGCGGGGTGCAGGGTTTTGTTCCTGTTGGTGGAGGTGACAGTGCGGATCAAACTCAGTAGGACTGAGGACTGTCAGACAGCTGTAATTATCAATCAGACTGGGAGAGATGACTGACTGGCAGGAGAACACCCAGGGCCCTCACACACACACACACACACACACACACACGCTAGGGCTGTGACGATACCAGTGCTGCAACAACAAAAAATCCATGCCAAAAAATGAAAACACGAAGCATACCAAACTCTTTGGTCCTTTAAAAAAACCTACTGTGTGTAAAATATTGTGCGCTGTAGCTTGGGAAATACATGTGACTTTGGACAACACCATAATGTTTGTTTTCCTGAAGGAGTTCAATTCGCTCCGTGTTTTGTTTCCTTGCCACGATGCTAACGAGTATCGCGTTAGCCTAGTCTAGCCCCCTTCTCACCATCCAGTACAACAGTGATTACAATAACACTCCGTCTTCATGTATAACAAACAGTCGGCAGAAACATCACAGAGCTTAAGTGGTCCCGGATAATAGTGGTGCATTGCAATCATCTTAGTTACAGTTTATTATGAAATGTACCCCCTTAATTACATTTGCATTTGCTTACACTGCCCCCCAGGCTTTTGCCATATAACGCCATGTGTATTTACACACGGGGGAGTAAAGAAAAGAGAAATGATATGAAGAGAAGCCGGCCCCTGTTTGTTTCGTAACGTGACAAATGGCGAGCGTTATATAACGGTTAAATAAACATGTCAAATGATGAAAATGGTGCCCGTGCCAAGAAAGCCCTTGGCTTGGCACCGCGCGGCAATTATTCCAGTCGAGTTCCAATCAAAGTGGCTCGATGGCCAGGAGAACAGAGACACTGACAGAGAGAGAGAGAGAGAGCGGGAGAGCGAAAGAGAGACCGAGGGGGAAAGAGAGACAGAGGGGGAAAGAAAGAGGGAGAGAGAGAGCGAGGACAGAAAGCGAGACGAAGAGAGAGAGAGAGAGAGAGAGAGAGAGAGAGAGAAAGAGACAGAGAGAGAGAGCGAATGAGAGAGCTATACTGACTAAGACACAAAGTAGGCCTAAACGACGCACACGACCAGACATGCCTATAAATACAAACCAACATATCAAGCCAACAATCTACTACACAGCCAATGGGATCCAATAGTTTCATACAATACACACATTTATTTCAATTTTTTATTTGAAGGGACCGTCTAAAACAAAATGACCTTGTATCAAAACGTAATCGTTAATTGAACACTGAGGGACATACATGACCAGCTCAAACAACCAAAGATAAATGACAGTCCATCATTACTTTAAGACATGAAGATCAGTCAATCCGGAAAATTTCAAGAACTTTGAACGTTTCTTCAAGTGCAGTCGCAAAACCATCAAGTGCTATGATGAAACTGGCTCTCATGAGGACCGCCACAGGAAAGGAAGACCCAGAGTTACCTCTGCTGCAGAGGATAAGTTCATTAGAGTTACCAGCCTCAGAAATTGCAGCCCAAATAAATGCTTCCCAGAGTTCAAGTAACAGACATCTCAACATCAACTGTTCAGAGGAGACTGTGTGAATCAGGCCTTCATGGTCGAATTGATGCAACAAAAAAGACACCAATAAGAAGAAGAGACTTGCTTAGGCCAAGAAACACGAGCAATGGACATTAGACCGGTGGAAATCTGTCCTTTGGTCTGATGAATCCAAATGTGAGATTTTTGGTTCCAACCGCTGTGTCTTTGTGAGACACAGACTAGGTGAACGGATGACCTCTGCATGTGTGGTTCCCAACGTGAAGCATGGAGGAGGTGGTGTGGGGGTGTGGGGGAGCTTTGCTGGTGACACTGTCTGTGATTTATTTAGAATTCAAGGCACACTTAACCAGTATGGCTACCACAGCATTCTGCAGCAATACGCCATCCCATCTGGTTTGGGCTTAGTGGGACTATCATTTGTTTTTCAACAGGACAACGACCCAACACACCTCCAGGCTGTATAAGGGCTATTTGACCAAGAAGGAGGGTGATGGAGTGCTGCATCAGATGACCTGGCCTCCACAATCACCCGACCTCAAGCTAGTTGAGATGGTTTGGGATGAGTTGGACCACAGAGTGAAGGAAAAGCAGCCAACAAGTGCTCAGCATATGTGGGGACTGCTTCAAGACTGCTGGAAGAGACTTTCTCATGAAGCTGGTTGAGAGAACGCCAAGAGTGTGCAAAGCTACTTTGAAGAATCTCAAATATAAAATATACTTTGATTTGTTTAACACTTTTTTGGTTACTACATGACTCCATTTGTGTTATTTCGTAGTTTTGATGTTTTTTGGTTCCACTGTGTGCACTGTCTGGCTTGGGTAGAGCACAGACCACAGGCTCTTCTGTGTCTGTGTTCCACACAAACAGACAGCCAATGAACGAGAGCGAACGAGAAAGAGAGAGAGAGTGAGAGAACGAGAGAATGAGCGAGAACAGATGAGAGAGAGCGATTCATTCTGCGTAATTCATTAACAATAAAAATTTTTTTAAAAAGCTTTAACTGTCCTCCCCAGAGGCAGCGCTCGCTTCGCCTCCCAAACTTCCAAACTTCCAGCTGGGTCCCTGCGATGCCCGCTGCATCTGAAGTGGATTTGCCCTTCAATTAGACTCTCTCCAATCAAACGGCAATAAAACAAACAGTAGAAAGAAATCACAGGAAAAAAAGAGGTGGAGTAGCCTGGTTTGTCCCCATCTCTCTCCCTCCTTCTCAGAGGGGCCTCAAGGGCGAGTGTGGTTTGTCCCCATCTCTCTCCCTCCTTCTCAGAGGGGCCTCAGGGGCGAGTGTGGTTTGTCCCCATCTCTCTCCCTCCTTCTCAGAGGGGCCTCAGGGGCGAGTGTGGTTTGTCCCCATCTCTCTCCCTCCTTCTCAGAGGGGCCTCAGGGGCGAGTGTGGTTTGTCCCCATCTCTCTCCCTCCTTCTCAGAGGGGCCTCAGGGGCGAGTGTGGTCTGTCCCCATCTCTCTCCCTCCTTCTCAGAGGGGCCTCAGGGGCGAGTGTGAAGGTGTGTGTGTGCATTGCCCCCCCCCCCCCCCCCCCCCCCAAGAGAAAAAGTTGCACTTCTCCTCCTCACAACTCCCCGCAGATGAAAAGGAGGAGGGGGGGAGAGAGAGAGCGAGACGGAGAGCGAAAAAGAAAATAAGAGACTTTCAAGTCGTTTTAATGGTTGTCTGATTGTTGTTATTGTCGTTTCAAATGGGGGGGGGGGGGGGGGTGACGCCATCTGACAGCCTGATCAGATCCTCATTTGATTGACAGCTGCCCGGGAGAACAGTCCTGCTGTGACCCGCCTCTCACAGGTACACACATCCTCTCTGTTAGAGAGCACACATCTAACCTGCCTCACACACACACACACACACACACACACACATTTGCTTTACTATACTTTTTGAGGACCAATAGTAAATTCTCATTCAAAATCGAATATTCCTTTAAACCTAACCTAAACCCCAAACCCTAACCCTAGTTCTTGCCATAACACCTAAGCCTAAAATAGCCATTTTCCTTGTGAGGACCTGCAAAATGTCCTCACTTGTCAGCATTTTCCTTGTTTTACTATTCTTGTGAGGACATCTGGTACTCAGAACTATAGTAAAACAGGTACGCACGCACACACGCACGCACACACACACACACACACACACAAAAACTCCCACAGATAGATAATCACCACATTAAACACATGAATAGAATCCTATATAAAAAAAATGTTCAATATATTAAACCTTGTCATGTGAACACCTGAATTAGATGTATAGGCGTCATTCAGATTTAGTTCAGGTTTTCGTTACTTTAGGGCTCGAGGTACAGCTAACAACCACTTTAGATAGCTACTGCGTGTTAAACAACAACAACAATGTGTTTTCTCAACTAACAAAATGTGTCTTCAACGTCAAATAAAACCTACAGATAGTGTGTTGGTGTGAGGGCAGGGAGGTGGATGGTGTGTGTGTGTACTTGCGCCTGTGTACGTCCAGGTGTAGGGGCCTAAATGAGGACCTGGTAGAGGCCTCTCCCTCTCTCTCTGCTGCTCCTCCAGCCTCCCTCTCTCTAGTCTATTATCTCCACACACAGAGGACACTGATCCGCTCGGCAGCCTAAGCCAATTACACACACACTCATCATCAGGCTCACGTGCCACCAGGTTTGCACCTCTCGCCCCAGACTTGTCTCTCTCTCTCCCTCTCTAGGTCTGTCTGGCGTGAGGCCCTCTCTTAGTCACAGCGATGGGGATTTCTCTCCACGGTCTCACCGGATCATCTGGCTGACCGCAGACAGACAGTGCAAGGTAGTTTATCCCTCCCTAAATTCCCACTACCTCCCCTCTCTCTTCTTCTATCCCACCCCTCGCTTTATCACTCTATCCCTTTCCTCTATCTCTATCCCACCCCTCTCTCTTCCACCCTATCCTTCCCCTCTCCATCCATTTCTACCAACAACACTCCTTTCTCTTCTTCTAACCCTCCCCTATTTATCTCTCTGTTCTTCTCACCCATAGACAATTATTCCACCTTCAGTCTCCTGGCAAATAGACCAGACGGCCAAAAACTACCTGGTAGAATCTCAACTGGCACCCTATTTCCTATGTAGTGCACTACTTTTGATCATAGGGTGCCATTTGGGACTCAGGCATGACCTTACAGTTACATTTTAGTCAGCAGACACTCTTATCCAGAGTGGTTAAGTGCCTTGGTCAAGGGCACATCAATAGGTTTTTCACTTAGTCGGTTGGGGATTCGAACCAGTGACCTTTCGGTTACTGGCCCAATGCTCTTAACCACTAGGCTACCTGCCGCCCCATGTGTCTTGGCATGCGTCTTGGCATGAGTCTTCTGCGAACACCTCAAGCTTTTAAGGCCACTTGATTGTTAGGTCTTCAGTTTACTTGAAAGACACAACCCAAAAATGAATAGTATTATACTATGCTATAATATTATTCTTCCACTTTTATTATATGTACAGGTAACTGCCTAAATAATGGAAACACGAGTGAAAGTATAATGAAAGCAGGTGCTTCCACACAGGTGTGGTTCCTGAGTTAATTAAGCAATTAACATCCCATCATGCTTAGGGTCATGTATAAAAATGCCGGGCAGGCCATTATTTTAGCTACAATGGCTATGTCACCATAGGATGGCAATGCCCCCATCCACATTGCATGAGTGGTCACTGAATGGTTTGATGAGCATTCAAAATATTTAAACCATATGCCATGGACTCTACAAGGTGTCAAAAGCATTCCACAGAGATGGCCCATGTTGACTCCAATGCTTCCCACGGTTGTGTCAAGTTGGCTAGATGTCCTTTGGGTGGTGGACCATTCTTGATACAGACGGGAAACTGTTGAGTGTGAAAAACCCTGAAGCGTTGGAGTTCTTGACACACTCAAAACGGTGCACCTGGCACCTACTACCATACCCCGTTCAAAGGCACTTTAATCTTTCATCTTCCCCTTTCACCTTCAATGGCACACATACACAATCCATGTCTCAACTGTCTCAAGGCTTAAAAATCCTTCTTTAACCTGTCTCCTCCCCTCCATCTACATTTATTAAAGTGGATTTAACAAGTGACATCAATAAGGGATTATGGCTTTTACCTGGATTCACCTGGTCAGTCTATGTTCTGAAAAGAGCAGATGTTCATAATGTTTTGATCACTCAGTGTATACATCAGGACCATCTTTCTCTATCTTCGGCCAGTCTGTTTTTAGACTTTTGGGATGATTTCATTGGTTCCATGGCACCAGCCAGGCAAGCTTAAACAGCTGGGTTACCACAAACTGTCTTGTCTTTCTTCCCTATCCACTCAGCCATCAAGGTAAGACTCTCTCTCTCTCGCTCCCCCTCCCTCCCTCTCCTGTAACGGATGGACACCTCCACCACCAGTCCAGTCTGCCACACCACCTCCTCTGTCTCCCTCTGTCAGTCCTTTATATTAGACGATATTCAATTCCAGCCATTCCACTTGGCAGGGGAAAGAGTGGAGTGAGAGAGGGCGAGGGGGGGCTGGTCTTGATTAGTTGAGTACTGGAGTCAGCAGAAGTCGTAACCTATCACACCCCACCTTCCCTTGGACAGGCCCGAGAAGAGAGGAGAGAGGGAGGAGAAGAAAAGAAGACCACTTTGTCTCGACCACACTAGCACCTCCAAATCACCTGATGACACGTCCTAATCTAATACCGGACGACCTGTGTCCATAACACACACACAAACAAGCCCATGCGTACACAATCACTAGAACATGCTTGCACATAATATACACACTGGGGTGTCCTGCATTTATCTCCTGTTTTGTTTCTCTCAATTTTCGTCATTCTTGTCTTCTGCTGTGCAGTAGCCTATTTGTGAATCAATCAGACCTATTAATTGTATTCCTGATAAGTTTATCAATTAATTTATTTTTGGGACCTAGTTTTTTAAGTATTTAAATATTGTGAGTATGTTTGACACGTAACTACAAATTCACCTCGTCTACAGTTAGGATGTGACAGTTGATTAACCAAGACACCCCATTTACATACAAAAAGAGGAACATAAAAGACATACTCCCAAAATATCAAACATACTCACAATATTGAAATACTTATAAACTAGCTCCAACTAAAAAAAATAGGATTACATTTGATACACTCAGCATGAACACAATGAATAGCTCTGGTTGAGTGACAAATATGATGCTGCACAACAGACAACAAGAACGGAGACAAATATGATGCTGCACAACAGACAACCAGAACGGAGACAAATATGATGCTGCACAACAGACAACCAGAACGGAGACAAATATGATGCTGCACAACAGACAACAAGAACGGAGACAAATATGATGCTGCACAACAGACAACCAGAACGGAGACAAATATGATGCTGCACAACAGACAACCAGAACGGAGACAAATATGATGCTGCACAACAGACAACAAGAACGGAGACAAATATGATGCTGCACAACAGACAACAAGAACGGAGACAATTGAGGCAAACAAAACAGGACACAAATGCAGGACACCCATAGTGTTGCATCCCAAATAGCACCCTATTCCCGAGTGCACTACTTTTGGCCAGGGCCGTATGTCTCTAGTCAAGAGTAGGGCACTATATATAAGGAGCAGGGTACCATTTGGGAAGCAGGCCAGAGGGTATCATAGGAACCATCTAAATGATAACAAAATGACTCAGTCTATATAAGACAAAGGCCAAATGGTAAATGGTTGTATTCTTAAAAGAACCGATGCCAAATCCCCTCTAACCACAATGACCCCTTGATTGCTTTTTATTTATTTGTTTATTTATTCATCTCTTTCGATTTTTTTAAGTTGTCATTTTGAAAAAAAATGTTTTCATTTGTTGCTCTGAAACCCGGCCAGCCGCCCTGTGCCCGAAAGAAGAACAAGAAAAAACTAAAACAGCACCCCTTGAAAATGTAATATTCCTGTTTTTAATATTGAGGTCTATAAGATCAGGGCAGAGATGGGGTTCCTTGGCAATATGTTTATATACTTTATAAATATGAAAACGAATCCCGGCCTATCAGCGGTCGAGCCTTCGCACCCCTCTGCACCCCCGCCGAGGCTCTCATCTTATATAAAAAATAATGTTGTATATGGATATACTTTTATATATAATCGCAATATGGAACCCGAGTCTCTTTTACAATGTGCCATACTTCAGGCTGGCGCTAACAGCATTTTATGGGCCGGGAGCTGTTCATCTTCATGTCTTCAGCAGGCATGAGCGCTGCATAATAATGTCGTTTCCTGCCCCCCAAATGTTATTTCACAGACCCCGGCTCATGTCTCAAACTTCACCACTTTTACAATTTCCAAAACTTTTATTCCTTTCATTATTAGGAACAAGATTTCATTAGGTATTTAGAACGTAAACAAGCCTGAGTAATGACACCCTCCATCTCCCTGGAATCATTCCCACTGATGCCGGCCCTCCCCTCGGCCCACCCGCCACGCTGGCCTCATCTTGCGTGCGCACATGGACGCAGGCGCACACACACACAGTGCTTGGGCCAAGATGGAACACGACAACATTCATTTACCACCCTGAGAGCGTGTGTGTGTGTGTGTGTGTGTGTGTGTGTGTCCCCTCCGATAAAGGAGGTGGGGGAAAAGTTTTACACTCAACTCAAATAAATCATGTAGAAGAAAAATGAGCAAATGTGCGGGCTAACTCATCTTCTCCCCATCCAGAGAAAATGAAATTCACTGGAATACCTATCAAAACTGCAATCATCAAGAGATAATATCTTCTTTGGTCTATCTGCACTTTCCGATTTAATTTCCGCCATGCCCTTGACATCCACCGATACCATTAAGATGAAGCGCGTACAGTAAGAGAGTAGTTCTCACGTTTTGATATATGATGCCTCCCCGCTAAATGTAATATCATCATTTGGAAATTAATGCAATATTTCTTTTGTTAGCTTTTTTTTTTCCACGGCGGTGTCCTCGAGCTAGCGGCACGCCGGAGCGAGAATTCCACGAACGAGAGGAGAGAGAGACAGGGAGAGAGAGAGAGAGACAGACAGACAAATAGAAAAAGGGGGCAGGGGGGAGGGAGTTGGGGTGGGTGAATACTTGGGTTTCACGGCAGCCATTTCCCCCGTCAGAATGACATGCAATTACGTGTGGGCCGGACCCCGATCAGGGGTCAGTGAAATTACTCCATCATTTAGCAGTGCGGTGGAGATGAGATGATCCCCCCCCGCCACATCAAATATGATGCAATCATTAGTGTAATAAGCATGGAAATCTGTTTGCAGATTATCGTGCCATTTCTCTCCCCCTCTTATCTGCCGAGTCGCTCGCTCTCGCTCTCCCCCGAGCTGTTTCCAGCCTCTTTATCCACCACAATCAAATTACCTGCAAAAAAAGAGAGGGAATACGAGAGAGGGGGGGGGGACTGCCCATTGGATATATGACAGTGTGGATATGGGGTTTTCATTTCGGCAAAAGTCCGTCCTCCGTACTCTCCTCTGTGACCAGGAAGCCGGTATGTGGT
This sequence comes from Salmo trutta, assembly GCF_901001165.1. NCBI lineage: Eukaryota > Metazoa > Chordata > Actinopteri > Salmoniformes > Salmonidae > Salmo > Salmo trutta. The sequence goes on along the minus strand of NC_042982.1, from coordinate 3,881,394 downwards.
CAAGGAGTGTCAATTCGTTAGTAGGCAAACTGAAGACGGCTTCCTTTTCGCGAGGAAGCACAAGTGCATCCTACCGCAGAAGAGTTTTGATATATGCCCGCCCCCATTTGAAACAGCTGTTGTATTGTCGGTGGAGAAAATCATGCACACGTTTAAAAACAATATGCTAGTTTTATCTAGAAAATGTCTTGCACAAGTAACTTAATTCGTTTTGAGCCCTTCACACATTCATTACTGGGATCCACCCCTGTAAACGTCATTTGACTAATGACGCACGAGTGGAGAAGGACCGTGTCGTTTCAAGCAAGGGCGTTTCCATCCACGTTCCCCCTCCTTGCCGACTCTCCTCGATTAACTGAGAACTTTTTCAAAAGGTGGCGAGAGAGGACGGAGGAGAGGACGCGGGAGGTGGGCAAACCTAATTGACTAAAGGCCTGGGTCTGTCAGGCCACTATCCCATTCCCTACTCCTCTTTAACCTCTTCATCCTCCTCTCATCCCTTGGTTTTATTTCTCATCACTTACATGCTGTTATTGTTTTACCCAACAGGAAAATAAATATCATGAAAGATGAAGTTGCTCTTACACCTGTGTAGCAACACTGTAATTACTCTAGAAATATTGTACTCATATTTATAACAAACCAATAGTTTTTCAATTACATACGAAAGTGGAATAAGAAGTTGCAATACAATGTTGTTACTGGAGTAATTTTGCATCATAAAATGTGTTACAAAGCCAAAACAAAGGATCACCACCCAGCAAACAGGGGACGTCCTAAGGACATTTAGGCGACATTCCCATTAGGTTCCTTTAACCTGTTGGGGCTAGGGGGCAGTATTGAGAATTTTGCAAAAAATATGTGCCCATTTTTAACTGCCTCCTACACCAACTCAGAAGCTAGAATATGCATATTATTGTTCAGGTTTGGATAGAAAACACCCTAAAGTTTCTAAAACTGTTTGAATGGTGTCTGTGAGTATAACAGAACTCCTATGGCAGGCAAAAACCTGACAAGGTTTCATGCAGGAAGTGGCCTGTCTGACAAGGAGTCGTTCTTCTTGCCTCTGTTTATTGAAGAGTAAGGATCTTAGCTGTAACGTGACAATTCCTAGGGCTCCAATAGGCTCTCAGAACCCGGGAAAAACAGGAACGATGACGAGGCAGCCTCAGGCTGAAACAGATTATCGCCTTTTCCAAGTGTCCCATTAGGTGACAATGGAATGAGGCGCGTACGCGATTCGCCCCCTTGGAGAAATTTCATTCGGCTGTTTAGCTTATTGCAGATTCCCGGTCGGAATATTATCGCTTTTCTATGAGATAAATGGCATAAAAATTGATTTTAAACAGCGGTTGACATGCTTTGAAGTACGGTAATGGAATATTTAGATTTTTTTTGTCACGTCATGCGCCATGCTCGTGACCGTGATTTAGTATTCTGATAGTGTCTAGAACGCATGAACAAAACGTCGCTGATGGAACATAACGATGGATTATTTGGGACCAAACCTACATTTGTTATTGAAGTAGAAGTCCTGGGAGTGCATTCTGACGAAGAACAGGAAAGGTAATCCAATTTTTCTTATAGGAAATGTGATTTTGGTGAAGGCTAATCTTGCCGGGTGTCTAAATAGCTAGCCCGTGATGGCTGGGCTATGTACTTAGAATATTGCAAAATGTGCTTCATCCGAAAAGCTATTTTAAAATCGGACATATCGAGTGCATAGAGGAGTAATGTATCTATAATTCTTAAAATAATTGTTATGCTTTTTGTGAACGTTTATCGTGAGTAATTAAGCAAACTGTTAGTAAATTCCCCGGAAGTTTGCGGGGGGTATGCTTTTTCTGAACGTCACATGCTAATGTAAAAAGCTGTTTTTTGATATAAATATGAACTTGATTGAACAGACATGCATGTATTGTATAACATAATGTCCTAGGTGTGTCATCTGATGAAGATCATAAAAGGTTAGTGCTGCATTTAGCTGTGGTTTGGGTTTTTGTGACATTATATGCTAGCTTGAAAAATGGGTGTCTGATTATTTCTGGCTGGGCACTCTCCTGACATAATCTAATGTTTTGCTTTCGTTGTAAAGCCTTTTTGAAATCGGACAGTGTGGTTAGATTAACGAGAGTCTTGTCTTTAAATAGCTGTAAAATAGTCATATGTTTGAGAAATTGAAGTAATAGTATTTCAAACGATAAAAAAATCGCGCCACTGGATTGAAGTGGCTGTTACGTAGGTTCGTCCCACCTGCGCCAGAGAGGTTAAGGGTTTCGGCAAGACGTTCTCACTGACGTTATGAGAACGTTCTAGGAACATTAACACATGACGTTAACCTCGGGACCATAAGAGGATGTTCAGTACAGGTCCCGGTTATGGTCACAGTATAACGTTATAATAAGGTACTATGATGTCCATTGAGAAACGTTATGAAAAGTTTCCGATTTGGTTCTGATAGGACGTTATCCATGGGACATTCAATGACCACAAGGGGAAGTTTCATGATGGTCCAAAGGGAACGCTCTCTTTGGGACCTTTTTTCTACTTCCCTGTATGTTCCCAGGACATCGCTGAGGACCACGTCAGGACCTTTTGAGAAAAATCTCAGGACTTCTATTTTACTATTCCTTAGACATTTGCGCGATGGTCCCAAGGGCAGTTCTCTGGGGGACCTTTGTCTAGTTCCCTGTAAGTTACTAGGACATCAATGAGGACAACGTCAGGGCGTCTTTTTAACACATTCTCAGGATATTCATTTTACCCGTCATCAGGACGCCATGTGTTGGTCCCATGTGTCCCAAACCATTTTAAGTGAAGTAATGAAATGGTATTGGGGTTTTAATGTAAGTGGTACAATATGGTGTTTAGTTAAAATTGTTTAAAAATCTTTCATCAATGACAATATGATTACATTTGACATGATCACTTAGTACTGACTTTTCAATATAACCCCAGCTGGGATTTGAACTCACAACCTCTGGATTTTGGGTATACAGATTTTTTCGTCTATCGTATTCTCAGAAGTTCCCTACACATTCTTCATCTATAACATCTTAACTCGATTTTCTTAAAACTGCATTGTTGGTTAAGGGCCTGTAAGTAAGCGTTTCATATTGTATTCGGCACATGTGACAAATACAATTTGATTTTGATTTAATACATCTCTGCATTTAGCAAAAGAGTGCCATCTGCACTGCTAATTCAGTTATCTGTTAATCTGACTATTCTCTCATCATTGATTTAATTGACTTATTTCAGCAATAACAGTTTTTTGTTGTTGTAAATTGTCTAATGTTAGCGGGTCATATTATTCTGTGTTAATGTTACACCTTAATCACTATGATAAATATAATACTTTTCCTTGAGTGCATTTTCAACACAGCTGAGATCGACTTTGAAGTACAAAGTGCAGGAATACAGCTGAAATCTGTCACTGACACAGACATGGAGGCGAAGCAGGACGATCGGAATGCCGTGAAGCAAGAGGTTGCGAGTACAAATCCTAGGTGAGGACATGTTGAATAATAATCCCAGTTAATACATGAATAAATGAAATAAACATACTCAATGTAATCTGGTACTGTACATCAAAGTGTGTCAAATATGCATGTTGAAAACACAATGTTAAAAGCACTGTTTGTGTGTCCCTAACATTACCAACAGGCAAAGAGCTGTGAATGGATCAGTGGTTCACCAATCAGCGCCTTGATGGGCTTGGCAACAGTAACAAGGGGTGATGTGTAATGAAACTAGGGTGCGAGTGCCCTGGGTAGAACTTTTTTTTGGGGGGGCATTTCTGCGATGTCCCAGAAAGAAAAAAAAAAACGGGAACTAGACAAAACCTCCAGGGGACCATGACACAACATCCAAAGAAGAGTGATTTCCTAAAGCCTAAAGTGAAGTCCTAACCCCGGGCCTCTAGAGCCCGAGCTAGCCCCATGTACCCCCGTACAGGCAGATCTGCTTGAGCACAGCACAGTCCTACTGTACACACCAACCACGGACTCTACCTAAACCCACATATTACTTGATCCTACAACCCACACGAACATGTACACACACATACAAACAAGCTCTCGCGCGTACACATACAAACATTTACCCAAACCTACACCAAATCCTCAACGCCCCCTCCCCGGCCTGTGATTAACTGAACTAAGTGCTGATTGAGGCCGTAATCCTGATCAATCTGATGTTTTATGTATCGATTGATCTGACTCTTTTATCCACTTCTCCTCTTTAAGCAGCTGTGCATCTGGGCTGATTAGCACCAGTCAGCTCTCTCCCAGGACTAGTACACAGAGCCACGCTGTGTGTGTGTGTGTGTGTGTGCCTGTCACCTGGGACTCAAGCCTCTGTGAGGATGTGTGTAGTATGTGTGGATTTGGTTGGTGGTATGTACAGTAGGTGTGTGTGTGTGTGTGTGTGTGTGTGTGTGTGTGCTTGCGAGTGCACGTACACACACACACACACACACACACGCAAGTGTAAAAACAGAAACGAAGGCAGAGCACTGGGAGAAATTAACAGTGGCATTCTTCTCTCCTCATTCCTACTGATCACATTCACTCAGATGAAATAACAACACAAACTCAACCAAGCAAATAAGACAAACCCCATACCACAGCGCTAATTGCGAACCTAATTACTGTACCGGCTGTGACTGGTGGCATAATAAGCACGGCTCTGTTAAACACTGAGCATCTCTTCATCGCAAAGGAATCAAGGCGCATAGTCATTTGAACAAATATATTTTGTCTTCACTAAATAATATTAAAAACTGGAAATTCATTCTGATTTGGGCCGAGTGGTGTGTATTGATAAACAATAACAGTGGGTGCTTTGACGGAAACAGACATGAATAAAATGTTACTTTATGTGACTAAACAAGCAATGTAATAATGTAGAGAATCATTGTACCATCTAAAACGCTGTGAAATATATTTTCAATAACCCCAAATATTGGATTTTCTGCCGTTTTAAGCTTTTTGGTTGCCCAAACCTTTTCAACCTCCTGAGGGGGAAGAGGCGCCCCCCTGTATCCTGTAGTCCACGATCAGGTCCTTGGTTGTACTTTTCCCTCTGGTCTAATGAAATCCCAATGGCCCAGGGCAATGAAGGGGACATCTTTTCTTTCTTCTGTTCTTTTTTTGCCTCCGTTCATCTTTCCCTCTCCTGACTAGTGTCCCAGTCCCTGCCTCTGAAAAACATCCCGACAGCATGATGCTGCCACCACCATGCTTCACCGTAGGGATGGAATTGGCCAGGTGATGATCGGTGCCAGGTGTCCACCAGACAAGACGTATGGCATCCACCAGACATGATGTATGGCATTCAGGCCTAAGAGTTCAATCTTCGTTTCATGAGACCAGAGAATCATGTAAGTGTCCTTTAGGTGCCTTTTGGCAAACTCCAAGCGGTCTGTCATGTGCCTTTTACTGAGGAGTGTCTTCCGTCTGGCAACTATACCATAAAGGCCTGATTGGTGGAGTACTGCAGAGATGGTTGTCCTTCTTGAAGGTTCTCCCATCTCCACAGAGGAACTCTGGAGCTCTTTCAGACTGACCATTGGGTTCTTGTTCACTTCTGCTGACCAAGGCCCTTCTTCCCTGATTGCTCAGTTTGGCTGCGCGGCCATTTCTAGGAAGTCTTGGTGGTGCCAAATTTCTTCAGTTTAAGAATGATGGGGGCCGCTGTGTTTTTGGGGATGTTCAATTCTGCAGAAATGTTTTGGTACCCTTTCCCAGATCTGTGCCTCGACACACTCCTGTCTCAGAGCTCTACGGACAATTCCTTTGACCTCATGGTGCGTACCTTAGTGATGCAGCCAGTCAAGATGCTCTCAATGGTATAGCTGTAGAACTATTTGAGGGCCCATGCCAAACCTTTTCAACCTCCTGAGGCAAAAAAAGAACAGAAGAAAGAAAATATGTCCCCTTCATTGCCCTGGGCCATTGGGATTTCATTAGACCAGAGGGAAAAGTACAACCAAGGACCTGATCGTGGACTACAGGATACAGGGGGGCGCCTCTTCCCCCTCAGGAGGTTGAAAAGGTTTGGCATGGGCCCTCAAATAGTTCTACAGCTATACCATTGAGAGCATCTTGACTGGCTGCATCACTGCTTAGTATGGCAATAGAGGGTGGTGCGGACAGCCCAGTACATCACTGGGGCCGAGCTACCTGCCATCCAGGACATCTATATCAGGAAGTTTGAAAGGAAGGCCAGGAAAATCATTAAAGACTCCAACCACTCAAGCAAGCCGTAGACTGTGCCCTCTGCTTCTGCACGGCAAGCAGTACCGGTGCATCAGGTCTGACACCAACAGGCTCCTGAACAGCTTCTATCCCCATAAGACTGCTAAATAGCTAACTATATAGCTAACAAAATGGCTACACTGACTATCTGAGTTGACATTTGTATTTGACTCTTATTTTGGCACCGTCTCTATGCACACAGGGCCCTACACACTACCAACACATAGTCCAACGCACATACAAACATTATTTGCTTACACACACATAATATGCACATACATTTATACCAACTCTACACACCCACTCACATACAGTACAGTGCATTCGGAGAGTATTGAGACCACTTGACTTTTTCCACATTTTGTTACGTTAAAGCCTTATTCTAAAATGGATTAAAATAAAACATTTCCCTAATCAATCTACACACAATACCCCATACTGACAAAGCGAAAACAGGTTTTTAGATTTTTTGGGGGCAACAAAAAACAACAAATACCTTCTTACATAAGTATTCAGACCCTTTGGTATGAGACTCGACATTGAGCTCAGGTGCATCCTGTTTCCATTGATCATCCTTCAGATGTTTCTACAACTTGTTTGGAGTCCATCTGTAGTAAAATCAACTGATTGGACATGATTTGGAAAGGTACGCACCTGTCTATATAAAGTCCCACAGTTGACAGTGCATGTCACAGCAAAAACCAAGCCATGAGGTCAAAGGAATTGTCCGTAGAGCTCTGAGACAGGAGTGTGTCGAGGCACAGATCTGGGAAAGGGTACCAAAACATTTCTGCAGAATTGAACATCCCCAAAAACACAGCGGCCCCCATCATTCTTAAACTGAAGAAATTTGGCACCACCAAGACTTCCTAGAAATGGCCGCGCAGCCAAACTGAGCAATCAGGGAAGAAGGGCCTTGGTCAGCAGAAGTGAACAAGAACCCAATGGTCAGTCTGAAAGAGCTCCAGAGTTCCTCTGTGGAGATGGGAGAACCTTCAAGAAGGACAACCATCTCTGCAGTACTCCACCAATCAGGCCTTTATGGTATAGTTGCCAGACGGAAGACACTCCTCAGTAAAAGGCACATGACAGACCGCTTGGAGTTTGCCAAAAGGCACCTAAAGGACACTTACATGATTCTCTGGTCTCATGAAACGAAGATTGAACTCTTAGGCCTGAATGCCATACATCATGTCTGGTGGATGCCATACGTCTTGTCTGGTGGACACCTGGCACCGATCATCACCTGGCCAATTCCATCCCTACGGTGAAGCATGGTGGTGGCAGCATCATGCTGTCGGGATGTTTTTCAGAGGCAGGGACTGGGACACTAGTCAGGAGAGGGAAAGATGAACGGAGCAAAGTACAGAGAGATCTTTGATGAAAACCTGCTCCAGAGTGCTCAGGACCACAGACTGGGGTGAAGGTTCAACTTCTAACAGGACAACAACCCTAAGCACACAACCAAGACAACGCTGGAGTGGCTTCGGGACAAGTCTCTGAATGTCCCTGAGTGGCCCAGCCTGAGCCTGGACTTGAACTCGATCTAACATCTCTGGAGAGACATAAAAATAGCTGTGCAGCGACGATCCCCATCCAATCTGACAGAGGTAGAGAGGATCTGCAGAGAGAAGAATGGGAGAAACTCCCCAAATACAGGTGTGCCAAGCTTGTAGCGTCATACCCAAGAAGACAAGGCTGTAACCGCTGCCAAGGGCACTTCAACAAGGTACTGATGGTCTCCCGAGTGACGCGGTGGTCTAAGGCACTGCATCGCAGTGCTTAAGGCGTCACTACAGACCCAGGTTCAATCCCAGGCTGTGTCACATGAGGTGGCGCACGATTGGCCTAGCGTCGTCCGGGTTAAGGAAGGGTTTGGCTGGCCGGGATTTCCTTGTCCCATTGCGCTCTAGCAACTCCTTGTGGCGGGGCAGGCGCCTGCAAGCTGACTTCGGACGCCAGCTGGACAGTATTTGCTCCGACACATTGGTGCGGCTGGCTTCCGGGTTAAGCGAGCAGTGTGTCAAGAAGAAGTGTGGCTTGGCAGGGTTGTGTTTCGGAGGAAGCATGGCTCTTGACCTTCGCCTCCCGAGACCGAAGGGGAGTTCCATCGATGGGACAAGACTGTAACTACCAATTGGATATCACAAAATTGGGGAGAAAAAGGGGTACAAATAAAAAACAATTATTTAAAAAAGTACTGAGTAAAGGGTCTGAATACTTATCGAAAAGTGATATTTCAGTTTTTTTGTTGTTTTTGCAAAAATGTCTAAGCACCTGTATTTGCTTTGTCATTATGGGGTATTCGGTATAGATTGGATGAGGGGGAAAAAATAAACATTTAATCCATTTTAGAGTAAGGCTGTAGTGTAACAAAATGTGGAAAAAGTGGAGGGGTCTGAATACTTTCCGAATGCACTGAATCCTGATGGCTAGTCAACTCTCCCCAATACATATCTACCTCTATCGATCCAGTATCCCTGCACATTGTAAATATAGTACTGGAACTGAACCTTTATATAGTATTCTTACTTTATCATGTTCTTATTTTTATATATCGTTTGTTTTTGTTCTACCTTGTTATTTTTAGCATTACATCGTTATTGATTACGGCATTGTTGTGGTTAGAGCTTTCATGAAAGGCATTTCACTGTACTTTTGCATGTGACATGAAAAACTTGAAACATAGACCGCTGCACCACTCGGAGGCCCTAAGGCACCGCATCGTAGTGTTGCGGTGCCACTACAGCCTGGGTTCAACCAGCCGTGACCGGGAGTCCCATAGGGCAGCGCACAATTGGCCCAGGAGGGTGGCTCATCGCGCTCTAATGACTCCTTCAGGCGGGACGTTCGCCTGCAGGCTCGTCAGTTGAACGGTGTTTCCTCTGACATGTTAAGAAGCGCGGCTTGGCGGGTCATACTTCGGACGACGCATGACTCGACCTTCGCCTACCGAGCCTGTTGGGGAGTTGTAGCGATGACACAAGATCGTAATCACGAAATTGGGGATGAAAACGGGGTACAAATGACCCCCCCAAAAAACGCTTGTAAATTGAAAGGTCCTTAGACCAGAAGGGAAAAGTCCTTGTAACAGAGTGCTAAATTCCCTAGAACAGAGGAGAAAAGTCCTATGACCAGATGGGGAAAAGTCCTTAGATCAGAGGGGGAAATTGTTTATATCAAAGGGCAAAAGTCCTTGTAACAGAGGGGGAAAGTCCTAATAACAAAAGGAAAAAGTGAATAAATGTGTGTTGCAGCTTATTACCACTCTGCATACAACTTCCTGTCACTTCGCACATAAAAAAAAAACTGATGACTGTTGGGGTTAAAACGGACGTACGTTCATCTTTTCTTTCATTGTGGAGTCTCTTCAGATTCACTCTAAAGCAGGGATGGGCAACTCCAGGCCTCAGGTGCCAGAGCGGTCTCACCCTTTCCCCCCATCCCCTATCAAACACAGCTGATTAAACTAATTGCATTCTAAACTGAAGATCATGATTAGTTGATTATTGGAGTCAGGTGTGTTTGCTTGGGGCTGGGTCAAAAGTGTGACACCAATCAGGTCCCAGAGGACTGGAGTTGCCCATCCCTGCTCTAAAGCAAGCAAACAAGGACTACACACATTCAAGATATGGCTTCCTAACGTGGTCCTCTAGCCCCAGCCCCTGCTAGACCTGGATGTGTTTTTGGCAGTGTTTAGAAGAAGATTGTGATCCTGGTGGTTGGTTTGGTGTACCATCGAAAGTCAGGGCTTCATCAGAGTGGAACCTCCATACATTGCCCAGAAGAAAATAAAGAGCTAAAGAAACAAGTTTAAAGGGATACTTTGGGATTTTGTCAAACAGGCCCTTTACCTACTTCCCCAGAGTCAGATGAACATGTGGATACCATTTTGATGTTTCTGCGTGCAGTGACTGGATGTTTATGGCTCTCTTCTAGCATTTGACACATACCTTTTAGAGAATTAATTGTATTACTTGTTAAACAAAATCTCTTTCTCTCAGCAATTGTATTAGTATAAAATAATCAAATGTTCCCATTTTTTTTTGCATACAATACAGTATTTCTATGATTTATTTTATACAGTCTTTTTTGGCCATCTTTATCGAGGGTGCCGATAATTTTGGACCTGACTATATCTGGTCTTCTCTTAACAGTGATACAGGGGGGTGCTAAAGGGTGGGGTACAACACCAAACGCCCACCCCCTCACCAGGGGGAGAGGATTTTATTTACGGTCCTCTGTCCCGAATCGTAATCAGATACTTCCACACACCCCGGGTTTCCTGGCGACCGGAGCGCAAATTACTGATGTGCATAAACACCCACCATAAATAAGCCACACACATTCAATATTCACATATTCAAATATCCAGCAGGAAATGGGAGTGAAATACAGCTGTACACATACAAACGGAGAACACATTTGTGTGTGATGTTTAGTGCCTTAAAAACCAGGCTCTGGTATTAGGAAAACAACCTCTAACTCAATGTCAACAAAACAAAGGAGAGGATCGTGGACTTCAGGAAACAGCAGAGGGAGCACCCCCCCTATCCACATCGACGGGACAGCAGTGGAGAAGGTGGAAAGTTTTAAGTTCCTCGGCGTACACATCACGGACAAACTGAAATGGTCCACTCACACAGACAGTGTGGTGAAGAAGGCGCAGCAGCCCGAGCCACTGCCTGTTCACCCCGCTACCATCCAGAAGGCGAGGTCAGTACAGGTGCATCAAAGCTGGAACCGAGAGACTGAAAAACAACTTCTATCTCAAGGTCATCAGACTGTTAAACAGCCATCACTAACTCAGAGAGGCTGCTGCCTACATTTGAGACCCAATCACTGGCCACTTTAATAAATGGATCACTAGTCACTTTATACAACGCACTCTAAAACAATGCCACTTGAATAATGTATATACTGTATTTTATACCATCTATTGCACCTTGCCTATGCTGCTCGGCCATTGCTCATCCATATACTTACATGTACATATTCTCATTCACCCCTTTAGATTTGTGTGTATTAGGTAGTTGTTGGGGAATTGTTAGATTACTTGTTAGATATTACTGTTAGATATTATTGTTAGATATTACTGCACTGTCGGAACTAGAAGCACAAGCATTTCGCTACACTCGCATTAACATCTGCTAACCATGTGAATGTGACCAATAAAATGTGATTTGATTTAAAAAGTAAACACAGACACGGTAGCATTGCTGTAATTTGTTCACACACAAACCTTTTGTATGGTGAACTCCAAACACACACACACCCCATCCCACACCCAAACACATACACACACACAGCAGGGCTGTGGCTGTGTCCATCCCTGTCCTCTTGGGGGTTAGGTCCAGTGCATCATGGCCTCTGACCTCTGGGTCAGGGTCAAGAGGGCGTCTGACTGACCAACTGCTCAAAGACATGCCCCCCCCCCCCCCCACACACCTCTAAAGCCAGATTATCCTCCAGCGTCTGGGGCTGGACTGACGTCCCACTGTGCTCCTACTGTGGTCTCATTGTGGTCTCATTGTGGTCCCATTGTGGTCAATAAGCCGTTAGAGCTCTTCAAAGTAATGCCGTCGTATGGGCAGCCACTCTGGTGGTCTAGCCTAAGATAAAAGATACAGTTGGTGTGTATCGTGCGTGCATGTGTGTGTGTGTGTGTGTATGCCTTCGTGCGTGCGCATGCGTGACGTAGCGTCGCCTCTTGAAAACAGAGAGAACTGTGAAGTCAACGCAGCCCCATCCAGCCATATAGCAGCCCCTCTCCAGCCAAGCCAACCAGAGACCTGGACTTTACATTAGGAATATATAGCTAGCTACCTCCTGTTTACCTAAATGCAAAAGTGCCTACACAGAGCCTGCGTCCCCAATTGACCCTACTCCCATTATAGTGCCCTGCTTTGCACTGCTTTTGACTAGGGCCCATAGGGAATCCCTGGTCAAAAGCAGTGCACTATAAAAGGGAATAAGGTGCCATTTGGGACACGGCCATATTGATTCCTGCTGTTTATGCATGTAATCTTCTTTTGAATAATTCACACAGTCCTTTTATAGAGTAGTAAATCAATTACCTTCTCCCTGCCTGCGCCCCCCCCCCCCCCCCCCCACCTGCACGTCCTTCTCTCTGCTACTCCTCCCGTTCAGTCAGAGGAGCGGGACTCATAACCTCTCACGTCAGAGGGTAGGGGGTAGAGGCGGGTGAAGGAGGACAGAGGGCATTACCGATGAAGTCAACAAACTCTTGTTGAAGTTTTTAGTCCACCACCCTCTCTAGTCTACACTCTGTTACATGGCATCAGGGTGTTGCCAACTGCTCTCTTGCTCCAGCTTTCCATCTCTCTCGCCGCCTCTGTTCTTCTCCCTCTCGCTCTCTCTCCCACTCCCTCTCTCTCTTATTCCTTCCTTCCCTCCATCCCACTCCCTCGCTCTTTCTCTCTTATTCCTTCCTTCCCTCCATCCCACTCCCTCTCTCTCTTATTCCTTCCTTCCTTCCCTCTATCCCACTCCCCCTCTCTCCTATTCCTTCCTTCCCTCCATCCCACTCCCCCTCTCTCCTATTCCTTCCTTCCCTCCATCCCACTCCCTCTCTCTCTTATTCCTTCCTTCCCTCCATCCCACTCCCCCTCTCTCCTATTCCTTCCTCCCCTCCATCCCACTCCCCCTCTCTCCTATTCCTTCCTTCCTTCCCTCCATCCCACTCCCCCTCTCTCCTATTCCTTCCTCCCCTCCATCCCACTCCCCCTCTCTCTTATTCCTTCCCTCCATCCCACTCCCTCTCTCTCCCACTCCCTCTTATTCCTTCCCTCCATCCCCCTCCCTCTTCTCTTATTCCTTCCTTCCCTCCATCCCACTCCCCCTCTCTCCTATTCCTTCCTTCCCTCCATCCCACTCCCTCTTTCTTTCTCTCTTATTCCTTCCTTCCTTCCCTCCATCCCACTCCCCCTCTCTCCTATTCCTTCCTTCCCTCCATCCCACTCCCCCTCTCTCCTATTCCTTCCTTCCCTCCATCCCACTCCCTCTTTCTTTCTCTTATTCCTTCCCTCCATCCCCCTCCCTCTTCTCTTATTCCTTCCTTCCCTCCCTCACACTGCCTCTCTTTTACTCTTATTCCTTCCCTCCCTCCATCCCCCTCCCTCTTCTCTTATTCCTTCCTTCCCTCCCTCACACTGCCTCTCTTTTACTCTTATTCCTTCCTTCCCTCCCTCCCTCCCACTCCCTCTCTCTCAAAGATCTCTCCCTCCGTCCTTCTCTCTCAAGTGAGCTGGCATCCTCATCTGGTTGGGAGGACCATGAGGACAGAGGTAAGTGTTGAGTGTCTGACACAGCACCACAACAAGTACACAGACCATACACAAACTGTACACACCCAGACATGCACCATGAACCAACCAACAGAATAAGGGATGTGGCCTGTGTGCTCCAGCCTAGGCTACCAGAGTCGGCATGGATTCAAATCCGACCCACTTCCCTTCAGACTCCAAATTCTTCTACCTTTCCTGTCACCTCTTCACTGTCCTATCTCATAAACAATTTTTTTTTAAACATTTAAAAAAAATAATAATAAGGGAATATGTAAAATTGTACGGCTTAATTTGGGGGCACCTAAATTTGATGTAATTCTCAAAGCTGCTAAACGTTGTTTGCTTCCCTAGGTCACCTGTAAATCAGAAAATCTTACTTTGGGGTCATCTGCTTTCGCGATGCAGGGTGTCGTCGAGAAAAAAAACATTAGCGTTTCATAAGGTTCCCTAAAAGGAGCGGGCGGTGGTTTAGTATGCAGGGAGCACGGTTACGCTAGGCTAAGGGAGGTGACTCTGACTGGCTCTACATCAAGAGTGCCATCACCCCTTTGACCTCCCTCTATTATTCATCCCTTTATCCTAAGGAAAAGCAAAAAAAGGCACCTGGAATCTGCTGTTCGTTCCCACCCAAAAAGGAGGAGAGGAAAACCTTTTCACTTTGTTGCATGGCACTCTGACCCCGGTATTACAGAGAGAACAGAAGAATCTGGGAGATGTTGGACATAACATTTTCAGAACCGTCCCTGGGGTCTTTTTCAGGGGGCCCGAGTGATGTGCCAGAGCGGCCCCGAGTATAGACTTCATATGTGTGTGTGTGTGAGAGTGATAAAGAGAGCCGAGCTACAGTACCAGTCAAAAATTGGATTAATTCCAGGGTTTTTCTTAATCTTTTATATTTTCTACATTGTAGAATAATAGTGAAGACATCAAAACGATGAAATATCACATATGGAATCATGTAGTAACCAAAAAAGTGTTAATTAAAACAAAATATATTTTAGATTTTAGATTCTTGAAAGCAGCTACCCTTTGCCTTGATGATAACTTTGCACACTCTTGGCATTCTCTCAACCAGCTTCATGAGGAATGCTTTTCCAACAGTCTTGAAGGAGTTCCCACACATGCTAAGCACTTGTTGGCTGCTTTTACTTCACTCTGCGGTCCAACTCATCCCAAACCATCTCAACTAGGTAGAGGTCAGGTGATTGTGGAGGCCAGGTCATCTGATGCAGCACTCCATCACTCTCCTTCTTGGTCAAATAGCCCTTACACAGCCTGGAGATGTGTTTTTGGTCATTGTCCTGTTGAAATACAAATGATAGTCTTACTAAGCACAAACCAGATGGGATGGAGTATCACTGCAGAATGCTGTGGTAGTCATGCTGGTTAAGTGTGCCTTGAATTCTAAATAAATCATCAAAGCACCCCCAGCAAAGCACCCACACACCATCACACCTCCTCCTCCATGCTTTACGGTGGGAACCACACACGCGATCACCCGTTCACCTACTCTGCATCTCACAAAGACACAGCGGTTAGAACCAAAAATCTGAAATTTGTACCCGTCAGACCAAAGGACAGATTTCCACTGGTCTAATGTCCATTGCTCGTGTTTCTTGGCCCAAGCAAGTATCTTCTTCTTATTGGTGTCCTTTAGTAGTGGTTTCTTTGAAACAATTCGACCATGAAGACCTGATTCACACAGTCTCCTCTTAACAGTTGATGTTGAGATGTGTCTGTTAATTGAACTCTGTGAAGCATTTATTTGGGCTGCAATTTCTGAGGCTGGTAACTCTAATGAGCTTATCCCCTGTAGCAGAGGTAACTCTGGGTCTTCCTTTCCTGTGGCGGTCCTCATGAGAGCCAGTTTCATCATAGCGCTTGATGGTTTTTGTGACTGCACTTGAAGAAACTTTATCTAACTAGGCAAGTCAGTAAAGAACAAATTCTAATTTACAATGACGGCCTAGGAACAGTGGTAGGCCCCCTTGTTCAGGGGCAGAACGACAGATTTTTACCTTGTCAGCTCGGGGATTCGATCCAGCAACCGTTCGGTTACTGGCCCAACGCTCTAACCACTAGCCTACCTGACTCCCCGACTGATGCTTTTTGCGACCACTTGAAAAAAACTTTCAAAGTTATTGAAAATGTCAGGATTTACTGACCCTCATGTCTTAAAGTAATAACGGACTGTCATTTCTCTTTGCTTATTTGAGCTGTTCTTGCCATAATATGGACTTGGTCTTTTACCAAATATTCTGTATACCACCCCTACCTTGTCACAACACAACTGATTGGTTCAAACGCATTAAGAAGGAAAGAAATTCCGCAAATTAACTTCTAACAAGGCACACCTGTCAATTGAAATGCAATCCAGGTGACTACCTCATGATGGCAGTTGAGAGAATGCCAAGAGTGTGCAAAGCTGTCATCAAAGCAAAGGGTGGCTACTTTGAATAATCTCAAATATAAAATATATTTTGATTTGTTTAACACTTTTTTGGTTACAACATGATTCCTTATGTGTTATTTCATAGTTTTGATATCTTCACTATTATTCTACAATGTAGAAAATAGTAAAAATAAAGAAAAACCCTGAAATGAGTAGGTGTCCAAACTTTTGTAAAAGTGCCTCATCAAGTCATCACCACTTCAGAGGGCGAAAGAATCTGCAGCCTCTCTCTCCTCGTGCCCACATTTCATCCCCACATCAAAAAGTCATTGAAAACATAACAAAAAGACTAAAGGAGACAGAAAAAAAGAGAGAGAGGATGGGGAAGGGGGCAACGTCCCAGAGCCAGAGAAATCAGAGAGGGGGAAGAGTGGAGGGGAGTAAATGAAATCGTAAGTGCCCAAGTGGTATGAAAAAAATCGACCAGAGGTCCTGGAGGAGTGACGTATTCAAAGCCCATTCTGACGCATGTTCATTTGGGATGCAGATATCAAAGATGTTGAACGGGATAGTAGTGAGGGAGGAGGAATGAGAACGTACCAGATGTTCTAATGCTGCTTTGATGCTGGCGCTGTCCCTGCAACACAAGAACACATTTCCTCCTCTTTAAATAAAGTGTGAGCTACGACTCCTTAAATAAAATAATGGTCCGCACAAAAGCTACATACACACACACAGAGTGAGAGAGAGTCACACAGACGCAACACACACACACACACCTCACTGCATTCCCCTAACCCTCTCTCCATCCCGGGAATAACGTTTATAATTGCTGTTTATCAAGGGGTGTTGTTCATTTGGTGTTTTAAAGGGAGAAGCATTTCTAAGGAGGCCTGTCTTCCTCTTTCAGAGCCGGATGATAATACCATTAGGAAAAATATCATTCTGTGTGTGTGTGTGTGTGTGTGTGTGTATTCTGAAGGTATAGTAATTGCTGTACAAGATAATGTTGGTTACAGGTAACCTAAATTGGGCTACTTGATTTCCATGAAATAGTTCCTTTCCCCTGATCCCATCTGTTTGTGAACATTTACAGTGAAGGTACAGCAAACATATTTGACACTTAGGCTACATTTGAATCATTTAGCAGACACTATTATCCAGAGCGACTTACAGTCAGTGCAATCGATTTAAGATAGCTATGTGAGACAACCACATATCGTAGTCATAAGTAAGAACTTTCCTCAAGAAAGGCAAGTACAAGTTAGCAAACACCCTGCATCCAGTCAGAGAGGGAGAGGTTTTACTCCGCCCAAAATCTGTCCACGAAGTGAGGAATTTTTGTATGGAGATCAACAACAAAAATGAAATTGCTCATTTGCAACGTGAGGCTTATTTGATCTAATAGAAGTTTTGTGATGGTTAGGTTGTTACGAATGCACTGATATGGACCTGCTGTTCACACGCATATCTGCCCTCTCATTGGCTGGAACGGTCCCACCTGATCTCGACGACTCCTGCCTGCCTTCCATCTATGAAGACATGTATTTCCATTGTTAGTGCGGTCGAATATGTTGTCAATATAATATCGGGTGAACTGGATCTTTGCCGCTCCCAGTTCTCTATCCATCCTACTGGGATGCACAGAGGAATGCAGCCTGCGTCCCAAATGGCACCCTATTCCCTTTAAAGTGCACTACTTTTGACTAGATCCCTACGGCTTTCCCTATGGGCCCTGGGCAAAAAGTAGTGCACTATAAAGGGATAAGGGTGCCATTTGGGATGTATTCATAGGCCACATGATCAAAATTGGTCTTGATTGCATCAAAAACGGGCTTTGCTTAATCAAAAGAGAATAAGAACATACACACAGAAAAGGAATTGGCTTAATTGTTAACCTTACACAGATAGACAGGTTGATGATATGTGTGTGTGTGTGTGTGTGTGTGTGTGTGTGTTGCCCTGACGTTTCCTGAACTTTGACTTGCTAATAACCCTATAACTACAGAGAGGGAAACGGTGTGCTAATTACGAAGGAATAATGAATAAAACATGTATGTATTATTATGATCAGTGTAGCAGCATCCACAGAATGGAGAGAGGCGAAAGGGGGGGTAGTCGGTTTAAAAAGAGCAAATTGGCAGTAAATAATAGATGCATTTTTGGCACATTTCAAAATTGTTGCAGAGGAAATCAAAAGATAAAGAGAAAGCAAACAGTTCCCCCTTCCCTCTCCCCCCCCTCTCTCCTGACAACCCATACGCTGACCATGGCAGGCCTTTCAGTTTGTGTGTGTAAGTGTGTGTGTGTGTGTGAGAGAGAAATAGAGAGAGAGACAGAGACAGAGAGTACACAGTGGCAGAATACGTGACCACTGTGACTGACCCAAACGTAAGAAAAGCTTTGACTATGTACAGACTCAGCGAGCGTAGCCTTGCTATTGAGAAAGACCGCCGTAATGTTTACTGTACGTTTTTTATTGTTTATTTCACTTTTGTTTATTATCTATTTAACTTGCTTTTGCAATGTAAACATATGTTTCCCATGCCAATAAAGCCATTAAATTGAATTGAGAGAAAAAGAAGCGAGAGACGGGGAGACAGAGAGAGCCTTATCGACAGACTTCAGCTCCTAATGTAGCCAGCAGCATCACAGTGTAAATCTACACCATCTCTAAAATTACCACTAGCCGCCTTGGCAGAGAAACTCAATTAAATCTCTCCCCTCTCTCTCTCTGCCAGCCTGTTGCCCCTCCTCCCCCATATATCTGTCCCTAACCCCCTTTCTCCTAATTGTCACAACGGTACCCCGATACCACCCCCCACCCTCCATAAATCCATCCCCAGCACAAAACAAAAGAGAGATGCTAATGGCAGTGCATTTCAGAGGAACCCTTTTGACTGCTGCACTCCTGGGTGTGAGGGCAAGACTCAACCGCCCCAAGTGGCCCAAAGCTAATCTGCGATTTCTCATCTCCGCCACAACAAAAAGACAAAGCGAGGAATTGAGTCGAGTTGTTCATTACTGCATCAATCACTGGGTGAGCCTGTATGTGACCACTTAAGGAAAAAAACGTCATCTAGTTTTAATTACATTACATTGTCCATAACACACCACCCGCATTTATTATACATGAGCTGCCGGAGAGGAAAGAAACAGGCAGACATTTGTTACCGTGGCGACAGTGTGCTGTTATCTAACGAAGCGCAATTAGCGGGAAACAATTTCACATGGAGCTGGGACAAGAGAGCTGGGGCTGCAGTCAAATCATGCTCCCTCACTCTCTTTCGATTTGTGCTCTCGCCTCGCTCTTCCTCCCCCCATACCTGTACCTCTCTCTGTCTATCTATCTATCTACTGTTTCTCTCTAGGCACTCTCTCTCTCTCCCTCCCCCTCAATGGCTAGTCCTGTCATGACTTCATCAATAACCCCCGACCTCTCTGGTCCCCTATCCAGCCCTGTCTGTCCATCCCAGGACCGAAGGGACAGCTCATTCCATTAGAGGCCTCTAGGCCACAGGGACACACAAGACATGAAGATCATGTTATTGGCAAATGAATACAGAACAAGCAGCACACAGAGAGAGGAGGACTCACAAAGGCCCCTTTAACACTCGCCCCTCTCTTTTTCTAAAACATCATATTCTCTCCCTCTCTTATCAGGTCTTTAGGGACTCCTGCTCTTTTCCCCCTTTCCTTCCCTCACCAGTCCATCCATCCATCCCTCTCTCGCTCCCTCTGCCTTCAACATTGATTTCTGAATTAGGCCTGCGATATTAAATAATTAATATACTTGCCATGATTGATGTTTTGCATTAGCCCAATATTAGGTTATCAATCAACATCCACTTGGTTTAATGTAATAATATTGAAAAAGTGTCAGGGGCTGTCCGTCCAATTTGTATTTGAGGCAGCGCAGATAGTAATGTCGGTGTAACACAAGGCCGCCGAGATGGAAGTGGCTGGTTCTACATCCATGGGGGGCAGATTAGAGGACAGGGGGAGAAAAAGAGGGAGGGAGAGAGATAGTGGGAAGAAAGGGAGACAGATGAGGAGGAGAGGGAAAGGGAGACAGAGGAGAGAGAAAAAAAATCAAGAGAGTGAGAAAGACAGAGGGGGGGGGGGGGTAGGAGTTGGCACTGTGGACTCTACCCCGCACAAGCTCTGACTGTCTCTAATGTTTAATAGTGGTTTGTTTAATGTTCTTTTATTAACGATCAGTGAGACATAGCGTAGGAGTGAGCTTGTGACATCACTTCTCCTTTAGGCGCCTTAATAAAACCGATCAGTTACAGCCACACTGCCTTAACACACACACACAGTATGACATACTAAGGTTGCAAATTCCGGGTAACTTTGCCAAAATTCACAGGTTTTCCAGAAATACCGGATATTACATTATTTCTGGGAAAGTTAATGGAATTTTGCAACGCCATAAGACACTAATAACCTCTTCATCAATAGATGCATATTTGATTGAATAGCTTATTTAAGAGCCAGTCTACATTATTTGTGAGCTAGACAAATAATGTACTACACTGAACAAAAGTATAAACACAACATGCAACAATTACAAAGATTTTACTGAGTTACAGTTCATATAAGGAAATAAGTCAATTGAAATAAATTCATTAGGTCCAAATATCTGGATTTCACATTACTGGTCACAGACACCTTCTATAAAAAAAAGGAGGGGCTTGGATCAGAAAACCAGTCAGTATCTGGTGTGACCACCATTTGCCTCATGCAGCGTGCCACATCTCCTTCGCATAGAGCTGATCAGGCTGTTGATTGTGGCCTGTGGGATGTTGTCCCACTCCTCTTCAACGGCTGTGCAAAGTTGCTCGATATTGGCGGGAACTGGAACACGCTGTCGTACACGCCGATCCAGAGCATCCAAACATGCTCAATGGGTGACATGTCTGGTGAGTATGCAGGCCATGGAAGAACTGGGACAATTTCAGCTTCCAGGAATTGTGTACTGATCCTTGCAACATGGGGCCGTGCATTATCATGCTGAAACATATGGCAACAGCTCTGGTGGGCATTCCTGCAGTCAGCATGACAATTGGACACTCCCTTAAAACTTGAGACATCTGTGGCATTGTGTTGTGTGACAAAACTGCACATTTTAGAGTGGATTTTTATTGTCCCCAGCACAAGGTGCACCTGTGTAATGATCATGCTGTTTAATCAGCTTCTTGATTATCTTGGCAAAGGATAAATGCTAACTAACAGGGATGTAAACAAATTTGTGCACAACATTTGAGAGAAATTGGCTTTTTGTGCATATGGAACATTTCTGGGATCTTTAATTTCAGCTCATGAAACATGGGCCCGACACTTTACACGTTGCTTTATATTTTTGTTCAGTATAGAAATTAGAAATAGAGATAATAAATATTTCTCCCCTTCGGTATCTGACCTAGGTAAGTAAAAGCAGAAGGGAAACACGAGGGCTTTTGATTAAAAAGACAAAGAAAAGGAAAGTAGAGGAAATGGCCAGCGAGTGATGAAAGAGAGATGAAGGGAGCAGAGAGAGAGAGAGAGAGAGAGAGAGAGAGAGAGAGAGAGAGAGAGAGGGGGGGGGGGGGGGGGAGCACATCCAATTGGACAACCCCGGCCACAGAGCACGCTGCTCTCGCAAAATCAGTCAACCAACAGCATTGAAGGAAAGGGAAGGGGGAAAAAAAGAAAATAAGAAAAAAAGAAAATAAGAAAAAAAGCTTTGTCCTGTGTTTGTTCCCGTAAAAAGGATCATTATTTATCCCTACTTAATTAAGTAAAAGAGGACAAACAAGTCAACGTGTTAGAAAGAGCTCCATTTAATGCTCTGCCCTTTTGCTGCCGGGCCAATATTAGCAAATTGGAGATGTCTGGCGTATCCATCAGCTGGAGGACAGAGGCATGACTAGGAGTCTGTCTGGGGGCTGAGAGGCTGCAGCTCTAAGTCTGATGTCTGGCCTTGTCAGCATCATTAGCCCACATCTACATCTCTCTCTCGCTCTACTACATCTAATCCCTCTCTCTCTCTCTCTGTCTCTCTCGCTCTCACACATGGATCCTATATCATTTTACACTAACTACATACCGTTTCACTCTCTTTCGCTCATGGATGTCCCTCTCTAATCCTACTGTACATCTCACTCCCTTGCTCTCTCTCATCTGCCTGAGGCCCACAGCTCCTGGTAGCACACAATTCATTAAAGCCGGAGCTCCAGATCAAATCAAACTTTATTTGTCACATGCGCCGAATACAACAGGTTCACACCTTACCGTGAAATGCTTACTTACAAGCCCGTAACCAACAATGCAGTTCTAGAAAGAGTTAAGAAAATATTTACCAAAACGAACTAAAGTAAAAAAAAAAGATAAAAAGTAACACAATAAAATAACAATAACGAGGCAATATACAGGGGGTACCGGTACCGATTTGCAGGGGGGTACAGGTTAGTCGAGGTAATTTGTACATGTAGGTAGGGGGTAAAGTGACTATGCATAAACAATAAACAGCAGTGTAAAAACAAATTGGGGGGGGTCAATGTAAATAGTCCGGGTGGCCATTTGATTAATTGTTCAGCAGTCTTATGGCTTGGGGGTTGAAGCTGTTCAGGAGCCTTTTGGTCCTAGACTTGGCGCTCCGGTATCGCTTGCTGTACGGTAGCAGAGAGAACAGTTTATGACTTGGGTGACTGGAGTCTTTGACAATGTTTTGGCCTTTCCTCTGACACCGCCTAGTATATAGGTCCTGGATGTCAGGAAGCTTGGCACCAGTGATGTACTGGGCTGTACGCACTACCCTCTGTAGCGCCTTACGGTCCGATACCGAGCAGTTGCCATACCAGGCGGTGATGCAACCAGTCAGGATGCACTCGATGGTGCAGCTGTAGAACTTTTATGAGGATCTGGGGACCCATGCCAAATCTTTTCAGTCTCCTGAGGTGGGAAAGGTGTTGCCGTGCCCTCTTCACGACTGTCTTGGTGTGTTTGGACCATGTTAGTTCGTTGGTGATGTGGACCCCAAGGAACTTGAAACTCTCGACCCGCTCCACTACAGCCCTGTCGATGTTAATGGGGGCCTGTTCGGCCTGCCTTTTCCTGTAGTCCACGATCAGCTCCTTTGTCTTGCTCACATTGGAGGGAGAGGTTGTTGTCCTGGCACCACATTGCCAGGTCTCTGACCTCCTGCCTATAGGCTGTCTCGTCGTTGTTGGTAATCAGACCTACCACTGTTATGTCGTCAGCAAACTTAATGATGGTGTTGGAGTCGTCGTTCAGCCATGACTCGGCGAAACATAAGATATTACAGTTTATAATGTCCCGTTAGTAGGATAGTCTTGATCGATTATCATCCATTTTGTTTTCCAATGATTACACGTTGGCCAATAGAACGGATAGCAGTGGGAGTTTACTCGCTCGCCTACGAATTCTCAGAAGGCAGCCCGACCTCCGCCCCGTCTTTTCTTCACGCAAATGACGGGAATTTGGGTCCGTTCCTGAGAAAGCAGTACATCCTTAGAGTCAGACTCGTTAAAGAAAAAAAATCTTTGTCCAGTTTGAGGTGAGTAATTGTGGTTCTGATGTCCAGAAGTTATTTTTGGTCATAAGAAACGGTAACAGCAACATTATGTATAAAATAAGTAAAAAAATAAGTTACAAAACGTGAAAAAACTAACAAAATAGCACAGTTGGTTAGAAGCCCGTAAAACGGCAGCCATCCAATCCGGCACAATTCTTTGTCATCAGTGGTCAAGTTTGCATTAGGTCTTCAGGTTTTCCTACCTCGCCTCTTCTCTTTCTCTCACTCCCTCTTTCTCACGTATTCCCCCTACTTGACATGGAGATGAATATATTGAGTCAGAGTGAATGGAGGGGACATAAGGACTTGAGGTGCAAAGGAAGGCAAGTCATTTGATTTTCCAGGGCTAACAGAGGGGTCCATTAGCCCAGTGCTCATCACCTATGCATTATCCTAACCCTAACCCTCTCAGGCCTCCTCAACCTCCCCTGGTTGGTGGATGTAACCCTTTCACCACCGCAGCAGACTGGCCGTCTCAGCCGTATTCCTGAGGAGGGCTTCATTTATACCTTCAGAGACTTAAGATCTGAGCCTGGAGATAGAGAGCTGTCCTCAGAGATACTGGGAATGGATAGCAAAATCAAAAGGTATACAGTGTAAAGGCAATGTATTAGGAGGACAACCTGCATCATACGAGTACACAATGTATTAGGAGGACAACCTGCGTCATACGAGTACACAATGTATTAGGAGGACAACCTGCATCATCAGTACACAATGTATTAGGAGGACAACCTGCGTCATACGAGTACACAATGTATTAGGAGGACACCCTGCATCATCAGTACACAATGTATTAGGAGGACAACCTGCATCATCAGTACACAATGTATTAGGAGGACAACCTGCGTCATACGAGTACACAATGTATTAGGAGGACAACCTGCGTCATACGAGTACACAATGTATTAGGAGGACAACCTGCATCATCAGTACACAATGTATTAGGAGGACAACCTGCATCATATGAGTACACAATGTATTAGGAGGACAACCTGCATCATATGAGTACACAATGTATTAGGAGGACAACCTGCGTCATACGAGTACACAATGTATTAGGAGGACAACCTGCATCATCAGTACACAATGTATTAGGAGGACAACCTGCGTCATACGAGTACACAATGTATTAGGAGGACAACCTGCGTCATATGAGTACACAATGTATTAGGAGGACAACCTGCATCATATGAGTACACAATGTATTAGGAGGACAACCTGCGTCATACGAGTACACAATGTATTAGGAGGACAACCTGCGTCATATGAGTACACAATGTATTAGGAGGACAACCTGCATCATATGAGTACACAATGTATTAGGAGGACAACCTGCATCATATGAGTACACAATGTATTAGGAGGACAACCTGCATCATATGAGTACACAATGCATTAGGACAGAGCACGCCCCTCGCAACTAACCAAACAGTAGCATGCTAAGCCACACACACCTGTACAGCCGATTCAAAGCTGTGTAGACGTGTGTTCATACTTCATACACACTCTCTCCCCCTCATCATCAGTTAAACACTGCACAACCCACCACACAGAGTAACCACAATCGACCAATATCACCACACAAGGCATAGCTTAAAAGCAATAAACTTGTCACCACAAGACGGGGTATCCTCCACAAAGACAGACGCAGAGTGACAGCTCCTAGAAAATGAATGGGGGCGAGTAAGATGACTGCTGTCAAATATCAGCGAGGAAGAAAGAGAGAGAGGGAAAATGAGAGAGAGAGGGAGAGCGAGGAGGGGCGACGGTATGAAGGAGAAGACATAATATTGTCAGTCAGAGCAACAGCTCACCTCGTCAACCAAGCGTGTCATTGAGCATTTAAAGTTGTTAGACAGCTGATAAGCACGGCAGGAATATGTATTAAAGGAGGGGGAGAGAGAGAGAGATGTGTGATGCAGAGGAGGCTTATCCAACTGATGCAGGGTCCACTGATCAAGTGTGTGTGTGTGTGTGTGTGTGTGTGTGTGTGTGTGTGTGTGTGTGTGTGTGTGTGTGTGTGTGTGTGTGTTTGTGCGTGCGTGTGTGTGTGTGTGGTTTGAATAGAATAAAGCGACAGGGGGCTAGAGGAGGTTGCCACTGTACAATAAGATATGAACGACTCGGCTCTCAATCCCTGATTGTCATCTCTATAACTCCGTTTGTACACCAATAGAAATTGTACTCCTGTGCGTATGCACTAGAGGTCGACCGACTATGATTTTTCAACGCCAATACCGATTAAATCGGCTGATTTTTATATATATATTTGTAATAATGACAATTACAACAATACTGAATGAACACTTTTATTTTTAACTTAACTGCTGCTGCCTATACATAAATAAAATCTATTTAGTCTCAAATAAATAATGAAACATGTTCAATTTGGTTTAAATAATGCAAAAACACAGTGTTGGAGAAGAAAGTAAAAGTGCAATATGTGCCATGTAAGAAAGCTAACGTCTAAGTTCCTTGCTTAGACCATGAGAACATATGAAAGCTGGTGGTTCCTTTTAACATGAGTCTTCAATATTCCCAGTTAAGAAGTTTTAGGTTGTAGTTATTATAGGAATTATAGGACTATTTCTCTCTATACCATTTGTATTTCATATACCTTTGACTATTGGATGTTTTTATAGGCACTATAGTATTGACAGCCTAGTCTCGGAAGTTGATAGGCTTGAAGTCATAAACAGCTCTGTGCTTCAAGCATTGCGAAGAGTTGCTGGCAAACGCAGGAAAGTGCTGTTTGAATTAATGTTTACGAGCCTGCTGCTGCCTACCACCGCTCAGTCAGACTGCTCAATCAAATATCAAATCATAGACTTAATTATAATATAATAAACACACAGAAATACGAGCCTTAGTTCATTAATATGGTCAAATCCGGAAACTATCATTTCGAAAAAAAAAACGTTTATTCTTTCAGTGAAATACGGAACCGTTCCGTATTTTATCGAACGGGTGGCATCAATAAGTCTAAATATTGCTGTAACATTGCACAACCTTCAATGTTATGTCATAATTATGTAAAATTCTGGCAAATTAATTACGGTCTTTGTTAGGAAGAAATGGTCTTCACACAGTTCGCAACGAGCCAAGCGGTCCAAACTGCTGCATATACCCTGACGCGAATGAGCTTTTGTTAAATCATTACCCGTTTGGCGAAGTAGGCTGTGATTCGATGATAAATTAACAGGCACTGCACTGATTATACGCAATGCAAGACAGCTAGTTAAACTAGTAATATCATCAACCATGTGTAGTTAACTAGTGATTATGTTAAGATTGATTGTTTTTTATAAGTTTAATGCTAGCTAGCAATTTACCGTGGCTCCTTGCTGCACTCGCGTAACAGGTGGTCAGTCTGCCACGCAGTCTCCTAGTGGACTGCTATGTAATCGGCCATAATCGGCGTCCAAAAATGCAGATTACCGATTGTTATGAAAACTTGAAAATCGGCCATGCCGATTAAATCGGTCGACCTCTAGTATACACACAGAGGTAGTAGCTATTTCAAACTGTTAAGAGGATTGGGGAGGGAGGGATGGAGGGGCCAGGCCGGGGGGGGCAGAGGGGTGGGGTTAAGAAAATGAATGGTAGGGCTGTCACTTGTCCCCCTCTACAATGGAAACACAGACAAAAGTCAGGGGCTGCGTCGCAAATGGCAGCGTATTCCCTTTATAGTGCGCTACCATTGACCAAAGCACTATGAGTCCTGGTCAAAAGTCGTGCACTATATATAGGGAATAGGGTTCCATTTGGGACTCAAAGGATGTTTTTAATCAGATCACGATGCCCCCGCCCCCCTGACACAGAGTCACACCTCCCCTCTCCTAGCTCACTAGACACGATTTACTACTCTTAGCATAATCCCAAAAAGCATAATCGCAAAAAAGAACATTAAAAGTGGGGTAACCCATTCTCCACTTTATGTTGCTCCCAAAAGAGGGTTAAGTGCAGTCGATAAAAAGTGGGGGGAGATGAGCTGTAATATTTGACTGATTTAATGGCTGCCTGCCTCCACTCCACCCCTACACCCTCTCCAACCCACCCATACCAGAGCTGACAGAAACCAGGGAGTATGGCGCAAGGGTTTAGGGAGTAAGGGTTTAGAGATTAGGGAGTAAGGGTTTAGGCCGAGTTACTTTGTGACAAATGGTGTTGTTGAAAAAAGATATACCAATAGAATGTTTGTTTGATTTATTTCTTAATTGAGTGAGTGAGTGAGTGGGGAGTTAGTACTAAGAGTTTAGAGGGAGTTGTGCGAGGGAGTTGTGCGAGTGAGCAGGTCAGTGAGACTGTTAGAGAGAGCGTTACCAGGGGAGACCTGACAGTCCACTCAGCTAATGTCTGATAGTTCAGAGCACATTAATAGTTTAGCGAGATGAGGGGAGCGCCGCTTAATAATTAAGCAGGATCATAGCCCTGCCATATGACTTAGATAGACGACTGCTCCAGGGTCAAATGGGTCATCTTCATCACCATTGTTATTATTGCTAGCATCATCATCTTCATCATTGTTAATATCGTCATCCTCATCATCGTCAGCTATACTAGCATCTCATCTCTCGTCAGTTTCTGAATACACTCCCATCCCTCTAATCACTACCTGTACTCAAAGTGTAACTGAGACCCTGGTGAGGCCCTGGTGAGGCCCTGGTGAGGCCCTGGGCGATCTCAGAACACAGCCACCAACATTCAGGGAGCCACGCAACAACGTGACAAAAGAACGCTCCCCGTGCCAAGAAGAGGGGAGTATAGACGCAGAGATTTATCTCAACGAGCTAGGAGGCCAGAGTTTCCCTGTCCCTCTCCTTTACCTCTGTATAGGAGACTGTCACATACTCACAGTAGAGCCCCATTGAAAAGCCACTGTGTCACACAAATACAGCACACCTGGGAGGAGGGGTGGGGGCGGCCACTGATTAAACACTCACCAATCATAAACCCAGACTGAATCAGCACCTCCGGATCGACTCGCACATTATTCACCCCCCAGGCCACGGAGCCACCGAGAGAATAGACATGTACCATGACTCCTTTACTACATCGGTCCATTGGCCCCATCTCACTGGTGGTGGAAGGAATTTCATTATAAAGCTGTTTTAAAGAAAATTGACTTCTTTTTAAAGCAAAGGATGGGGAGGAGGAAGCGGGAAGGACAAAGAGCAAAAAAGACAGAGATAGAAGGGAGAGAGAGACCGAGAGAGAGCAATCAATCCCCCCCCCCGTTCCTTCAATAGCCAGAGTCCTTTTCATGTCGCCACAATTAGAAACTTTGCCTAATCAGAAAGAGAAAAAAAAAAAATCTCCCTATTATGGAACGAGAAACAATGCCACTCTCTCACTCCCAAACATTTTCTCCTCCCTCCAAAAAAAAAACTACTCCATAGATTGAAAATACTTCTCGTACACAAAGAACAATGCGCGGCGGTATAGAGGAGCGGAGGGGATGCTTCGTCGTATTGAAATCACACGTGGAAATCTTTTGGCTTGCGTACGTCGCAGACCCCAGAAACCGATGGGGAACAATGGTGCACCGAGCACAGCATCTGTCATGGCAGAATATAAAAAGATGATCTTGGCACAAAACGAAGAAGGAGAAAAAAAAGGGAGGAAAAAAGGAGGGGAAGGAAGGTGGGGGGGGGGCGAGGGCTCTAATTCATTTGCAAATCAGGCCCCACCGTTCGGCTTCTATTTCAGGCTGGCGGTAAGTGCCAGGAGTTAACAAGTAATCAGTTTCAATCCTTGCCTTCAATTGTACACTACGCCCTCATACGACTCTCTACAGGGGCAGAGGGGGGAATAGCAATCTGTCTGCTGAAGCAGCATACACACACACACACACATCTTAACGGACAGACACACACCTTAACGCACAAACAAACAAACAAAAAACGTGACGCGCAAACACACACCTTAAAACACATAGGACTAGTATGCTTTGTACAATACGCACTGACACACACACACACGCGATGGAGACAAGGTGACATAAAGGGGTAGCAGATAAAGAATAAAACAACAACTGGAAGCTGAAAGGATGTGATGGTGTGGCTGTAGGGAGGGATAGAAGAGAAAGAGAAGAAGTTCCTGAACAGAGGTGTTCTTGGCCTGTTGTCAGCTTGGGGCCCGCTGCCTGAGAGGCTGTGTTCATGACTCTCCTGCTGGGTTTAGTCTTCTCTCCTTTTCTCTCTCTGCCTCTCTCGTCTTTTTCTTTCTTTCTCCCTAACTCTCTCCCTCCTGACCTGCGCGGGCCCGAGGCCCTCTGAGGCCCCTTCTCGAGGAGCGTTCATTCTCCTTCCCCGCTCAGTAATCTGGCAGCTCCAACAACATGGTGCTACAGTACAACCTGCCACACAGCAACACAGACACCCCCCCCCCCCCCCCCCCTCCTTTCTCTCTGCCACTCAGTCTCTCCCTTGGTCAGTTAAACAATACACTAACCTCAGGTCTACTGCGTGCGTGCGGGTGTGTACGGAACTAAACACGCTCGCACACACAAACACACCTGATTTATCCCAGCAGGCCTGCCCGGCTGAGTGACAAAGCAGCGCTCGGGGTGATATTGTTTTGTCTTTCTGACCGACGGACAGAACAAGAGAAAGAAAGGAGAAAAAGAGAGACTTATGGCCACTGCTTAGTGCATGCACAGCGGAGAGAGAGAAAGGCATCGACTAGGTCCAGATGATATGAATAACAATAAGGCTGAGAGGCGATATGGGGCCTTTCTCCCTCTTCCTCTCTCTCCAGACCCTGATAACCTGCAGACCGTCGGGCCCCCACCCGGCCCACTCTGAGTGAGTCAGGCTTTGTGGCCACTTATCCTGGCTGTACACTTGTAAGGGAGAGCCGAGATAATCACCCTAATCTAATTAGGGTTAAAGAGGGCCATGACTGACACACCGCGCCGTCCAGCCGACACCTCCACTGGCCCGAATCCTGTTTGCATTCCCCCCCAAAAAAAGAAGGTTGTCATATTGATTATGCAAACGAGGGGCTAACGGGTATCGCTACCGGGCTCTCCTGCCAGACGGCTGCAGCTGACAGCGGACTAGCTGGGGAGCAGCAGGAGGGAGAGAGGGAAAGAGACGGCGGGAGAGAGAGAGAGAGGGGGATTAGCCTGTTTGGTTTAGTGGTTTAGGCCAATTTGTGTCCTCCATCCCTCTCGCCCCCCGTTTTTCCCCCAGCCTTTTTTAAAATCTATTTTCCTTATACATCTGTTTTCTTGCCTAAAGAACGTCTATGTAAAGTCTGTGTTAACCTATCGCAGTAGAGAGAGTATAGGCTATAGAGTGGATTGGGGAGAGAAAGGTCGTTCTGCGGTCCTTTTCCGCTCCATCGTGATGGAGATTAGGTGCAGGCCTATACGTGGCTGCTGGTCGGGAGATAAACTCAACACAAAGCATACGTATCACTCTCTCTCGTATTACCCCCACAAGCTTCATCAACCTCTACCTTGTCTCTTTCTTTCGTTCATTTCTCCGACAATAGAAATGACAGGACCTCTTTCGGTAGTAGAATGATAAGTCAATGCGACGAAAGGAAGTCCCTCCTCACTAATCCAGCCAACCAGGACCCTGTGACTCCGCTCCCACACAATCACACAACTTGCCTTAGTGTGTTCAAACACTGTGGCTAATTATACTTGCTCATGTGACAGGGGACCTTGTGTCAGCTTTGTCTTATTAGAATTGACACACTTGAAGTAGAGTAGCTAATAGAGAAGAGAGAGACGTATTATTATTTTTTTGGGGTGGGTGAGGGTGCGTGTGTGTGTGTGTGAGTGAGTGAGAGAGAGAGAGATAGAGAGCTAGAGTGTAACGAGGGCGAGATATGGCAGTAGGCCTAAGGTTAGTGTCGTTTTTAACTGACCAGGGAAAGAGTGAGTGGCAGAGAGAAAAGGGGGGTGGTCAGCGTTGCGGTGCTGCCAGATTACTGAGGGGACAACCCTCCATCTAAACCGAGCACTCCGCTCCGCCACCTCTGGTCTCTTGGCCCTCCCACCCCAACAGGAGGGCAGCTCCCACTCAGCCCAGCCAATGCTGTTCTCTGTCCTGGCACCCCCTTGGTAGAACAGCTTCCCCCTAAAGTCAGGACAGCGGAGTCCCTGCCCATCTTTCGAAGACGTCTGAAACCCTACCCCTTTTGAAGAGTATTTAAATAACTCACGGCGCCTCCGATAATGTACTTGATACGATTGTGACGTGTTGTCTCACATAGCCATCTTAAGACGAACGCACTAACTGTAAGTCGCCCTGGATAAGAACGTCTGGTAAACGGCTAAAATGTACAAATGTGAGAACACAGGCATAGAGATCCTGTAATTCGCCATTTGTGTTCTATATGCAATTCGACGCACAAAGTATTGTAAGTGAAAACAGGAGGAGGGAGCTGGGCTTGGTCTCTGAAGCTGTGTCTGGTGTTGCAGTAACTCATGCGTGTTGACACCTAACAGACAGAGCTTGTTAGTCATTCTGCCTGCCATCCAACTCACCGCTAATTGCATTCATATAACGTGCTAATCACCACAGACGGCACTTTGTAAAAAGATGACGCAGATCATCTTGTGTGTGTGTGTGTGTGTGTGTGTGTGTGTGTGTGTGTGTGTGTGTGTGTGAAACGTGCAGACTCACACACAGATAAACACACACACACCCAAAACCTGGGATAGGGTGTTTATCTGATATTCATGGAACATTAAGAAGGCCCAAAGACTCCAGACTGTGTGTGGTTGCAGTGTGTGTGTGTGTGTGTGTGTGTGTGTGTGTGTGTGTGTGTGTGTGTTCTGCCCACTCACTGATGTTGTCAGGTGTCATAACACCAGCTTTTGCTTAATTTATCAATTTGATTCATTTCGGTGTGAAATTGAAACCTGGCTGATTTTCTGGCCCTTTGTTTTCCTTAGGGAAATAAAAACCACTGTGTGTTTGTGAGTTATGGTGACGTTGTCCAAAAAGGGCTCACCTAGACCGATGTCTGAAGTCTGTCTACATTAGCAAACGTACACATAAGGAGAAGTAGGTGAATTATGTCTCTCTCTTGATTAGGGAACTGAATCGCATGCAGAATATTTCTAAACTGCATACTTTCCCTCCAAAAGTTCTCGCTGTGAATGGGAGAGGTAGCGAGGGCGAGGCAGGGACATCGAGAAAGATACGAGTTGGGAAGGAGGGAGGACGAAGAACAAAAGTATTTCATTCACATCCGACTATGAGATCAAACTCTCCCTCTTCTCTTTCCTATCAAACCCTGTTCCTCACACTCGCCTCAGTCCCCTCATCTACCGGAGAAACCACAAACCGGGGGGGGGGCAGTTGAGAAAGCGTATCGCTTCATAAAACACTGCTCCGTTGATATCAGACGTCTCTATCCCGGGCCGTGTAATATTCTGTCACGCGTTTGTGTGCATTAGCGCTGTTTTATCACGTGGGAATATGATTTCATATGTCCCGCAGTCAGAGCAGAGTAGAATTAATGAAGTCGGGGGTAAGTACGTGTGGTAAAATAACTATATTAGTGGAACCATCAGGATGGGAGGAGTGTGTGTGTGTGTGTGTGTACAGGCAGAGAAAGATTGAGAGAGAAGCATTACCCCACGTGATGAATGAAACATTGGGGAAAGAAATCTAAACTTGAGTGGGACTGGGAAAAGGATACGGAGAGATGCTGGCAAGCTTCATAAGTTGAACGTGCTGTGCGTTAATGTTCAATCACAGCCGTGTGTGTTTCAGCACGTGCGTGCTCTGCCACTGAAATTAAACAAAGGCCATTTGCTCAACAGCAATAAACTGGGACTCCCATATACTCACACTTCGGTACTTCCACCATACACAAGTTAGTTTGGTAGACAGCTGGATGCAGATTTGTTGTGGATAGAGTGGATGTGATGGGTTCGGGTGGATCTGTGCATAACGTGGGTTTGCGTACGTGTGTGTGTTAGGGATGTGACAAATGGAAAGACATGATTAACGGCATTTTTTAAAATCGGTTTTCAGTTAAAACGGTAAGAAAAATGCATAACATTTCATGTGAACTCACAATACTGCTGCCAGCAACAGATTGGGTCTCATTGTGCGTCCCTTTCACATG
The DNA here is from genome assembly GCF_901001165.1 of Salmo trutta. Taxonomy (NCBI): domain Eukaryota; kingdom Metazoa; phylum Chordata; class Actinopteri; order Salmoniformes; family Salmonidae; genus Salmo; species Salmo trutta. Next base: position 3,847,755 of record NC_042982.1, on the reverse strand, counting down.
GTTAAGCATTGCACCCGTACTACCCTTACTGATCCTCAATTCCACCTCACAAAGTCAGCATTTCCTTCTCGTTTAACTTCTCAAAGTATTGCCATACAGGACTTCGCTACTGTCGCTTGACTTTCTCTGCTATTTATCCAACTGTTAACGACGATGACTTAGTGGTGGAGTGTCGACTCCAAATTAATTGATTCCTCAACTCCCGGTACCGACTCCAATTTCAGAGTGTCAAGACTCTTTAGCTTAAGTATTTTTGAAACGGAGGAGACTGATTACCTGCTGTACCTCTGAGAACACAAAGGGGCACAGTATAGGCAGGTCGGCCACCAGGCAGACAGAGTCGGAACCGTCCACTAGGCCCATCCATCTGCAATCAAAAGCTGTATCTCGCAATTTCTTGGCTTGCATTGTCTCGCAACTTCAGTAATGCGGGGCCTATCAATGAATAGGCTCGGATATTGAGATGAGCGAAATGCAACACTTCACTCTCACACACAGCATCTTTGCAGAGGCTTTTGTTGAGCCTTGCGCTTCAACACTCTTAATTGTTGCGGAAATTGACCCACTATGCTGTTTACTTTCTGCACCTACGATATCACTGAGTCTACCTTTAAATGACACAGCTTTCCCTAGGCCTTTACAGCCTATCGTCTACTTAGGCTATAACGTGGAAAATAATGTTTTGTGATAACTGCACTGTGATTTTAATTTGGTGCGGTTAAAAACTAAAGAACATTTTTTCTATTAGACATAAGGACTCCAATTTCATGTAATAATTTAAACGTTCACACCCCTAGCTTGTGTATGTCTGCGTTCTCTGCCACTGAAATGAGACAAAGGCCATTTGCTCAACAGCTGGGACTCGCATACATTTACTCACGCGTTTGTACTTACATATTGTGTGTTTGTGTGTTATGAAATCTATTTTCCCCCCTCTTAGCTCAGTGTAGACTAGTATTGCATAGCTACTAAGCCGAGCACAGATACGGTTGTATGTCTTTCTTCACCTGCAGGTGAGTCTGTACAAACAGACTTGACAATGATGTAACTCAAGCAATTAAAGACTGGAAGGGGAAGAAAGGGCACCAGGCATCTTCTAACAAAACGAAATAGAACAAACCCAAATGAAGACGCAAACTCAATCGGTAATTTGTTAAGCGATACAGTGAGGCGTTATGATCTATTGTGTGTGTCTGAGGACGAGTGAGGACGCAAAGCGCACGTGAGAATAATTAACTGAAGCACGCCACACACATTCACCAATAGATGTCTAACAGGACATGTAAACACTACTATGTCTTCTTCTTTGATGCCTGGCAATATCATATTATAGGAAGAATAAACTCAAGCCATAATCATTCAAAAATGTATAATGGTAAAGAGAGTCATATGATGGTATGATACTAGTTAGTATAGAAGCTAATAGATGGATTGGCCTGATGATGATGGTGATGACTTGCTATCATCCCTGTCGTCTCCTATAGCCCTGTCGTCTCCTGTGGTGAAATCCAGTGTCTCTGCTCCTCCGATAAGCAGCAGCATTGCGGTAGTGACAAAACTGACAGCTGGATCAAAGTCCTCACTAAGCAGCTCCAGGTGGCTGTTTAGAGGTGTCAAGCACTTCGCCATCTCTAGTTTAGTCCCTCTTTAACCCACTCATTTGTGGATGATACGCGTTGCTCTGTAACAAGCGAGAAAGTGTTTCAAGGCATATGTAAAACAATGCTTTCACTCAGGGTTAGGTTGTTTCTTGTTTTTGACAGCCCAAGCACCTTTTTCATCCTCTCCCCCCACTCTCAATTATTAGAGCCTGAGCTGGAAGTTATGATAATCTTCACACACGCACGCACACACATGCACGCACTTCACACCTGCACCTCCTTCCGCCCCGAATTTGCATCCAGGTTGCAGTGGGAGAGAAGCAGTGTGATGCTAGACGGTGTGTGTGTCTGTGTTGTGTGTGTGTGTGTGTGTGTGTGTGTGTGCGGGGAGGGCTCGGCAGTGCAGCCCTTTAGAGTGTCTGTCAAGATCAAAGACGGCCCCTTTCAGAACGGCTGGCTGCCTGGCTGACACGGCGCCGTGTGTGGTGCTGTTTTCATTAAACATTTATCACACTCCTGGTATGACAGCAGGCAACTTGGTGCTCGGGCAACATGTTTTCATGCAAAATGTATTGAAAAAGACGAGCGCTTGTTGTCGTTCATGCTGGTGGCAAAGGGTAAACGGGTGATTGTTGAGGTGTCTGTGTGTGTCTGTGTGTGTGTGTGTGTTGGATAGGGCTGGGCGATATGGCCTAAAAATCATATCTAAATTTTTTTTTTATGAGCAATTCACGATACATTTGAAGTCGGAAGTTTACATACACCTTAGCCAAATACATTTAAACTCAGTTTCACAATTCCTGACATTTAATACTAGTAAAAATTCCCTGTCTTAGGTCAGTTAGGATCACCACTTTATTTTAAGAATGTGAAATGTCAGAATAATAGTAGAGAATTATTTATTACAGCTTCTATTTTTTTCATCACATTCCCAGTGGGTCGGAAGTTTACATACACTCAATTAGTATTTGGTAGCATTGCCTTTAAATTGTTTAACTTGGGTCAAACGTTTTGGGTAGCCTTCCACAAGCTTCCCACAATAAGTTGGGTGAATTTTGGCCCATTCCTCCTGACAGAGCTGGTGTAACTGAGTCAGGTTTGTAGGCCTCCTTGCTCGCACACGCTTTTTCAGTTCTGCCCACAAATTTTCTATAGGATTGAGGTCAGGGCTTTGCGATGGCCACTCCAATACCTTGTCTTTGTTGTCCTTAAGCCATTTCGTCACAACTTTGGAAGTATGCTTGGGGTCATTGTCCATTTGGAAGAACCATTTGCGACCAAGCTTTAACTTCCTGACTGATGTCTTGAGATGTTGCTGGAGTGACTGGTGCACTTCACAAGATAGATGGCTGCATGAGGAAAGAAAATTATGTGGATATATTGAAGCAACATCTCAAGGCATCAGTCAGGAAGTTAAAGCTTGGTCGCAAATGGGTCTTCAACTGTATATACAAAAGAGGTTCTCTCTAAATAAACGTTGTTATACAATTTCAATTCAAATACACTGCCTTTCAAACAGTCAGCAATAATGTAATGAATTCAGGAATTGTAAAGTTATACCTAGGCTAAATATAAGCTTTCCACAACCATAAGACCCCCTAGTAATTAAAATATTTAATCAAAATAGTTTAATTAACCTACTTTTTTTGTTGCAATAATCAGTGATCTTGCTTTCAAGTCTGTCTATGAAAATGCCTTTCTTTTAACAAATGTAACTAGTACCAAGCATAATGCACATTCACTAATAATGACTAACTTCTTGTTGCAGGTATTAGGCTAAAGAAAATGAACAATCTCTAAAGCCTACGTGCTAGTGATCAGCGAGCTAATCTTTATATTTCAGGTTTAGCCAACTTGGACCTATTTGCTAGCTAAGGTTGAACAATAGAATTGTAATTTGTGCTTCTACACCTGCATTGCTTGCTGTTTGGGGTTTTAGGCTGGGTTTCTGTACAGCACTTTGAGATATCAGCTGATGTAAGAAGGGCTATATAAATACATTTGATTCGATTTGATTTATGAACACACCCTTCTGTCCGTCTCCAGGTGTCTGAACAGCATGCTAGCCTGTCTACTTTGTTCAGATGTTGAAATCAAGTGGCCTACCTTATTTCACAGAATCAGAACGTGTTGCCAATTCCTTATATAAATGTGTTTCATGCTTATTGCACATTTATAAAACTCAGACTAGGTAGCTAGTATAAGTGTCTTTGGCTAAAATACTGCAAGCATTATGCCCCATGTACACTAACACATTACGTGGTACCCCAATGCCACGAGCGACAAACTGAGCATTCCTTTTCCAGAATCAATGTTCATTGATTCTCTCGTGATAGTAGTGTCTGCTCAGCGCGCAATTTGAGTGGTTGAGACATAAAAAGGTTATTGTTAGAAAAGTTTACTTCTACCTCTTTTACAGTAAAATGATGTGCTTTGGTGTCCGTTCTGTTGGACCAAATCTCAAATGCAAATAGCGAGTTGAAACGTCTTGTCAGAGAGGAAGACGTGATCTCTCAACTGTGATGGCGTGAGAAGCAGGGGGAGGGGCTTGGTGTGTGTGTGAACCATAGAGGAAGAGGCGACGAGGCGAAGCGAGAGGTTTCACTCTCGCTAAAAATCTGTCCAAAATGAGCCCAATGCATTTCTATGCTTGGCGCCTGCCTTCCCACCTTTGGGACAGCGACTCCCATTGTTAGGGCGGAGGTCTCTTCATTATATGCATATCTCTGGTGTAAATGGGGAGGTGGACACAGCACAAAAGGAGGGAAAGAAACGAGACCAAAAATACAACACGAGAACAAGCGGACATAAATGCTCATACAAATGGAGAAAAAAAAAACGGGATTCTTGCGAAACAGGCATTTGGAATATCGTGCAAAAACATACATTCAAAATAATTTGATATATCACCCAGCCCTAGTTTTGGAAGGGGGGCCCCAGAATCCCTAGCTGAGTGTTGATAATGGCCAATGTGGTGAAAGGTGATGCATGGTATGTTTACCGGAAGGAGCAAATGCAAACAGAAGGCGTGCGGGGGAATGTGTGTGTAGGAAGCAGAGCCTTGTTTACCCAGGCTACCCAATAAAGGTCAGGAGGTCGGCATGTAATCCACTCCTTGTATTTACTGACCACACTGAAGCACGCACACACTTCACTGAAAGCTTACTCTTTGGATAAAACGATGTACAGGTTCAGTCTTTTCTCTTTGTTTGCACGTCACAGCACAGCTTGCCACACCTGCCTGGGTCAAAATCCCCAGAGGAATAATATTTCACTGCATTAAATTGAAATAACAAATGCCACGTGTCCTCCTCATCATCATCAGGAAAATGAAATGATTTGGTGTCTGCCTTTCTCTCACGGATTTTGACCCAGACGAGTGCAGCTTGATGTGCTTTGACTCGAACTCGAACAAAAAACAGACTGCACCTTAACTTGTTTAATTCAATGATTCTGAAGTCAGACTTAAATTAGTAGATAGGCTAAATAGTAGACGCAGGGCTTAGTCTACAATGTTTTCAAATCACTGTACCAAACATACTCTTCTTTGACTTACTACCAGCCCAGAGGTCGATTGCATTTTAAGACACTCTCTCGCTCTCTACTATTAAACCTCTCCCCTGTCCACATAAACACTTCACTCCATACCTTCCAAACCCAATCTGTCTGGAGAAAATTACATCTTTACCGTCCATCTCTTCTCCCACATCGCTCTACATAACAATCCAAACCTGCATCCCGACTATCTCCCTGCTCAGTGCTCACCATCTAACCCGACACACAGAGAGAGAGAGAAATACAGAGACAGCATAAAAAAAACATTTTGTTGACAAGTACATTTACATAACCCTCCTAAATCCGAGGTTGGCCTGTCATGTTTGCTACTCATAACCTGCTGCTTATAATCCTAGCCTCATTTTTCCTCCCTGATCCATAAAACCAACCGGGCCCAGCAAGCCAAATTATCATCCTCCACTTCTCCCCATCACTCCAGCCAGCCAGTCTCATGAAACAGCAATAAAGTGGAGGTGGGGGGTGGATATTGATTATGTGGAGAGAGGAGAGAAGAGGAGAAGAGAGGAGGGGAGAGAGGGAGGAGAGGAGCGAGGGAGGAAAAAGGAGAGAAAAGAGGAGAGAGGAGAGCAGGGCTGCTGGAGCTCCCAAACCTAATTGGATTGTGGATAGATTTTATTTGGCCAGGTCTGGGCTCTGTCATCACACTCCAGGCCTGGCTGCCTATGGAAGCCCACGCGCACATGCACACACACATGGATAGATAATACACAATGCTAAACATGTTACAGCAATGAAAAGCTGCCCAGTTCACAGAGTAGCATACAGTGCCTTCAGAAAGTATTCACACCCCTTGACTTTTTCCACATTTTGTTGTGTTACAGCCTGAATTTAAAATGGATTATATTGATATTTTGTGTGTCACTGGCCTATACACAATACCCATAATGTCAAAGTGGAATTATGTTTTTAGACAGTTTTACAAATTATATATATAAAAAAAAAATGAAATGTCAATAACTATTCAACCACTTTGTTATGGCAAGCCAAAATAAGTTCAGGAGTAAAAATGTGCTTAACAAGTCAAATAATAAGTTGCATGGACTCAATCTGTGCAATATTAGTGTTTAAGATGATTTTTCAATGAGTACCTCATCTCTGTACCACACACATATAATTATCTGTAAGGTTCCGAGCAGTGACTTTCAAAAACAGATTTAACCACAAAGACCAGGGAGGTTTTCCAATGCCTCGCAAAGTCAGGCACCTATTGGTAGATGGGTAAAAAGAACTATAAATAAAAAAAGCAGACATTAAATATCCTTTGAGCATAGTGAAGTTATTCATTACACTTTCGATGGAGTATCAATACACCAAGTCACCACAAAGCTACAGGCGTCCTTCCTAACTCAGTTGCCGGAGAGGAAGGAAACCGCTCAGGGATTTCACCATGAGACCAATGGTGACTTTAAAACAGTTACAGAGTTTAATGGCTATGATAGGAGAAAACTGAGGATGGATCAACAGCACTGCATCCACAATACTAAGATAATTGACAGAGTGAAAAGAATGAAGCCTGTACAAAATAAAAACATATTCCAAAACATGCATCCTGTTTGCAATAAGGCACTAAAGTAAAATTGAAAAAGATTTGGCAAAGAAATATACTTCATGTTCTGAATATAAAGCATTATGTTTGGGGCAAGACCAACAACACATCATGGAGTACCATTCTTCATATTTTCGAGTATGGTGGTGGCTGCATCATGTTATGGGTATGCTTGTCATTGGCAAGGACTAGGGAGTTTTTAGGATGAAAATAAACAGAATAAAGCTAAGCGCAGGCACAATCCTAGAAGAAAACCTTGTTCAGTCTGCTTTCCAAAAGATACTGGGAGACAAATTCCCCTTGCAGCAGGACAATAACCTAAAACACAAGGCCATATACACTGGAGTTACTTACCAAGAAGACATTGAATATTCCTGAGTGGCCTAGTTACAGTTTTGACTTAAATCGGCTAGAAAATCTATGGCAATACTTGAAAATGGCAATGATCAACAACCAACTTGACAGAGCTTTAAGAATTTAGCAAATAATAATGTGCAGACATGTACAATCCAGATGTGCTAAACTCTTAGAGACTTACCCAGAAAGACTCACAGCTGTAATCACTGCCAAATGTGATTCTAACATGTATTGACTCAGGGTGTTAAATACTTATCATTTTGTCTAGATCGTTGACCAAAAAATGACAATTAAATCCATTATAATCCCACTTTGTAAAACAAAAACATTTGGAAGAAGTCAAGGGGTGTGAATACTTCCTGAAGGCACTGTATCCCGTGTGCCCCTTATAGTCTGAAACCCCCACATGAGTGCGTGTGTGTATGCGCATGTGTGCCCCTCCATTAACTAGTCCTAATGGCTAAAGAGATTACAGAGCGTGCTAAGTGGATTGTCACAGTTCTCTATCACAAACTCAGGGTGTCTCTCCTGTGATTAAGGGTGACCAGGCCTCTCCAGCACACAAAGAGAGCTTGTGTTAGGCCTGACACAGCCACTTCAGGCCCCAGCAGCTAATACTGTGCATCTCCCGCAATTAGTCTACATCAGCGGAACCACATGAGACTGACTCAAGCCTTATATTTGTCTTTCTCCAGCCCCGTCCTTTTCAGGTCTTCTTTCTCTCTCCACTCCTCATGCCTTTCCTCCTCTCTCTCTCTCTCTCTCCACTCCACTCTTTCTCTAGTTCTGCGAGTTTCCCCTCCCGATTTGGGCTCCCCAGGTTAAGAGAAGTGCCTGGGTAAGACAGGTTTCCCTCCAGGGGACAGAGGGGAGACAGGACAGATAAACATGTCAACGTCTTCGGGGAAAATGACATCAACCTAATCGCTCTGGCCTTCACCACCAATCACTCTTCCTCTCACCTCTCCTCACAGACAGAGGGTGGGAGAGGGAGAGGAGAGAGCGAGATACTTAATAATATAACAACAATATAATATATAATAAGGCCTAGCAGCACAGTTGACTGAGGAATACAGACAGATGGACAGCGAGACATCGTTTTTTCAGCTAAACCTCTGTTTTTAAGCATGGTCTTTACTTTAGTTACTTTTTTGAACTTTGTGTTTATGTAGGACCATGTCATACATTACAGGCATGAATCAGGAATGTATGATGATATATTGTCTTGCAGGTTTTTCTCGATTGCTTTAACACTTTTCTCAAAACAGGGATAACTTTTGCAAAACAGTTAAAGCGGCAATATGTAAGTTTTTGTATATTTCTTATGTTCAAAAGCGCCGATAGGTTGCTGCCTGAGAACCACTGTATTTATTGGTTTTAATTCCCTGTCGGGTTGGATTTTCCCGTCAGCTTTTGTTCAGCGCATAATGACTGACGAGTTTCCGTCAGTGAGGAGGCGATGCCACAGCTCAGGGATATTCTAACGGGTAGCAGTATGAAGCTAGCTAGCCGATCCCATGTCCACACTTGGCTATGGGCAGACGCTGCAAACGACTCCTCCATCTAAGCCAAAGAAACAGAGAACTTTGAAGAGCAGACAGGCGAAAAGGGAAAGCGATAGAGCCCGGGGCAAGACGAGAGTAAACCTCCGATTTGCGAGAACACGCGCGGGGAGTTGAAGAGATTCAAAACAGACCCAGAGTTAGCATTTTTTCTGCTGAAAAGGTAAGACATAGCTAGCTAGGTAATACACCTTGCTTGATATGAAAGTAAATATCGATTTAGCTATTTTAACTGAAATGAACGTGTTTTTTAAACTCCCGTCTCTCCCTACAGAGAAGATGAGCTCCTAGTGTCTGGAGTCCAAGGGTTAGATGAGCAACGCATGGAAGTTTTATAGGTTTACTTTGGGTGTTGTTTTTATTTTTTATTTATTATTATTATTTCTATTTCTTATTGAATATTAAAACATACAATATACTTGCAGTCAAGACGCTCAACATTCACATTACATTCAGTCATCTAACAGATTCCCATCCAGAGCGACCCACAAAAGCAACCAGGGTCAACGCCCTGCTCAAGGGCACGTCGACAGATCTCCCACAAGGTAAAAAACGGGAACCCGAACCAGCGAACTATCAGCCACCGGCCCAAGCTCCCAACCGCCAGGCCACCAGCCCTCCAAGATCTCCCCCACAGTTCCCCGAGAGCTGCCCCTCAACCATCCGAGACCCCCCCACCCCAGCAAAAAAAAGTCTGAATAAAATAAAATAATTCCATTCCCCACCTCCAAGACCCCCGCCCCCCAATGCACCAACAACCAACAAAATGAAAAGGAAGTGAAAGGATGGAAAAGAGAAAACAACAATGCAAAAAACAAAAGACAAAAATCAGAACAGCAAGGCCAACTGAATATGTTTGAGTGGATGTATGGCACTATTTATGTGTGTGTGTGTGTGTGTGTCTGTGTATGTGCACGTGTGTGCGTCTGAATGACAGTGTGTGCATTTGCATGTGTACAAACAGCTGCGTGGCATCAGCCTCAGGCAAACAGGCATTATCTGTAACAAAGTTGCCCCCTCAGTGTCAAACTTACTTTTTGTTTTGTTTTATTTTGACTTTATTTTTTATACTTTTATCTTTGACCATCATTCTATCCCTGCCCAGTAACTCCACTCCCACTTGTATCCAATTCCACATCCCAACCCTCAGCTTCCCTCAGCCCATCCCACCTATCTCTACTGGCCACCCTCCTCGTATTTCTACACACGATACACTACCGTTCAAAAGTTATGGGTCACTTAGAATTGTCCTTGTTTTCCATGAAAACATACATGAAATGAGTTACAAAATGAATAGGGAATATAGTCAAGATGTTGAAAAGGTTATAAATAATGATTTTTAATTGAAATAATAATTGTGTCCTTCAAACTGCTTTCGTCAAAGAATCCTCCATTTGCAGCAATTACAGCCTTGCAGACCTTTGGCATTCTAGTTGTCAATTTGTTGAGGTAATGTGAAGAGATTTCACCCCATGCTTCCTGAAGCACCTCCCACAAGTTGGATTGGCTTGACGGGCACTTCTTACGTACCATATGGTCAAGCTGATCCCATAACAGCTCAATAGGGTTGAGATCCGGATGCGGATTCTTGCTCAGTTCTTTACCAGGGCCTCCCACTCCTCTTTCTATTCTGCTTAGAGCCAGTTTGCGCTGTTCTGTGAAGGGAGTAGTACACAGCGTTGTACGAGATCTTCAGTTTCTTGGCAATTTCTCACATGGAATAGCCTTCATTTCTCAGAACAAGAATAGATTGACGAGTTACAGAAGAAAGTAATTTTTTTCTGGCCATTTTGAGCCTGTAATCGAACCCACAAATGCTGATGCTCCAGATACTCAACTAGTCTAAAGAAAGTCAGTTGTATTGCTTCTTTAATCAGAACAACAGTTTTCAGCTGTGCTAACATAATTGCAAAAGGGTTTTCTAAGCCTTTTAAAATGATAAACTTGGATTAGCTAACACAACGTGCCATTGGAACACAGGAGTGATGGTAGCTGATAATGGGCCTCTGTACGCCTATGTAGATATTCCATTAAAAATCAGCCGTTTCCAGCTACAATAGTCATTTACAACATTAACAATGTCTACACTGTATTTCTGATCAATTTGTTGTTATTTTAATGGACCAAAAATGTGCTTTTCTTTCAAAAACAAGGACATTTCTAAGTGACCACAAATATTTGAACAGTATTGTATATCTTTCAACTATGCTGTGATGTTTAACATACAATTTCAATCTACCTAATAAAATCCACAGGTTGCGAGTTAAAGATAAATACTTTTACTAAGAGTATTAGTAATTGACTGACCAGGTCTCTCCAGATCTCCCAACAATACGATTTCTAGGGTCAGTTTTAGATTGTTATTCTTTTTCAGCCATTCCTGAACCTGAGACCAGAAACAGCATACCTGAGGGCAATACCAAAACAAATGGTCTATTGATTCTGTATCCTCACAACAAAATCTGCAGAGCTGTGATGATTGTATGCCCCAAATATTCAACATTTTGCTAGTGGCAAGAATTCTGTACTATCTTGAATCTTGTGTCGTTTTATATATCAACTCATACACCCTTTACCAACAAATCGGTATATTAAAAATCTCTTCCCAACTATTTTGCAAACTGTATGGCACGGTTGTCAACATCCTGGTTCTCAAATGAAACTGGTATACTTTCCTATTTATGATATTTTTATTCCTCCGCCAGTTTTGATCCTTTATATTGGGCAGACAGACCAGTTCCCTAACCTTCTCCCGCTGCCACCTGCCTCCTCCATTCTTGGGGTAATGCTCTAATCAGTTGCTTGTAATCTTGGATTGAGCAGACCTTCCAATACAATTCGGATAACTCCATGAAAGACATAAAACTACCATTCCAATTTACAATATCATTTAAAAACAAAATACCCTTTTCCATAAATATAGTTATTTTATCAACTAGCATATAAGTTCAGCCATAATAGTTGTTGCAATATTTCTTCTCTCTTGTCAGGGGGATGAAAATCGAAATTGTAACCAGCTCTGTAATGCTTGTTTGAAAAAGAAAGATACTTTGAAAAAGGTTAGTTAATCGAAAATGAGACATGGCAATCTTCACAAAGGTAAAAAGTGCATTCTTAAACAATGGATGAGCTTTTCTTAGTAATCTACATGAGAACCATTTAGGGTTCAAGTAAAAGATGTGTATAAGTGAAGTTTTTAGAGGGAGGTTTAGTGCTTTTATATTTAATAATCTCAACCCACCCAGTTCATATTCATTATAAAGATAGGCATGCTTTATCTTGCCTGGTTTAGCATCCCAGATAAAGCTAATCATGTTTTGAAAAACAAATCATCAGGAGTAGGCAGCACCATAAGTGAGTAACTGAGATAAGCCTAAGGAGTTAATCAGCACAATTTGTCCATAAATAGACAGGTATTTACCTCTCCATGGTTGCAGGATCTTGCCTACTTTTACTACTTTTCTATTGAAAATCATTGTGGAGAGCTCATTTATATATACACTTGCAAAAGTATTCATCCCCCTTGGTGTTTTTCCTATTTTGTTGCATTACAACTTGTAATTTAAATTGATTTTTATTTGGATTTCATGTAATAGACATACACAAAATAGGCCAAATTGGTGAAGTGAAATGAAAAAAAATAACATGTTTCAAAAAATGGTACAATATACAAAATTGAAAAGCGGTGCATGCATATGTATTCACCACCTTTGCTATGAAGCCCCTAAATAAGATCTGGTGCAACCAATTACCTTCAGAAGTCACATAATTAGTTAAATAAAGTCCACCTGTGTGCAATCTAAGTGGCACATGATCTCACTATATATATATATATATATATATATATATATATATATATATATATATATATACACACATCTGTTCTGAAAGGCCCCAGAGTTTGCAACACCACTAAGCAAGGGGCACCACCAAGCAAGCGACACCATGAAGACCAAGGAGCTCTCCAAACAGGTCAGGGATAAAGTCGTGGAGAAGTACAGATCAGGGTTGGGTTATAAAAAAATATCAGAAACTTTGAATATCCCACAGAGCACCATTAAATTCGTTTTAAAAAAATTGAAAGAATATGGCACCGCAACAAACATGCCAAGAGAGGACCGCCCACCAAAACTCACAGACCAGGCAAAGAGGGTATTAATCAGAGGGGCAACAAAGAGACCAAAGATAACCCTGAAGGAGTTGTAAAGCTCCACAGCGGAGATTGGAGTATCTGTCCATAGGACCACTTTAAGCCATACACTCCACAAAGCTGGGCTTTACGGAAGAGTGGCCAGAAAAAAGCCATTGCTTAAAGAATAAAATAAGCAAACACATTTGGTGTTCGCCAAAAGACATGTGGGAGACTCCCCAAACATATGGAAGAAGGTACTCTGGTCAGATGAGACAAAAATGTAGCTTTTTGGCCATCAAGGAAAACGCTATGTCTGGTGCAAACCCAACACCTCTCATTACCCCGAGAACAACATCCCCACAGTGAAGCATGGTGGTGGCAGCATCATGCTGTGGGGATGTTTTTCATCGGCAGGGACTGGGAAACTGGTCAGAATTGAAGGAATGATGGATGGTACTAAATACAGGGAAATTCCTGAGGGAAACCTGTTTCAGTCTTCTAGAGATTTGAGACTGGGACGGAGGTTCACCTTACAGCAGGACAATGACCCTAAGCATACTGCTAAAGTGGTTTAAGGAGAATCATTTAAGTGTCTTGGAATGGCCTAGTCAAAGCCCAGACCTCAATCCAATTGAGAATCTGTGGTATGACTTAAAGATTGCTGTACACCAGCGGAACCCATCCAACTTGAAGGAGCTGGAGCAGTTTTGCCTTGAAGAATGGACAAAAATCCCAGTGGCTAGATGTGCCAAGATTATAGAGACCTACCCCAAGAGACTTGCAGCTGTAATTGCTGCAAAAGGTGGCTCTACAAAGTGTTGACTTTGGTGGGGTGAATAGGTATTTACGCTCAAGTTTTTTTCTTAAATGGTCTTATTTCTTGTTTGTTTTACAATAAAAAATATTTTTCCTCTTCAAAGTGGTAGGCATGTTGTGTAAATCAAATGATACAAACCCCCCAAAAATCAATTTTAATTCCAGGTTGTAAGGCAACAAAATAGGAAAAATGCAAAGGGGGTGAATCATTTCGCAAGCCACTGTATTTTGTGATATGAATACCAAGTATGTCTACTTCACCATCAGCCCATTTTAAAGGTAAACTGCAGCGTATTTTTTAAAGATCCAATACGTAATATTGTACACTTATCATAATCAGGTTTTAGTCCAGAGTCCAGAAAAGTTATCTAGATCTTCAATGAGACATTGTAGGGATCTAGCTTGCAGACGTAATATAAAACTTTAGTCATCAGCATGCACACCTTTGTTTTTAAGCCTCGGATTTCTAATCCTCTAATGTTGTTATTTGATCTGATTTCAATAACTAGCATTTTGATGGCCATAACAAATAGATATGGTGACAGCAGACACCCCTGTTTAACTCCTCTTTACAAATTAAAACTCTAAGAAGTAGCCAGTATTTACTATTTTACACCTGGGGTTGCTACGTTACTTTTACCCATTCTATAAGAGACTCACCGAAATTTTAAAAATCCAGGCATTTATAAATAAAATCCAGTCTTACTTTATCAAAGGACTTTTCAAAATCCACTACAAATATCAGGCATGGCTTCTTAGATGTTTCATGTTGTTCTATTATTTCAAGTAGTTGTCATATATTATCTCCAATGTAAAAATGTAAAAAACCTGTCAGATCAGGATGAACAATACCTGGTAAAACCTTTTTAATTCTGAGTGCTATGCATTTCGCTAGAATTTTTGCATCACAACATTGAAGTGTAAGATAGACTGGGTCTTTATATTGGCCATCTGGGTCTTGTTTTAATAATAGAGAAATCAGACCTTCCTGCTGAGTACCCGACAGACTACCATTTCTATAGGAGTAGTTAAAACAAGCTAATAATGGAGCTTTGAGTATATCAAAAAGGCTTGATATACCTCCACTGGTATGCCATCAAGCCTTGGTCTTTTTCAAGACAAAGCATTTATTAGCCTGAAAAAGTTATTCCTCTGTTATTTGGCCCTCACACTGATATTTTTGTACATTTGTTAATTTAAAATATATATATATATTATTTAAAAATAATTCCTTACAGTAATCGTCATTCAGAGGGTGAGGATAAGACAGAAAATAAGTCTTGTCTCTTTAGTCAGAAAATGCTTTTTTATTCTTGATGAATATTGAATGAGCTCTGAAGATACATTTAAAGATATCCTAATCAATAAGGGGACTTGCTGAACCTATATTGTACTGGAAAAATTCTGTAATAAATGATTGTCTTAGTTAAAAAATAAATTGTCCTCCAGTAGAGGAGGACAATTTGATTGGGTGTTGTTTTTTTACTTCAAACTTTACAGTGATTACACAGTTTTCCATAAATGTGTTCAATTTGAGCATTTCCCATGAGTGACTTTACTTTTTCATTTTAAGCATGACAAAATATTGCAATTGTGAGGGCCCTGTGAGTGTAGATGACGATGAGGTCAACAACCTAACGTAACCATGTGTAAGTTTGAACTGTATGTGCTTGACCAGATACATGTCCTGGCATATAGACGGATGAGCAAAATCTATCTATAGTTGAAGTTTGCAATTTACAACTGTATATACTGTATGTTTCACAGCATAGACAGAGAAGACAAGACCTGGGTGCCTTCTGATGACCAGTGGGACACTTCCGATGAGGATTGGGAACCAGAGGACGACCGCTCAGATGATAGCTCTGATGATAGTTCTGTTCCCCCTCTTTTTGTGTGGTACGTGCCACAGTATGACTTTCTCTTTCCGTCCCAACACTAATTTCACATCATTTCCTGTCACTAATTCGGGTACCTCATGTGCCTCGACTTGTTGCTTCGGCCTGTTTCCGAAGTTTGACTATTTTTTTTTTATTATTCATAAGTGTTTGTGTCAACCCCTGCTACCAACTAGTCAGCTAGCTAGCTAGGTTGCAATGGAGCCCGCTTCGCCTGGAATAGCTAACTAATGTTTTCAGCACTGTAGAAGCTGTGTTTATTACGCTCTTGTCGGGGACAATATTGACAATCCGGAGTTCCAATGCGGCAACTGTTTGCTAGTGGAGGATTACAGGAATAAGGTGGCTATCCTTAGCAAGCAAATCTTAATTCTGCGCGAACTAATGGGGAAAACGCAAATTGGAACTTTCTTGTTCTCAACTCCTATGGCTGGACACCGCTGGGGCCTGATGGATGTTTCCCCGCCTTGTCATCTGTCCTTATCCGAATGGCCTGTGCTACCTAGAACTTGCCTGCCAAGGAAGTCGTCTCCATCTGCTTCTCCTCCTCCATCTTGTAGTGAAGTAGATGGAAAACAGCAAGATTGTTCCAATCAGCGCTGGTCCAATGTAACAAGTCGTGGAAACCGAAGGCAGGGCATTCTGCTAAACTGATGGGAGTGACTGCGAGAGGCACTCCACACTTCCCTTTCACATCTGGACAAAAGGATGTGAGAATGCCATTCATCGACTACAGCTCAGCGTTCAACACCATAGTGCCCTCAAAGCTCATCATTAAGCTCGGGCCCTGGGTCTGAAACCCGCCCTGTGCAACTGGGTCCTGAACTTCCTGACGGGTCGGCCCCAGATGGTGAAATTAGAAAACAACACCTCCACTTCGCTGATCATCAACACAGGGGCCCCACAAGGGTGAGTGCTCAGCCCCCTCCTGTACTCCATGTTCACCCATGACTGCGTGGCCACGAATGCCTCCAACTCAATCATCAAGTTCGCAGACGACACAACAGTTGTAGGCCTGATTACCAACAATGCCGAGACAGCCTACAGGGAGGAGGTGAGGGCCCTGGCGGAGTGGTGCCTGGAAAATAATGTCTTCCTCAACGTCAACAAAACGAAGGAGCTGAACGTAGATTTCAGAAAACAGCGGAGAGAGCACGCCTCTATCCACATCGACGAGACCGCAGTGGAGAAGGTGAAAAGCTTCAAGTTCCTTGGCGTACACATCACTGACGATCTTTAACCTCTGGACGGGCTCCGTCCCGTATGCGGGATCAACATCCAGCAAAAAATCCTATCGCCATTTTCTTTACAAAATGTAATATATATATTTTTTCAAATATAGGACTATTGTATATCGTTTTATAGATACACCTCGCCTGAATCGAACCACGTTGTCCGATTTCAAAAAGGCTTTACAGCAAAAGCAAAACATTAGATTATGTTAGAGGAGTATATCGTAAAAGTAGCCACATAGCCATTTTCCGACCAACCACATGCATCACAAATAACCAAAAAACAGCTAAATGCAGCACTAACCTTTGACAATCTTCATCAGATGACACTCCTAGGACATCATGTTACACAATACATGCATTCTTTTGTTCGATAAAGTTCATATTTATATATAAAAACAGCATTTTACATCAGCGCGTGACGTTGACTAACTATTTTCCCTCAAATGCATCCGGTGAAACAGCGCTACAATTTACTAAATTACTATTCGAAAACATTTTTAAAATGTAATATTGTCATTCTAAGATTTATAGATTAACATCTCTTGAAAGCACCTGTAATGCCAGATTTAAAAATAACCTTACTGGGTAATCACACTTTGCGATAAAAGGGGATGCGATACTCAGAAAAATAGGCTACCGTTACAGGTCAGCGCCATCTTGGCACAATCGCATATCAAATCTACTCTTGTATACTATTGTCAATAATCCCTTAATTTGGATTATCTTCATCAGAAGGCACTTCCAGGAATCCCAGGTCCACAACAAATGTATTTTCGTTCGAAAAAGTTAATCCTTTATGTCCCAATAGCTTGTTGTTGTTAGCGCGTTCTGAAGGCTGCTCCAAAAGTACCGTCGTTCGCGGAACTTCTCTCTCAACAAAATGCTTTTTTTTTTAGGTTCGTTCAAACATGTCAAACGTTGTATAACATAAATCTTTAGGGCCTTTTTCAACCAGAGCTCCAATAAGATTCAAGGGGGACGGTTGCATTGTCTTTCTAAACGTTTCGAAAGGGGAGGGTACCCAGGGGCGCCGGCGTCATAACGGTGATGGCCCTCTCCATGTGACCACTTTCCACAGACTCTCATTCTGTCAGTTTTCACAGTAGAAGGCTCAAACCACTTTGTAAAGACTGGGGACATCTAGTGGAAGCAATAGGAAGTGCTCAATGAACCATAGCTCACGGTGTGATTTATAGGCAAAGTGATGAAGTTGAGTCCACAATTCAGAATTCCACATCCTGTTACGATCTGTCTCGGGGTTTTGACTGCCATATGAGTTCTGTTATACTCACAGACACCATTCAAACAGTTTTAGAAACTTTAGGGTGTTTTCTATCCACAAGTATTAATTATATGCATATCCTAGCTTCTGAGTTTGAGTAGGAGGCCGTTTAAAATGGGCACGAATCTTTTTCAAAAATCGCTGTAGCGCCCCCTATCCTAGACGACCGTCAAGAGGTTTTGGTCCATCCACACATACAGTGTGGTGCAGTAAGCGCAACAGCGTCTCTTCAACCTCAGGAGGCTGAAGAAATTCGGCTTGGCCCATAAGACCCTCACAAACTGTCGGGCTGTATCACCGCCTGGCACGGCAACTGTATTTTAGTCAATGCCACTGCGACATTGCTCATCCTAATATTTATATATTTCTTAACTCCATTCTTTTAGCTTAGAATAGTGTGTATTGTTGTGAATTGTTAGATATTACTGCACTGTTGGAGCTAGGAACACAAGCACTTCGCTACACCCGCAATAACATCTGCTAAATATGTGTATGTGACCAATACAATTTGATTTGATTTACATTGAATGACTGGAAACATCCATACTCCATAATAGCCACCTCCTCCAATTATCCCAAAATACTAACTCCCTTCATCCTAAACTGAATGCATTTAACAACGATGGTCTTCAAAAGGAAATTTTGTCATATGGTAAAATCATATTCCGGATTAGAATAGGGAATGAAGGAGCATGTTTGATTTGTTGTCTAACTCAGCCCTACGTCTATTTTCTCTACTATAGTCTATGAGGCTGGAACCCTACTGGCAGCATGACTGAATCAATCATTGTCCAGCATTGGAGAACGCGGATGGCAAGACGTAAGTGTTAGTCATCCTCTTGATTGTGAAAAAGATTAGTATAATGTAAAACCAAAATGTTTCCATTACTGGAACTCAATACGTTTATCACTGTTATATTTTCAACAGATGTCAACACTACAGTTCTGCAATGACTAACGGAATCCTATAAACAAAATACTTACCAAATATTATTCTCTTTCAGCTACATGAGAATCTACAATACCAAGTCTGGAAGGTGGAGTGTCTACGTGTTGAAAATGGCTGAGGTGCTACAACTTCGAGAAGATGTCACCACGCAACACAGGATGCCGTTGGCACACCTTTGAGCCGGGGAAGGACCTACTGTCAGCTTTCCCTATTGGCTCCCGGGAAGTGTGAAAACCTACAGAGTACTCAGAAATATTGTTGAAAGAGGGGGGCCTACAACAAAACATATACACCGAGTGGACAAAACGTCAGGAACACTTTCCTAATATTGAGACTAAATATTTAAGGGCCTTTGTTCTTGAAACACTCACAGTTCGTGGCACCTACTACCATACCCTTTTCAAAGGCCCTTAAATATTTAGTCTGGCCCATTCACCCTCTGAATGGCACACATACAAAATCCATGTCTCAATTGTCTCAAGGCTTAAAAATCCTTCTTTAACCTGTCTCCTCCCCTTCATCGACACAGATTGAAGTGGATTTAACAAGTGACATCAATAAGGGATCATAGCTTTCACCTGGATTCACCTGGTCAGTCGATGTCATAGAAAGAGGTGTTCCAAATGTTTTGTACACTCAGTGTAAATCATGTAAATAAGGGAAGTTTGTGTGAGCAACAATAAACAAGTGAGAAACAATATTTGTACATTCTTTATCTAGCATTATAGGTATCATTATTGTACTTTTATGTTTATTTAGTTTACTGGTCCCTTTTCCTGGATACTCACTTCAAATTAGCCGACCTAGGGGAGGGTAGATATCCAGAAAGACTGATGGACTACCCTGGTGTAAATACAGTACAAAACAAGTCGGTCCAATTAGACAGATCAGGTCAAATAAAGGTTTATTAGGGAGATAAACAAGAATACAAGGTAACTTTCTCAAAATAACAAAAGCATAGTGTTAGGAAAACATTCTGATAAAGTATTAAACTGGCAAAGTACTGAATAGATATCACTCAGACCATGGCAAAAAAAAAACGATGTAGATAGATATCACCAAATGGAATCTTTTTCCTAATTGGTATACACATTTGTAACTGTTAAGTAAACATATGTGGTAATAAATAAATAGAATAGTGTAGTGGTGAACTGCCAGCAGTTATGTGATGTAAGGTGCATGAGTCATTGGATTGAAGTATTTAGCAGTCTGTGAACTTGGAGCTGTCTCTGGTGGTACTGCTGGACTGTAAATGGTTGTCCATGTATTTATAGGCTTTCCTGTGACGGCGCCGGAAGTTGATTTACTGTGCCGTCTTCCGGAGTGAAGACGTCAGAGCTCTACAGCCTAGGGATCACCACTTGGTTCTTGTCCCATGGCTCCATACTGCTTAACAACATAGTCTTTATGCTGAATGTCTGTACTGCTTGTGATCGGTGCCTAGAACCTGTAGATCGGCCAATGTCAGAATGTTATTTCTGATAGAATCGGACAAGCCGCAAATACAATCCTCCAGGCAAAAAAAGTTCCATGTGTCCCATCCTGCTCACACATACAGTACCAGTCAAAAGTTTGGATACACTTACTCATTCAAGGGTTTTTCTTTATATTTACTATTTTCTACATTGTAGAATCTAAACATATTTTATATTTGAGATTCTTCCAAGTAGCCACCCTTTCCCTTGATGACAGCTTTGCAAACTCTTGGCATTCTCTCAACCAGCTTCATGAGGTGGTCATCTGGAATGCATTTCATTTAACAGGTGTGCCTTGTTAATGCGTTTGAGCCAATCGGTTGTGTTGTGACAAGGTATACAGAAGACAGCCCTATTTGGTAAAAGACCAAGTCTATATTATGGCAAGAACAGCTCAAATAAGCAAAGAGAAGCGACAGACCATCATTACTTTAAGACATGATTAATGAAAACATTCTTGGCAAATGCTTTCGCTTTCATACGTCTTGCGCCGGTCCAAGAATTTCACCTCTAGCGGCACAATACCGATGCAGAAAATGTCATGAACTTCGAAAGTTTCTTCAAGAGTAGTCGCAAAAACCATCAAGCGCTATGACGAAACTGTCTCTCATGAGGACCGCCACAGGAATGGAAGACCCAGAGTTATCTCTGTTGAGGAGGATAAGTTCATTAGAGTGACCAGCCTCAGAAATTGCAGCCCAATAAATGATTCACAGAGTTCAAAGTAATAGACACATCTCAACATCAACTGTTCAGAGACTGTGTGAATCAGGCCTTCATGGTCAAATTGCTGCAAAGAAACCAGTACTTAAGGACACCAATAAGAAGAAGAAACTTCCTTGGGTCTAGAAACATGAGCAATGGATATAGGACCGGTGGAAAATCTGTCCTTTGGGCTGATGAGTACAAATTTGAGATTTTTGGTTCCAACTGCTGTATCTTTGTGAGACGCAGAGTAGGTGAACGGATGATCTCTGCATGTGTGATTCCCACCGTGAAGTATGGAGAAGGAAGTGTGATGTTGCTTTGCTGGTGTGTTCTTTCATAGTTTTCTACAATGTAGAAAATAGTCAAAATAAACAAAAACCCTTGAATGAGTAGGTGTGTCCAAACTTTTGACTAGTACTGTATACCCAGGTCCTGACTGCAACAAAAACAAAAAGACAGGTGCACCAGCGAGGCTGTCCTTGGTCTGGGATGTCTGGAGATCCTGGGATAGCTTACCCCGAATGAGGACTGCAATGGAATCCTACAGAAAAAACACATGTAAACAACACTATTAGGAATCTATTTTAATGTTCAGTACATGGTCTATAATGTATAACTGATCATGGTTTTCAGACACTTCAATCAATACACACCATCTTGATAACCAACGTAGCTAATGAAATAACCACTTGTTGATACCAAATAAAATGCAGTAGCTAGCTAGCTTGATGTTCTTGATCAATCCTGAGCTTGGGACTATAAAGGTTCTATCTGCAGTAATATGATTCTGTGATAATTGGCTTTAAAGTTCCGAACCCTCATGGTTTGAATGGTGTCAGCAATTTTTATATTGAATTCTTTTGAACTTAACATGAATTGGGGTATTTAAAATACTATATAGGTAGAGAACATTGAACAGAACAAGGCTATATGTCAATAACATTTTTGACAAAAATGCAGATGAGCCAAGCTCTCAAAATATAAAATAAATTTGAATGGGCAACATCATCCTCATAGCAATTTGTTTGACATTGGTGCCCATCACCGCTTATTAATAAAAAAAAATTATAGCTAATTAGCTTGCTTGCTAGTCTAACTAGGTAGCTTGCTAGCTAAGGACATTTACATTTTTTACATTTTAGTCATTTAGCAGACGCTCTTATCCAGAGCGACTTACAGTAGTGAATGCATACATTTCATTTTTCTTTTTTTTCATACTGGCCCCCCGTGGGAATCGAACCCACAACCCTGGCGTTGCAAACACCATGCTCTACCAACTGAGCCACACGGGACCGTGTGGACTACAATAGTTCAAGAATATACCCAGTATAAAACATTTTACCTGTTCCGAAGACATTGTAAATCGGAATTGATTTATTTTCAATCTTGTCCGTAGCTGTTATTGCCGCCTAGACTCTGTTCTGAGAGGATGTTGATGTATAGTGTCATTCCCAGCCGACTACCTATGAGAGCGGGGGTTTTGGGGAAACGGCATTCAAATCTTGAAATAATACAGCATTCTTGCAATACATGTCACAAAATTGGTATAATTTGTTTTGAATGAGGTCATCACACAATTCATTATATACTGGCTCAACAAATAATAACCATACCATAAATGAACCACTTTTTTCTTATGAAAAAAGACTATATGATACGAGATTGTTAGGAAATATTTTAGAAAAGTAAACTGTATTCTTGTTCGCTGAATTAGTATCAAACACTAAAGCAGGAAGAATGTCACTAAAAGGTGTAGAAAACTCAATTTGATACTGTATGGAATTGTTGTTATTGAGTAAACACATGCACACACGTAGCAACATTTCTCCTGTGGCATCACACATTACAGGCGATCATCTTTCTCTTGTGCATTTATCCTGTGTAAACCAGTCAGCCTGCTAGTTAGCTAGCTGTTTGCGTTGGATGGCTAACGTGTTCGGGCATGGGTCGGGGCATAGCTCTCCAAACAGACAGAGAACTGGGCTGTTTGGTTTGAACTACAAAGCTCGTTTGCTTTTCCATCCTTCTGTCTGTTTAGCGGTTTTAATGTGAGCGGCGGTGGATTTGTGAAGCTCAGGGTCTGTTTTCAGGAGAGTCTTCTCATTATTTGTGGTAAAAAAAAAGCAGCTAAATTACACTTACAGCAGCAGCAGCAGCAGTAGCACCGCCACAGGGCATCGTCGGCAACAGAACAGCGCTCGCTCTTCTTTGTATGAGTCTGGAGGGAGACCCACCTCCCCCCTTGATGTGAGTATGTATGTGTGTGTTCCTTAACAGTCTACCGCTATGACCCTCTGCAGGCGGGGTTCACTTCCAACCCTCCCCTGTTGCCCCTCCTCCTCCCCCTCCTCCTCTGGCCGCCTCCCTCTCAGGAGCCTCATTGGAGAGCCACCACGCCCACCTGGAGGAACGGGTTGTACCCCCAGCCCCCATACCTCCCCCTTTCTCCCACCTCTCCCGCTCCAATCCACTGCGTCCATTTCGCTGCCGGCCCCACTGCTTTAGTGCCCCCCCGCCCCCTCCCCTCCCCTCCCCGCCACACTTACAGTTACGCATTGATTTCATTCAAATCTAACCTTCCGCGCCACGTTTGAAGTTGTCCTCTCTCCCCGGCCTACCCAGACACAGCCTAGAGTCCTGCAAAACAGCCCAACTAACACACACACACACACAGAGCGCCAAAGGTTCCCCAGACCGATCCATTCACAGACACAATCACAACAACACCATCCATGGCTGGAGGGCAGGGCTCTGTACTGAAACGCACGCCAAACACATACACACTGCTGGCTCTGTGTGTATTACCAGCACTAATGAGCTGATAGATGTTGAACTGATGAGAGGAGAGCAAATTATTTACTCTGACCAGGGATGAAACACACACAGAGAAAATGTTCACATCTCTCTTACTCATAGCTTGGCCTAGTTCCTAGGTTTAGGGCACTGCCATAGAGTATGTCTGCCACCCTCTCTGACCCGTCGACTCATGCCACCCACCATCATATGCCCAGCCCATCTCCCCTAACCACAGGGAACACCATAAGAGACCAATTGGATGGAAATTCCTTCCTTCTTGCACAAGGTGCTCTACTCTAGATTCCTTCTTGGTTTTTCTCTTGAAGCGGTACAGAATAGAGAAAAGGGCCCTTTTTTCTTGAAATTGCTGGAGTGTGAAGCAAAAAGCTTTAACGGAGCGGGTGAATATCAAATTGTGTGTGTGGGGGGGGGGGGGGGGGACAGCGGCATGTCAGACAATCTCTGGTCTACAACAGGGATGTGGCTCTGTTCGATGGTGTGTGTTGGGTGGACTGGTTAGCTGCAGTTTGAGAGTGTGTGTGTGTGTGTGTGTGTGTGTGTGTGTGTGTGTGTGTGTGTGTGTGTGTGTGTGTATTTAAACCAACACAGTCCATCAACAAACTCTTACACACACACACACACACACACACACACACACACACACACACACACACACACACCCCGAGCGGGTCAGAGGAAAGCAGAGATCCTTATCAAGCGTTTTAAAGGATATTGAAGCCTTAATAAGAAAATATAGATATATTCCACCGGCCTTTTTAGTTGAGTGTGTTCACTATATTTGTTTGGCTGATATCGATCTAAGAAAAGGAAATGTGTAAAACAACTAAATAAAGAAACACATAAATACATATATATAGCCCCTTTAAAAGCCAACAATCAATGTGTTGCTCACAAACCCCCCCACCCCATTTCAACCTGTCAAACCCATTGTACATAGCCACAAAATCCTTTCATTCAAGATTCCCGAGCATTAGTGCAATACAAACAACTAGTGATGGCGGAAAACATCTGTACAATTACATAACGGGAAATTATTTTTGGACAATATTTTAATCGATATTTGACACCAATTTGTTTGCTACTCTAGGTAACTTTAGCTTGCGTTAGTCAGCTTTACCTGCGCCAAAACTACAGTATTTTTAATCCTTGTTTTCCATCTTCTTTTTAAATATTAAGCAAACATGTTTTCAGCACTTTTATTTCCCTGACTGATCAAAACTCATCAAATTGCAATAAAATCATAGTATCGATTCGTGAGAATCGCAATGCATATCATATAGGCACCTAGGTATCGTGATAATATTGTATAATGAGGTCCCTGGCAATTCCCATCCCATTTAGACCAAAGACAATATCTGGGGACAATATCTAATTTAGGATCAGTTCTAACTTTTAGATCACAATCACAATATCATTACATGGACAGGGTTACCTGATCCTAGGTCAGCACTCCTACTCTTGAGAAGATTGATCCCAATATAAATCCGACCCATCCTAAAAGTGTGCGTGCGTGAACGAGCAATATAACTCTGCCTGAACAACACCCACCATTCACCATACAGTGTCTGCGCATTCTGCAAGATTGATTGTATATTGGAAACAATTTAAAAGTAAATGCTACAGCCACACTTCTATGCAAAATACACCAGATAAGCCAATATTTGGTTTATCTGTAGATTATTGTGTTTCTATCTCCTGCCTTGGTATAGGCTCTAAGGCTATGATATGACACTCCTATCGCACAGCAATACTGTAGCCTTTACCCATACTGTCAAATCTAAGCTACCGGTCTACAGTTGAAGTCGGAAGTTTACATACACCTTAGCCAAATACATTTAACTATTTTTTTCACAATTCCTGACATTTAATCCAAGTAAAAATTCCCTGTTTTAGGTCAGTTAGGATCACCACTTTATTTTTAGAATGTGAAATGTCAGAATAATAGTAGAGAGAATGATTTATTTCAGCTTTTATTTCTTTCATCATATTCCCAGTGGGTCGGAAGTTTACATACACTCAATTAGTATTTAGTAACATTGCCTTTAAATTGTTTAACCTGGGTCAAACGTTTCAGGGAGCCTTCCACAAGCTTCCCAATTGAATTTTGAATTTTGGCCCATTCCTCCTGACAGAGCTGGTGTAACTGAGTCAGGTTTGTAGGCCTCCTTGCTCGCACACACTTTTTCAGTTCTGCCCACACATTTTATATGGGATTGAGGTCAGGGCATTGTGATGGCCACTCCAATACCTTGACTTTGTTGTCCTTAAGCCATTTTCCACAACTTTGGAAGTATGCTTGGTGTCATTGTCCATTTGGAAGACCCATTTGCGACCAAGCTTTAACTTCCTGACTGATGTCTTGAGATGTTGCTTCAATATATCCACATAATTTTCCTGCCTCATGATGACATCTATTTTGTGAAGTGCACCAGTCCCTCCTGCAGCAAAGCACCCCCACAACATGAACATGCCACCCCCGTGCTTCACGGTTGGGATGGTGTTCTTCGGCTTGCAAGCCTCCCCCTTTTTCATCCAAACATAACGATGGTCATTATGGCCAAACAGTTCTATTTTTGTTTCATCAGACCAGAGGACATTTCTCCAAAAAGTATGATCTTTGTCCCCATGTGCAGTTGCAAACCGTAGTCTGGCTTTTTTTATGGCGGTTTTAGAGCAGTGGCTTCTTCCTTGATGAGCGGCCTTTCAGGTTAGGTCGATATAGGACTTGTTTTACTGTGGATATTGATACTTGTGTACCTGTTTCCTCCAGCATCTTCACAAGGTCCTTTGCTGTTGTTCTGGGATTGATTTGCACTTTTCACACCAAAGTACGTTCAGCTCTAGGAGACAGAACACGTCTCCTTCCTGAGCGGTAAAATACATCCACAGGTACACCTCCAATTGACTCAAATGACGTCAATTAGCCTATCAGAAGCTACTAAAACCATGACATCATTTTCCAAGCTGTTTAAAGGCACAGTCAACTTGTGATACAGTGAATTATAAGTGAAATAATCTGTCTGTAAACAATTGTTGGAAAGATTACTTGTCATGCACAAAGTAGATAACCTAACCGATTTGCCAAAACTATAGTTTGTTAACAAGAAATTTGTGGAGTGGTTGAAAAACATGATTAATGACTCCAACCTAAGTGTATGTACATTTCCAACTTCAACTGTATGTTTCAACTGTATGTTTCAATCATTTGCAGTAACTTGTGCTGTATTTGGCAAAGGACTGTGAACAGTTTCTGAATGAAAAAACAATGGCAAATTGCTGTGGACCTGTCAGCAGAACGTTTGAATTCAACATGTTTTGCAATGACTTTTCCCCCAACCTAAATATGCTGGACTGCCCATTAAATTTGTGTAGCCTATTATAAACCGCACTGCCTTTGGGATCAAACATACTGTATCAACACTTGAAATACATATAGCCTATGTATTTACTAGGCTACTAGCCCCAATTAAATGAGAGACGTGTGTGGTCATTTTTTGTAGGCATATGGCTACTTTGGGAATAAGATCACATCACGGCCAGAAAATGTGAAGAATTTATTCTGCAAATGTTATGAAAATAAAATAAATAGGAAAATGATTCCTATGTCTAATCTAAGTTGGCGTGAGAATGTCCTTTCCTCCATGCAAACGTAAGACCATGCATACACACATTTTCTAGTATTGTACTGCAAGCAGGCAAGTTAGTAATTTGTGCAAATGGGGAATATGACAACACACTTACTCAGAAGAAAATAATAACAAGATGCAGCCATTTGGGGTTAGGGAAGAGCGAAAATCTGTGTTTTATTTTTTGAATAATAAGACACAGGAATCTATTATTTCCTAATCATTGCAGAATAAATTCCCCACGTGCATGTTGTGTCTCAACCAATGGCGGGCACAACCCAAAAAAAACTCAGATGATGTAAAGTAGGGTCTAAGCTACATTAAACATAATAGAAAAACACGTAAACTCAGATTATTGTTATATTCGTATATGCAAATACGAAAATATCTAACGTGTGTTTAGATAATTGACGTTAAAAGACGTCATAATTTGCATTGAAAAAACTTTTTGTTCAAGTAAATGTAAAATTGTTTGACAACCCTATTTGTAAGCTTTACATGATGTCAAACTCAACTGTTTATCTTTTCCAGTGATGATGACATGTATTTCTTCATGGTATGGTGGGGTACGAGAAATGGGTCAACTTTGAGCACCTTTATATCCTGAATGTTTTGGCATTCAAGTTCAAAAAGTCACTTTCTGATCACTTTTTTTTTTTTAAAGGGATGCTGTCGAAAAGTGATTGAATTCAAATGGATTTACCAATAGGCTATTTAAAGTTGTGCTGTATGCGATCCCATAGGCAGCCGGTTTATAACCAACAGTTGGTCAAAATGGCAGTTGATCTTTTACTTTGAAGTATGTATGCTACTACTGTTTGTAGCCTACTGTAATGTGCTTTTTGAAAATAGTAGCCTAGACAATATTTTGGAATTCGCTGTCAGTCCAGCACATTAGGTTGTGTGGGGAGGTCATTGCAAAACATTGTTGAATTGAAATGTTCTCTAGGTCCACAACAATTTGCCATAGTTTTCTCTTTTTGAAAATGTCACCGTCCTTAAGTTACTGCAAAAGACTGAAAAATTCTGACAACACAATAAATAGACTGGTAGCTTATGTAAAAGATTTGACGGTATAGGCTACAGTATTTCTGAGCCTACATGCAGGAGATAGAAACCCAATAATCTATTGATAAACAAAATATTGAACTATTAGTCTTTTGCAAACAAGTGTGTGTGGGCTGTAGCATTTAAACCTTTTTTGAATACATACAATCAATCAAGTGTGTGGAACTTGCAAAAGGCAGCATGCATGTTTAGTTTGAAAAAGTCACTGTAAAAAGTCCTGTGTCTTACATATATTCCCACACTATGAGGTTGGAATAATACTGTGAAACTGTGAAAATTATGATAATGCCCTTTTAGTGTAAAAGCTGTTTGAAATTTCAGCCTGTTTTGGTGGGATGGAGTTTTGGCCTGCCTGGTGACCTAACCAGGTGGTAAATTAGTTAATAGACTTAATAGACCAATAAGAAATAGAGTTCCAAACCTCTCTGCCAATAACAGCTAGTTTTCCCCTCCCCACTCAGACCACTCCCAGACAGTCCAAGCAAAATTTCGCTTGATAAATTGCTCTTTGCTAAGAAGCTATTTTTGATCGTTTTTGACAATTTTAATTGAAAACAATCACATAAAGTACTTAATTGTTACCCAGAAATGATTTGATATTGAGATAAAAAACATCTGCATTGGACCTTTAAAACATTCTGCCCACACCTGTACAGAAATGTGATCAAATGTGCCATCGCTCTTTCGTTTAGAGCCTGCCGTGTCCTAATCTCAATAGTTTCAAATTATACAGCAAATATTCTCACCATAAAAGGTGAATGGCGTTTTCCTGACGGAGCTACAACGCTCGTTCACGTGCGCACAGTTTCACGACAGGTCTGATTTATAACGGGAAACATGTATGGTGTGCGCCAAGTTTATCATTCTCAATATTTTTTTACTTATGTATTCTTTTCAGAAATGGTGCATGCGGATATTAGTTAGAAATTTACACAACGGTTCTAAATGAGGCTCGGGAACGCATACCTTGATATGTGATCACAGTCTAGAGACCCTTGCCAAAATGGGGCGTATGGATACGTTATATTTGGACGGGGTTGCGCTGAGGCCTCCACAGTCCTCTCTCTGTGCGTCCCTCAGAGCTCTAGCGCATAACTGACGAGTCCGAGACACGCGCCACTCAACATGACAGACAACGACTCCCCGCCAATCACATTACCCCGCCCTCCAATCACATTAGGACACAGCGCTTGGAGGAAGGATATGGGTGAATCAAGGTGCTATTCTCATGGAAAGTAAGGCCCCCTGAGTGAGTTAGGTCCACATATTGCACCTGGGTTGTGTGTGTGTGAACATATTGCAACTGGGCCAAGGTAGATCAACAGTGGAGAGATAAAGAAATCAACTATGTTCAGCTGACGCAGGTACACTTAAAGATGCAACATTACAAGAGAGAATGTAATGCATTCCGAGAAGGAGTGATGGATGGATGAGGCTGGGATGAGGCCCAGCCGGGGTGTCTCTGCTGGATACTCTCATAATATCCATGTTAATGCCCCTGTTGGGGGGGGGGGTATGTGCGTATGTGTATGTATGTCAGTGTGAGTATGCCATGGATTCACAAAGGAACTTTTCACTCACCCTTGTTTGTCGGACCTCTTGGCTTTGGCTCTGTCCTTGTCTCCGTCCCTGCCCTTGTCTCGGTCCCTGCCCTTGTCTCCGTCCCTGTCCTTGTCTCCGTCCCTGTCCTTGTCTCCGTCCCTGCCCTTGTCTCCGTCCCTGCCCTTGTCTCCGTCCCTGCCCTTGTCTCCGTCCCTGCCCTTGTCTCCGTCCCTGTCCTTGTCTCCGTCCCTTGTCTAGGTCCCTGTCCTTGTCTCCGTCCCTGCCCTTGTCTCCGTCCCTGCCCTTGTCTCGGTCCCTGCCCTTGTCCTTGTCTCGGTCCCTGTCCTTGTCCTTGTCTTTGTCGCGGCCCTTGTCTCGGTCCCTGTCCTTGTCTCCGTCCCTGCCCTTGTCCTTGTCTCGGTCCCTGCCCTTGTCTCGGTCCCTGTCCTTGTCTCCGTCCCTGCCCTTGTCTCGGTCCCTGTCCTTGTCTCCGTCCCTGCCCTTGTCTCCGTCCCTGCCCTTGTCTCGGTCCCTGCCCTTGTCTCGGTCCCTGCCCTTGTCTCGGTC
Organism: Salmo trutta; assembly: GCF_901001165.1. Taxonomy (NCBI): domain Eukaryota; kingdom Metazoa; phylum Chordata; class Actinopteri; order Salmoniformes; family Salmonidae; genus Salmo; species Salmo trutta. Next base: position 3,816,998 of record NC_042982.1, on the reverse strand, counting down.
CCTGCCCTTGTCTCGGTCCCTGCCCTTGTCTCCGTCCCTGCCCTTGTCTCCGTCCCTGCCCTTGTCTCCGTCCCTGCCCTTGTCTCCGTCCCTGCCCTTGTCTCGGTCCCTGCCCTTGTCTCCGTCCCTGTCCTTGTCTCCGTCCCTGCCCTTGTCCTTGTCTCGGTCCCTGTCCTTGCCCTTGTCTTTGTCGCGGCCCTTCAGCCGGCTGCGGTCTCGGCTGTGGCTCTTCTTGCGGCTGGACCGTCCGCTGCTCCTGCTCCGAGACCGCCGCCGCTCACGAGACCTGGAGAGACAACACAACACACGATCAGAATCACAAAAAAATATTGATAAAAAGTATGTAAAGTATGTTCAATTTCATTTTAAATATACTGTAACAGTTAGCACTAACAATGGCCGAAGAGGCACAGTAACAGTTAATAATAATGATCATTTGGGGGGTGCTTTTGTCCTGTTACACACAAATGTGATTCTTGAGTATCGCAAATCCCCCTGAGACACCTGCAGGGAATGGGGTCATGGCCAGGGTCACCATTGTCCAGTACCCCTGGAGCAATTAGGGTTAAGTGCCTTGCTCAAGGGCACAGCGATAGACTTTTCACCTTGTCGGCTTTGGTATTCGAGCCAGCGACCTTTCGGTTACTGGCCCAATGCTCTAACTTTGAGGCTACCTGCTGCCCCAGTTAGCATTGGAGCTAACACTATCCAGCATGGTTCTGACATGCAACCAAAACCACCCCAGCAGGGTAATCCAGGTCCCATATGTTATGATTCCCAAGGCCTTGGGTCAGTCAGACTGATAGAGAGGGCTTTATATACTGTAGGGCCTCTGTAACTTGTAATGCCTTGTGTCACGTTATCCATTGTTTAAATGTTGAAAAGACACAATTAAAAAGTCATACAAATCAGACTCTCTCTCTGTGTGTGTGTGTGTGTGTGTGTGTGTGTGTGTGTGTGTGTGTGTGTGTGTGTGTGTGTGTGTGTGTGTGTGTGTGTGTGTGTGTGTGTGTGTGTCAGAGAGAGAGGCCAGAGAGAGAGAGAGAGAGGCCAGAGAGAGAACACAGAGAGAGAGCGAGCCCAGAGAGAGAAACCAGAGAGAGAGGCCAGAGAGAGAGAGAGAGAGAGTGAGAGGCCAGAGAGAGAGAGAGAGAGAGAGAGGCCAGAGAGAGAGAGAGAGGTAAGAGAGAGAGAGAGCAAGAGAGAGAGGTCAGAGAGAGAGAGAGCGAGAGAGAGAGAGAGAGAGGCCAGAGAAAGAGAGAGAGAGAGAGAGGCCAGAGAGAGAGAGAGAGAAAGTCCAGAGAGAGAGAGAGAGAGAAAGGCCAGAGAGAGAGAGAGAGACCAGAGAGAGAGAGGCCAGAGAGAGAGGCCAGAGAGAGAGAGAGAGAGAGGGAGAGTCCAGAGAGAGAGAGAGGCCAGAGAGAGAGAGAGGCCAGAGAGAGAGAGAGGCCAGAGAGAGGCCAGAGAGAGAGAGAGGCCAGAGAGAGGCCAGAGAGAGAGAGAGGCCAGAGAGAGGCCAGAGAGAGAGAGAGAGAGAGAGAGAGAGAGAGAGAGAGAGAGAGAGGGAGAGGCCAGAGAGAGAGAGAGGCCAGAGAGAGAGAGAGACCAGAGAGAGAGAGAGGCCAGAGAGAGAGAGAGAGGTCAGAGAGTGGGAAATAGTTACTAGTTGTCGGGGTGACGGCGGTTCATTTACAGCTTCTGGTATGGGCAGCAGCCTATTGGAAAACCCGGCGTTGTGATCAGAAACTGATGGTTGGAGATGGGGGACCGGCTGGAGATGGGGGACCGGCTGGAGATGGGGGACTGGGGGACCGGCTGGAGATGGGGGACCGGCTGGAGATGGGGGACTGGGGGACCGGCTGGAAATGGAGGACCGGCTGCAAATGGGGGACCGGGAGACCGGAGATGGGGGACTGGGGGACCGGTTGGAGACGGGGGACTGGGGGACCGGTTGGAGATGGGGGACTGGTTGGAGATGGGGGACTGGGGGACCGGTTGGAGATGGGGGACCGGTTGGAGATGGGGGACTGGGGGACCGGTTGGAGATGGGGGACCGGCTGGAGATGGGGGACCGGCTGGAGATGGGGGCAATTAGGTAGGGCTTTAGATGGCGGCCTTATCAATCCTGACAGTCAATGGGATGGACCCCTGAATACACACAGATACACTCACACTGGGACTAGTTGGAGAGATTTAGTGGGCTACTTATAGAGACAGGCTGGCTGGGCCAGCCTTCAGAGCCCATTGACACACTGGCAGTCACCGCAGCCTGTAACTGCCTCTCACACACACCTCCGTGGAGTGGAGAGACTACAGTGTCTGTTTACGCATGCACACCTCTATTGATTGAGATAAGTCCTTTTCAATACGCCGTCAGTCGGAGGCTGATGGGTGTGTGTGTGTGTGTGTGTGTGTGTGTGTGTGTCTGACAGTGACAATGTGAAAAGAAGCCTGTAAAAAAAGAAAAGGAGGAAGCTAAGGTGTTATATTCTATCATCTATCATTTTATTGATTTGTCTATAAAAAACAGTCCAACCTGCTGTCCGAGAATCTTTATTGCTTTCTTTCCTCTTTATTAGTTTGCCATTTGAAATATCCAAAGCGATCCCTCTTTTGACATAAAACGAATCATATTTTTCCAAGTTCTGTCACAAAAGTCTGTGGACAACTGTTGACAACAGGTCCTCCCTGTTAATATAACCTTATCATCATTATGATCTAAAACCCAAAACTGATTCTGGATCAGCACTCCTACTGTGAGATGCTGTATACATTCTACAAAGGGTTCTAGTGTCAAACAAAGCTGGGTGTCAACGATGAGTAGGTGATACATTGAATACTGCAAAAATAAAACTAGCTCTTTATACAATACAAATGACATTCAAAATGTCTGCCTAATACTGTGCTTGCGCAATGACATGGCCATTTGCAAGGACACAGGTCTTAATAAGTATCACATGAATACATCCTTCATAAGAGAAATATATTTTAATGTCATAAAACGCTGCACTGCCATCGCTAGTAACGGTGGGCAATAATTTGCCTGGCTACCCAAACTCCTTTCTCTAGCCGAACGCTATACCATGCCCACAGACGGTAGTTTCTTCTCTCCGCAATGAGTCTGGAGCGGAGTACTTCCCTGACAATTTCAAGAACGCAAACACACTTCTGATTGGTCCCCAAAACCAATGGGTTGGGCCAGAGCCAGAACACACGTGGGTAAGGCAGCATTTAGAAAATGTGTCATTGGCTCTGATACTCTTGTACTCTAATTGGCTAGAAATGATCCAATCGCTGATGACTTTGTTTTGTACAACACCCCTCATTTTGACATCACCACAAACAACTTAAATGATGGCAGTCTCAGACTGAGGTTTGTAGCGATCATAGAGCAGCGGAAGAACTCCGTATGAGTCATTTTCAGTTTATATTTATTTAACTAGGCAACTCAGTTAAGAACAAATTCTTATTTATAATGACGGCCAAACTGCCTTAACTGCCTTGTTCAGGGGCAGAACAACAGATTTGTACCTCGTCAGCTCGGGGATTCGATCCAGCAACCTTTCGGTTACTGGCCCAACGCTCTAACCACTAAGCTACCTGCCGCCGCCATCAAGCAAGTAAACATCAATATTCTATGTATCAAGACCGCACACGTGCAAGAGGGAGAAAATCACCTGTGGTTTGCAAAGCCTTGTCAGAATTAGAGCTACATTAATACAATACATCAGAGTTCTGTGTAAGGTGGTTATATCACCAGAGAACTGGCAAACCACCCAGCCTTAACGTCCTGGGGGAATATGTATAGGTTTATTACTCTAATCTGCCTCCCGCCTGGAAGATCCTCAGGCCAACCCACAGGCTGTGGTGTGGGAAACGGTGTGTGGGGCACGACGACGTATGTGAGACGAGGAATTGGACACTGTCCACTTTCTGTTTTGGTCTGTGTGTGTATGTGTGTGTGTGGGGGGGGGGGGTGATTGTGTGTGTGTGTGTGTGTGTGTGTGTGTGCGCACGTCCAATTGCTACATATGGAGAAACACAAGCGCAGTCTTATTTTATCAGCCAAGCATCTCGTGGCAAGCAGATGCAATAAACACTAAATCTGTGGCTGCTTTTCTGAACGAGAAGGGGGGGGGGGGGGGGGGGTCTGCAGCCACACACTTCTGGGGTCTGTACCAAATTAAATTTACTGTAGTTAATAGAGTGAGGCTATGCTGTTAAATGTCAATTTCATTACCAAGCCCTTCCCCTTGGAGAATGATTAGCTCGTTTAAGGCCAGGGGTAAATGTATTAATGCAAGAGACACAGATAAACAGCATCAACCCCTATCCCCATGCCAAGGCCCTGCCTATTTTACATTTTATTTCGGGTTATTATCATCTCGGGAGAAAATGGTTCCCCTATGGCCTAAACATATTCTCATTTCTATTAACAGGGCCTTGCTGTTTTCTCCCTCTCTCCTATTCGCCTAGCCAATCCATTAAATCGGGCTGCCGCTATTGGCTAGGGCAATTTTCTCCGTGAATTATCAATAAAGTAATTACCAGTGTGTTGGAGCGAGGTTGGGGAGCTTATCGCTAGGTGACCCCCCGCGCTCACCCTGGATATGATCCCTAACCACAACCCATTTGGGTAATTATATCGTCGGGGGTGTGTAGCCTGGATGGTGGTGTCGTCGCCCCGCGTTATCTGTCTGTATTATATTTCGGAGGCTAAACATGTTTTTCATTGAAAATTGGACATTAATGGCAGCCACATGATACCACTAGTGCTGGAAAACAGGCTGAAGTCTCGACTGGAATCCCACCCTGGTCAAATCATTATTCATGCCCCCTCCTCCTTGCCCCCCGTGCCTCCCCTCTCCACCTCCCTCCCCATCCCAGCAGTGACGACAGCCTGGAACTCTCTCTCATCCATCCGTCCGTCCATCCATCCATCCTCTCTATAGTCTTTCAGCTGGGGACTGTGGCCCTCTCCTCCCAGGGGACTACGACCACTACCACCACTAACGATCCATACTCTCTATGTACGGTAGACAAAGGTACAAACATAGGCATAAATGCTACATCCACAGTGCTAAGTGGGTATATTACATAAGCCGTTTAGCAGGCACCTATCCAAAGTGACCTATAGTACAGTGAGCGCATACATATATATATTTTTGCAAATGTGATCTCTGTGTGTGTCGAACCCCATGACCCTGGCACCGCTAGAACCGCGCTCTTAACACCTGAGCAACACAGGACCATGGTGATGGTTAGCCTATATCTTGACGTTAGGGGAGATTTCCTATGTCAGCGTGGTCAGTCTTTGATTAACGGGCTATGCCTATGTGAAAGAGAAGTCTCCGATTCCACTGGTGATTGTCACGTCGTCACTCTGCTTCGATAAAGTGGCTCTTTCTAAGCACCTGACTGATGGATTCGGATGGGGCTGCTGTGCTAGGACTGGACCTGTGAGAGACCAGGGTGAACACTATACCAAATCCTTACTTGGGATCTGCTGCAGTTAACTCAAATATTTCCCCTTTAATATCAATACACAATTGAAGAGAAAGTCAAAAGCCGCACGCAAGTTAGTGCTTTGGACCCATGTCTTGACTAGGACTCTTTCTAACACCAAACAAGGTCTGGTACTTTAACCAAACCTCCAAATACGCAAGACATAGAAACCACATCTGACAAAAACAAAAAAGGACATATTTCAGGAACTTCATTAAAGCGTCTACCCCCGCCGAGTTCCTGCAGAGGGAGAAAACACACACCCGCGCACGCACAGACAGACGCACACACAGACACACACACACACACACACAGCAGCTGTTTGAAGTTAAAAGTGATTTTCATGATACTGTTCGAAAGCGAAGCACCTTAAAACGAGCAATAGCTGGATTTCCTGCTGCCAAAAGACATGCAAAACAGCTGTTCCTCTCCAGCGCTGCCCGCCGAACGCAATGCAAATATGTTAACCATTCAGAATTTATTACTTTTGAGTGCTCTTCAAACGCTGTGCCAGACACAAGTTTAATTTATGATATTCTCCTAATTACGATAGCTGTTGAACTCATTTCCCAAGCTGTTTCCCTCTTCCAAGCAGCCATATTATCTGTACTCTCAGTTCAGTCACACACACATAAGCGCACACACACACACACACAAAAAAAGCACATCAAATTGCAAGCGATGTAAAGTAGCTGATTGCTAGCACAATTAACACAGCAAAGAGCAACCATGAATGATTTCCCCATTAAGTTTATCTTCCTCCTTCCCCTCAAAACCATGAAAGGAGACAGTAAATATCTATATCTGCCATAATCGTCAGTTTCCTTTAAATTAGCTCACAGCTGACAACTGTCCAACAGTCTGCTGGGCTTGAGGAAAAGAAATCGGCACCCATTTAAGCCCACCCGCACAGCCATAGGTCAAGTAATTTAGCCAAGTTCAAAGGCCTTCAAAGGCTGCTTAGATCTACATGAACCCACATTGCTAACGGGTTAAAAAAAAATACAAATGAGAAAAATGTACTTCTATGAGAGTAACAAAATTGAATGAAAACTTCATCAGCGTGGTTCACCTCCGATCTAGCCCCGCTGGCACCATGTGCCCACTGTCACTCACCGACGACGCCACAATCCTAAACTGGCCTGTCTGGTGACCCCTGGCATTGCGGCCCACCACGACGCCCTTCAGCAGCTGGAGCGAAAGGCGTGATGGAACGACTGTTCAGTCACTGAACCCAAACACAGGGTCAAGTGGAGGTCAAATGCCGAGACGAGGTGCTAACTCACTAACTCAACTAATTTCGTTAGAGCTCGTCATTCAACAACTCATTTCTTTTTTTATTTTTCTTACATTTGGGTTTACTCCAAAAAATTGTCACAATTTTGGGGGGGACAAATGGGGCTATTGTGGTCACAAAATCTAGTCAGCCAATGATTGTCAGGGAAATAACTGTCGGTCTCACGGTAATTGACCATTAATTAACAAACACATTTAGCATCTCCTGGCTTCCACACATAGCCTACAAGCCACTGATGCTGACCTTTGGAACATCTACAGTCTAATAAATCCATGTAATATAGCCTACACCTTCACAATAAATCCATAATTTCTTTTAGACAGGTCTAAAGAAACATGATATGAAGAAAATGTAGTCTATTTTAGAAGAACAATAGCATACTCTGAGTTGTCCTTATGTTAGGTCCTGATCTGGCTATGCCATATGACTGTGGGCTACAATAGTTCATTTAGCAGACAAGATTTGCTTAGAATTCTGTGGCATTATTTTATGTTATTTTATAATATGAAGGATACGTGGTCCCGTGTGGCTCAGTTGGTAGAGCATGGTGTTTGCAATGCCAGGGTTGTGGGTTCGATTCCCATGGGGGACCAGAACGGGATTTTTTTTAATGAAATGTATGCATTTACTACTGTAAGTCACTCTGGATAAGAGCGTCTGCTAAAATGACTAAAATGTAAAATGTACAATTGCACAAAGCTGAATAAAATACATGTGGCTATTCTGTGTTGAGCGGTTAATCAAGAAATAGGTACTCCTATATGCTTAATTTAGAGTTATTAATGTAACTTTAGTTGTTCTACAAACGTTGGGCTATATGTGTAGGTTTTTAATACATTGTAAGGCTGCATGATGCGACTCTAATGATGATTTGAAAAAAGTTGTTTGAAAAGGCATGAGCTCCTCTTTGTTTTTTGTGCAGGTTGTACACACTTCATCAGTCTCTCATTCACAATTTGACAAGCACTTGATAATGCCTTGAATTTCACGGCAGCATCTACTTTGTGACCGTAATGCACACCAAAAAAAATCCATGCCCTGAGTACTGAGCTATCTGAAGCACCTCTTACTCATGTGATCAGGTCTTTCTCACAGGCTACAATGAAGACAGACACATCGGGGAGCCAACTGTGCCCGTCCTTATCCAATTCCGAGGTGCATATTGAAGGTATTGGAAGAACTGTCCACATTTACTTTTCGTCAGCCAACAAGATGAGTAGGCCTAACGAACAGCAAAAACACTAGCCTACGTCAATCTACTATCCCCCATAGCACAAAAGTCAACCAATTCTATTCTGTGCGAGAAATAAATATTCCAAACATAGTCTGGGACAGCTGTGGGGTGCAATAGATCCCAAATGAATACAACCACTAGCATAAAAAAACAACTTTTTTTATGCAATGTGGCTGACGCAACAGATCAGAAAGTTGAGCTTAAAATGTTGATAAACTATTAGGCTATTTCTTCACATTATAAGTGCAGCAATGCGCACATGGATGTAGGCTATAAGCACGAATGTTCCATTAGCAGAAAACACCATTATCAAAAGTGACCGCAAATGCGATTATGCATGTAATGCTTTTATTATAAAGGTGCATTTTTATGGTGAGAATTATCTTCCCCAAACTTGAAACTTACTTGCTTATGTGTTGCTTTAGCAGTATGCTTAGGGTCATTGTCCTGCTGGAAGGTGAACCTCCATCCCAGACTGTCTCAAATCTCTGGAAGACTGAAACAGGTTCCCCTCAAGTATTTCCCTGTATTTAGCACCATCCATCATTCCTTCAATTCTGACCAGTTTCCCAGTCCCTGCCGATGAAAAACATCCCCACAGCATGATGCTGCCACCCCCATGCTTCCCTGTGGGGATAGTGTTCTTGGTGTGATGAGAGGTGTTGGGTTTGTGCCAGACATAGCATTTTCCTTGATGGCCAAAAACCTACATTTTAGTCTCATCTGACCAGAGTACCTTCTTCCATATGTTTGGGGAGTCTCCCACATGCCTTTTGGCGATCACCAAAAGTGATTGCTTATTTTTTTCTTTAAGCAATGGATTTTTTTCTGGCCACTCTTCTGTAAAGCCCAGCTTAGAGGAGTGTTCGGCTTAAAGTGGTCCTATGGACAGATACTCCAATCTCCGCTGTTGAGCTTTGCAGCTCCTTCAGGGTTATCTTTGGTCTCTTTGTTGCCTCTCTGATTAATGCCCTCCTTGCCTTGTCCGTGAGTTTTGGTGGGCGACCCTCTCTTGGCAGGTTTGTTGTAGTGCTATATTCTTTCCATTTTGAATAATGGATTTAATGGTGCTCCGTGGGATGTTCAAAGTTGCAGATTTTATTTATAACCCAACCCTGATCTGTACTTCTCTACAACTTTGTCCCTGACCTGTTTGGAGAGCTCCTTGGTCTTCATGGTGCCGCTTGCTTGGTGGTGCCCCTTGCTTAGTGGTGTTGCAGACTCTGGGGCCTTTCAGAACAGGTGTATGCATACTGAGATCATGTGACAGATCTTGTGACACTTAGAAGATTGCACACAGGTGGACTTTATTTAACTAATTATGTGACTTCTGAAGGCAATTGGTTGCACCAGATCTTATTTTGGGGCTTCATAAACAAGTCATTTTTTTCATTCACTTCACCAATTTGGACTATTTTCTGTAATGTCCATTACATGAAATCCAAATAAAAATCCATTTAAATTACAGGTTGTAATACCACAAAATAGGAAAAACGCCAAGGGGGATGAATACTTTTGCAAGGCAATGTAGCCTAAAGAAATGTTGTGCAACATGAGCTCATGGTCTCTCATGAAGTGTTTGATTAGATTTTCCATTACATTTGCATTGATGTCAGAGTGATTAGAGGGACAAAAGAGTGCCGAGTCCCAGGCAGTTAGCGAGTTTGGTAGGCTACTAAGGACCAGCAGCAGCATCAGAGCTTGGAGAAGCCTAATTACCGTGACTAAACGGTCATGTGGAATTTGACTGACATCATGACTCGTGACCGCCGGTGTGGCGGTAATACGGTCACTGCACCAGCCCTAGGGACAAACGTTTTTGATTTTTCATGTGGTTTCCTTTTATCTTGGTCGCAGCAGACAGAGGAATGGTCGGACACACAGACGTTTGTTTCAGTGTCAAACCTTAACTGTGTGTATTTAATGTGGGTTTGACAATTAGTCATGTTGAGTTTGGTATGTGAGAGGAGAGTCATTTTGTTGTTTCATTGCAACACATAGCTGAGTGTGGCTCCATCTGCGCCGGGCGGAGAGAGAGAAGGAGAGAAGGGGAGAGGTGGACTACTCAGACAGCCGCGCTTCAGACACAACGTGTTCCTAATTAGCAGGTGTGCTCATAGGGGCAAGATGATGGGGAGGTTTTTCCTCTCCTTTTTTAAACATGTGTATTTATGAAGTGGTGGAAGATCTGAGGCCCTTACCATAACAGTGTTTTACTGTTTAAATGTAGACGGTTATGCCGTGTGCGCTTAAGTGATTTAGGGAACCTCACAACTGCGGTATAAGAAAAATCATAAACGCTGAGACGAAACATGTGGGCTCACTGTAAAAGGGAGGGAAAAGAATAGGCGACACAAAGCAGACACGCATTCCACCTCGGAGGGGGAAACTACACTTAATTAAACAAATAAGTGCATCTGAAATATCGCCTCGTAAAACCACCAAACTATTTAGTTTTACTCCGACAGAGTGAAACGAAAGTGTGACGTGAGAGAGAGAGAGAGAGAGAGAAAGAGAGGATTTCAATTGTATTTTTTCATAAATACATTCCGAGCTGATGTTGAGAACAAAGTGTCTCCCTCTCAAAAACAATATGTTCAGAGAAAACCTCTGTTCTGCGACATCTGTCGCAGCGCAACATAAAATTGTCTGATGCCAAATAAAATGTTAAAAAACAGATTGCCCACAGATATCACATTTTACTACCGATCAATCTGGGGCTTCTTATGAGACGGCTCTCTAACCGATGGGTTTTCATCAGGCCGTACGACACAATGCAGCCGATTGCTGACAGCCCAATAACTACGGGGCTCGCTACAGATAGGGCCGCATTGCTTTGTATCAGGTCCCTTAAATACACACACACACACACACACACACACTATTCACTGATGAAGCTTTGACTGCCTCCTTCACTTCTCAGTGTTCAACTGGGTAACATAACCAAAAATGCACTAGATATCAATATGATAAATATCCTATTACAAGACAACTGTAAAACATGTTTTCAACTACGTATGATTTGCCTTGATAGCCCAGTAATTCCGATGCTGGGATTCGCTGCTGATGATAACCTTGTTGTGAGCTTGACCACTGTAACACGCCACTATCGCTGAAATAGCATACACAACATCCTGTGCGTTATCTGCAGGGGAAGTTATACTCGGAAGGACCTGATAGGGGACAGGCTACTTATGGTGGATAATAGTGCTGCAGGGATGGTGGGCTCAATTCTGTATCAATTCAGGGATTTTGGGAAAATGAATTAAATTCCAATTCATGAATGGGAAGGAAAAAAATACAAGAATTGAACAAAATTTTGGATTCTCATTGAAAACTGATGGCACTTCTCAATTCTTGAACCTCTTGAATTGACTGAATGAATAGATACTGAATTGACCTCACATTGAATTGACCCCAATCCTGCAGTGAAAGGCATGGGCAGTGAAAATGAGGACCCACTTGATATGTTAATAGTGAGTAAACAGTGCAGACATGGACAGGAAGGGCCCAAACTCGGTCCTCGAAACCCCAAGGGGTGCACGTTTTGTTTTTGGCCTTAACACTACATAGCTGATTCAAATGATCAAAGCTTGATGATTAGTTGAATCAGGTGTGTAGTGCTTGAGGGGAAAAAATGAAATGTGCACCCCTTGGGGTCACGAGGACAGAGTTTGGGAAACCCTACTCTAATCTTTCCCTGGGCCAGGGAGGAAGGTAGGGAGGGGGAGAGAGAGAGAGCGAGAGAGAGCGAGCGAGAGCCACCCACCAGAGATAGATAGCCCAGAGTCTCCTCAGGAATCTACCGCTCCTGAGAAGAAGCACTGAGGTACTCCAACGCACTCCTCCAACCAATCACAGAGAGGCAGGGTGGCCACGTGACAGGTGATACATTTCCCCACTTCCTCTTTGTGTTTCAGACTTGGCCGGGGAGCTCCATCACGGGACGCCCCCCCCAGCCGGACGGACAGAACGAAGGAAAAGAAAGAATGAAATACACTCTTCAAAACTCAAGCAAGTTGAGAAAGTGTTTCATTACTTTTCAAAGAGTGTCCGGACTTCAGTCAAGAAGCACATGATCCCGATTTAATTTTTTCATTTTGCCATCCCTTTTTTTTTCTACAATTCAATTATTAGATGGATAAATGAAAGCACATTTCCCCCTGCCTGTGCACGGGTAGAAGACAAGTGCTGCCTGCCTGGGAGATTCCATTAGTCCACAATTTGCTTGCCGGCTGTTCTGTTCTGGGGAGGGTGGAGGAGGGGGTGACAGTGGTTCATCTGACAGGCCAGTGCACATGGCTCTGCTTAGCACGCACATACCCATAAACGTATGCACGAACATACAGGCATGCACACACAGGCATGCAGACACACACACAAAGAGACAAATTGGGAATATAAGCATATGAATTTGTATCAATTATAACAACTAGCCTCAATTGTCGTGTACGGTTAGGCCTAGCCTAGAGGAGACATGTTCTCCTAAGTATTCAAACAAAGCTGTCAGTGAGTCATAAGTAGGATGCTGGTACCTGGTAAAGAGCCCAATCTGTGGCTGTGGCTCTGGGTCTAGGTTTCCATAGGGGACCTCGGGAATGTACGTTAAGTCACAGAAAATGGCTATTGACTGGAGCAGCGTGTGCAGCGTACCATACAGCTGCCGAAATGTGTGGGGGTGCTGGGGGAGGCGGAGGAGGCGGGTAGACCCCGGTGGCCGTTCATCTCTGCTTAATTGAGAGGAAACCGCGGCCGTTCATTATTAAGGAAAAAGAAAAACCTGAAAAGTGCTGAATATTTTGGACATTTTTTTACTTTGCCGGTCGGCTACTTGGTGGGTGACCTCCCGAGTCAGACAGAGGCGCATCGGTGAGACCCCGTCGGGAGTGAGTGGCACGGGGGGGAGGGCGAGGCCAGGCTGGGCTGTGGTGCAAGGTGCCCCCTTCTCCCCTTCACTTTCCCCACACAGCGTCATTAAACCCAGGGTTCTGCCGCCACTCGCTCCAAACAGCTCAATGACAACACACGGGCCTGCCAATTAGAAATAATTAGGCAGTCATTTTGGTGGCAAGTCTTTTAAAGTGCATATATAACGATGCAGTGAGCTGAGACTCAAACAGCCGCCTAAATAATTATGCCACTGATCACAAAGCGTCTGCACATCTCTGTACTTCACCTTAACGCGTTTCAAAAATCCACTTCATTACCTCCAGTAATTAATCCTCCATTAATTGCAGGAAAAGCCCAGTTTACCTCCCTTCGTTTCTAATTATCATTTTATAAATGGTTCTAATTAATGTGTTCGTTAGGCAGGATATTTTTCTCAAAGCCGCGCTCGGAGCCAAAGGTTCAGCGTCTCTCTCAGAAGCCTAACCAGCCAGAAGGTGAGGCCATTCTGGTTGCATTTGCTTTTATTTTACTACATTCAACCTCCTAATTGGCATTTAAAACCCAATTTGGAAGAACTTCAAGAAGCTTAAATGGAGGAGAAAAGTAGGAAAGGGAGAGGTTCATTTTGTATTCAGATTTCCGATACCAGGGCAAAGAGTCTCTCTCTCTCTCTCTCTATCTCTCTCTCACACACTTTCTGTCTCTCTCTCGCTCTCCTCTCTATCACACCCTGGACAAACGGCGAGCTTTTTCGACGTGATGAAATGAACATACAATATTGTGTATTAGGAGCCGCTGCCATCTTTCTCCAAACCGGTCCAAATGTGGACTGACGGGTTAAAGACATTTTGTGGAATCCTTAAGAGGTAGATAGCTGCTAGTCCCACACAGTGAAGGCAGAATCCTGAGCTCTTGCTTTGAAGGCCAGAGGGCCAGCCATGAAGAACTGAGAGAGAGCTGAAAGGCCCAGTCAAAGCCGAAAGCCTCTGGACAATAAATACATTAGACGAGAGCGGTGCGAGCGAGGTCAAGGCAGAACAACGGCCCCTAATATTTACAGAGCTCAAGCAATCTGACGGGTAATGATGGGTGATTAAAAGACATTGGCGTCATGGTTTTCTTCACAATTCGCATTCAGGTGCCATTGCTGTTTTGACGGACCAATCGGTCATCGTTTCTGACACGGGATGAATTCAGAAGAACATCTAATCGAGCTCGTTAATCTCCGGTGGTTCCTATAAGATGCTCAAACGCCGTCTGAGTTTCCTGTGGCAAGGTTGTTTTTTACTTGAACAACACACAATAGAGTCGCTGTAAACAAAACCCACGGAATGTTTTCTGTTATCTGAACTGAAATATAAAAAAAAAAAGATATATTTTTATTAGGAAAACCTAAAAACGAATGAACCATTAAATCTGTCTACTCCAAAGCGTTGGCATATCGGATTATTGCATTGGGGCTATCACAAAGCCTTGTGTGTGAGTGTCTGTCTGTCTCTCTGTCTGTATACAAGTGCTCGTGTGTGTACATGCGCTTGTGTGTGTGTGTGTTTGTTTAGCGGCAGGACAGACTCGGCTAGGTTCCCACCCAGGGGAGTGTGGCTGGGGGCTGGTACTGAATGCGTGCCTGAAGGAGGGTGGACGGACAGGGTGGACGGGGGGGGTTGGCAGGAGAGGGGAACAGTGCCTCGCGGCGAGCCAGGGATGAAAGGCTCCGTCCGTGTCAGTCACTTACTCCTCTCTTTGGTAAATAAAGGTTTCTGACAACAAAGCAGCGAGCAGCGCTTGACTGGCCTTTAAAGGGGATAAATAAAATAAAAAGCCTGGATACAGAGGGAAAAACCTCTGAAAAAGCACATCAGATCTTCCAAACTGGAAGCATGTTGATTTTTATGAAGTAAAGAGCACGGACCACAACCATACCAGGTCATCTTTCAGTTTAAAACAACATTTTGTATAAGTCGGGTATAATGAGAGAACTGGAAGAGAAGCAAATATCCCACACCACCTGTAGCAGGTGAATGAGAGGAGAAAGCCCGGAGGTATACAATACATATATAGAGGAGCAGGTTGTCCTGTAAGCAGCATTCAAACGCACACAATAAACAGGCTAGGCTACACACTCACCGCTGACAGTAGAACAACTGGGCTATAACAAAATAACACTTGCTTGTTGTTATGTTCTGCTCATACAGCTACTCATCTTGTTTTACTTTCTTCAACACTAGAACAATTCACCATCTTTCTTCTTCTACATCCTATTGTCAAGCTCTTTGCGTTTTGGAAAAACGGATTTGGGTTGTCATGTCCGCGACACACACACACACTCGGATCCCCATAGCACTCCGCTGGGCCCAGACCCACCTGACACACTTCCCACACCCAACCCCCCCACGCCAACGCCACCTGAGGGCTGATGGGTGAACCAGATACCGTGGAAACGTTGAGGATCAGAGGGGGGTTTTCTCTCTCGGAAAGGCCTGATTCTCATCCCCCTGCACCAACCTTCCTCCTCTTCCTCCTCCTCTCTACACTTGGTGACCTTGCACGGGCCCCTAGCTCGGCGCAGTCAGGGAAAGCCATCAAGCAGATGTACTGCGGCCGCCCAGCACCTCATTTCATTACACCAGAAAATTGCTGTGCGAAATAAATATTGGGCCATCACTCACGCCTTGTGTGATCTTCCAACGGCGTGCCGAAGCAAACGACTACTACGCCAACGAGAGGGTTTCCCATTCTGAAACCTCAGAGCTAGGCACACACACACACTACCCCGACCTGCACACTAGTGCAGTCCTAGTTGGTCCTACTCGCTCCACAGCGATAGTGATTGGAGCGATAGTGTTCCCTGGATGAGTTCACTATCCTTAAGGGAGGAGGGCATGATAATTAGGGGCCCTCCGCTTGATGCAGATGACAATCACACTGATCTAACCGCTTGGCAGTTATCTGGGCTAAACCCTTACACAAGCACTATGCCCCCCAAACGGAACATGCCTCTGAAATATTCATGAGAGAGATGTAAGCATCTTTGTGTGTGTGTGTGTGTGTGTGTGTGTGTGTGTGTGTGTGTACATGCGTGGGTGCTTCGTGGGTGACGTCTGGTGTTTGAGGTCAAGTGGTGGATTAGTAACGCTATGACGGCCTCCATCTCTCTCCCGTGAACCCGCCACTGATTTAACACTGACTGACTGTCAGACGGCCATGGCTTTAACCTGTGACTCTCCTACCCCCCATCCTTCACCCCCCCCCCCCCCCCCCCCATCCTTCACCCCCCCCCCCCCCTAACTTCACAAACTTCCCCTAAAATGTTCCTATGATCCCTCCGTAATTCTTAACCGTGTTGTCTTTGTTGGAGCGGGTTTAGTTGAGTTCAGATAGACGTGTGCTCGGTGCCTAGCCATCCCCAGTGAACTGAGCCATGACACCTCTCCATATAATGTTGGCTGGGGGATCTGACTCCTCTGATCAAAGGGAATAAACATTAATGACTAATGGGTAATCTGCTACACATTTCGGGCGGGTTGATTGGCCGCCTCTGGGGTGATGGGGGAATCTCCTCTCTTCAAATCATTTTCTGATTGCAAAAGGAAAGATGGAGTCGCTTTGGAATAGTAAACACATAAGGGCTTCATAGAGCATTATTCTTATTTCCTGTATAGATTTTGTATTATTACATAAAGGATTCTAAAGAAGGTAATAACCCCCTACCCAACCCAACCAACTGTCCTAATCTTCTCCCCTGTAATATTTCCATGCAGCTGTTATTATTCTCATTCCTCTGAATAAGATCCCTCATTCCTCCCATCCTTTTTCTCCCCCCTCTCTCATATTCTATATCTCATGCCACGCGGGCGTCCCGGGCTGCTGCTGCGAGCGAACGCCTCATATCCTGTCAGCGTATCAATCACAGGGGCCCTGTCCACTCAATCCACCTCTGATTTATCAGGCAGCCTCGACCCAAACCCTTTTAACACGACAGTGACAGATAGCAGCCCAGACCATGGCAACCTGTTCCACTTAGCTCACACACACGGAGGCTTGGTGGGACTGTGACACGTGACCCCGAACCCCCCCCCCCCCCCCCATCACCCTCCCCCACCCCAGGCAGCAGCACCCCCACCCCAGGCAGCAGCACCCCCAGTATGTATGCATATAGTCTAGCCTGCCACACCACTGACTGCGTTCAGAGGTTGGGTTCAACCTGCATGAGATACATACACACAGATAAGACAGATACAGTAGATAGATGACGTAGACTATCGATAATAATCGGGAACGTTTATAGGCCTATTTGCGATAATTCCCACAATCAGTGGTGTGCGATCTGCAATCGAATCCATATAAAACTGCAAATCCTGACATTATCTTAGAACTTTCATGAGTTTCCCCTTGCTTCAGTGAACCCAACAGGTATGAATTGTTGCAGTTTGCGCTAATAGCAACTAGTGTATTATGCAATTACCACAGGTGAAACGGTCTGTAGCTTGCTGCGGTGCGTTTGCCCTGATGGACTGGCATCGCAGCAGATTGGCCACTGTCAAGTCAGACATTATGAAACGTATTCACCACTTAACATTCAGGTTGTGGTGCCCCCTCCACCCCCCACCCGCCCCCCTCACTGCTCTGCTTAAGCCGATTACAGGAGGCTTCCCTCTTTAATCGCATTGCTTCATTTGTTAACACAGAGATATCATCGACTGTAATTCCAAATCTCCCTACTACTTTCATGTGACACTGGCGTTAATGCCTGTTTGGTTTGGGGGGGAGGTGTTGTTTTAATCAACGCTGTCGTTGGCGGAGCGTCGCAAAAGAACAGCTGTGGTTTGGCAGTGTGTGCATGTGTGTGTATGTGTACATATGTATAAACAATGTCATTCTCCATGTAAGAAGGGCAGCTCCACCCAATTAGGCTCCCCTGCTAACTCCGACAGTCCAAAGTCTCTGTCACCAGTTTCCTTAATCACCGCCATCTCATCTAACCTAATGAAGATATGAAACCGCTCCTTTGTGACTAAAATGGCTTGTCAATTCTTCCCTGTAGCCATACAACAAGTAAACAAGGGGCCTTGTGCACAATTAAAAATGATAAAAACAGATTTAAACAGCAGAGTTGTTAATGACATGGACAACCATGCATAGAGCCTCCCCAATTGTGTCTCCCAGCCAACCAATGACAGTGATTCAGAGACAGAAACAGAGACAGAGAGAGAGAGAAAGAGTGTGTGTTTGTGTGTGTCATTAGCTGTCACAGTAGTGAGAGAGTCACAGTCTCTTTAACTTCTTAGGGATGAAATCCCTTCGCCCCCTAGCCCAAAGAGGTTAATGACAGTCTGCCACGTGATAATGGCCTTCGCCACCACAGCAAACAAACCACACTGAGCTGCTGCTGCCTGCTTGGCTGGCACACACACGCACACGCACACACACACGTGCACACATGCAAATGCACACCAAGTCCCTACAAATGTTTTTTTATTTTTGTTTGAGTATGTTTTGCTGCAAACGGCAAGCAAAATGGCAACATTCACAGAGTGTGGTTGCTGGAACCAATCATGATCATTGTGAAATTGAGCCAAAAATCAGGGACAAACACAGGGTATGCGTACGGTGGAGAGAGTAGAGTGTGGCATGTGTGCATGCGTGTGTGTGGTAGTCAGGCACCTATTGATAGCCAGCACCTGCTACTGGCCACCCTCATACCCACAAAACTATAGTAATTCCACTGTAAACCCTCTTGAGCCCTTCTCTCCCCCTACCCAGCAAGTCCCCCCATCCCCACTACCTGTCCCCATCATACCTGCGGGTGCGGCTGTGTGTCCTATGGGAGCGGTTGGTCCTGCCTCGGTCTCCATCTCCGCTCCCTCCTACTGCGGGGCGAGCTGCTGTTGGACCGCAGCCTGCGTCTGACACACACACGCACACACACACCACATATCAACCCCCTGGCTCAACCCTTCACACCCTCTCCCCTGTGCTTCCTCCCCAAGCAGTAGATCCTCTCTCATTCTCTGTGTTCTTACCCGTCTTTCACACAACACGTTAGACTGAGTAACAGAGAAGACAGGTCTCCCAGTCCCATCTCATACATAAATAACTTATATATCCCTCACAATCCTAATTTGGTGTGTTGTTAATTTCAGTCATCAAATAATTCCCTTATTACTTTCCATACCTAGCCCTCAAGAAGTGCCAGTGGCTGTTCATCGAATCATCAAGCCTTGCTGTTTTAACCGCGTATCTTGGTGGTTTTGGACCAAAGTGGTGCTGACAGAGACGCTGCTGCAGCCTTAGCGGGGCTGCAGTAAGCAGGGGCTGCAGTAAGCAGGGGCTGCATCAGCAGGGGCTGCAGCCACGGAGCTCCTCAGCTGGGGCTTCCGACAGTGGTGTGGAACAAACGCTATTCTGTTTTGTAAACACTGGCGTTGCTGAAATGGCGCTCTGATTGATAGTGTGAAGCAGCGATCATTGGTGGGAGAGTATGTACATTTGAGGGGGGCTTGTCTGACTCTGAAACAGTTTGAGTAATATTCATTATTAACTATTCTCTTTCTATTTGTTTCTCTCCCTCACCAAATACTCACACATGCTTACTACTAAAGGACCAGGCCCTCTCCATTGGGAGCCCAGCAAGATAAGAGGGGAGAAGAAAAAACACTGAACAAATAATAGACTCTGAACTATCAAAACAAACTTGTTAGTACTTACTGAGCGAGAAAGCGAGAAAGAGCACTGTATTACTACTCGACGGGTTGGTTCAGGAAGAAGGCTTCCGTCGTGGCCCTGACTCAAGCACTTCACACTCGCGTTCAGCAGAAGAAACGTCTAGGACAAGACATGTTATTTGAACTTGCAGTATATACACACACACAGGCGTGTGAAGATAATGTAACAAAACACGGCTGGTTCGCACAAAGAGAACGACGGCGCTACGGCACATGAGAGGGAGGCTGCCTGTGTGCTATGGCATGACGGAAGCCATCCAAGTGAATAGTGGGAGCAGGTTTGACACGTGCACTAACACTGACTGTGTGTTCGGTGTCAACTCAATGGGAAGTGTGAGGGGAGCTATTTAATGCCTGGTGAACAGCTAGTGAACACTTGCTGCTCTTCACTGGAGACTTCGGGTAGCGATGATCTTTACACACGTAGGGTGTGTCCCAAATAGCACCCTGTTCCCTATACAGCACACTACTTTTGACCAGGGCCCATAGGGAGACGCAGACGTAGCCTCATACATGAAGGCCTAACTTAATCCATTGACCCGGTATCTATTTTCAACCATTCCTTGGCCATATCCAACTCCTTCATTTGACAGAAGCACTTCCTAGGCAGCTAATGAATGAGTGGGAAGACTGAAGGCTAATGGTTTAAACGGCTACAACCAGCCCCTCCCCACTCCACCCAGCCGGCCCCAGATCAGTGAGCCATTCTCTCAAGACCACCAATGATTTCCCATCAGCGTAATGGACCCTGACCAAAGCTCATAAATAATTACCATCAACCGGCCTTGTCTAAACGACTGCAGAGGGGAGTGTCGAGCGCGCGTGTATGTGTAGGAGGCTGGGTGGGGGTTTATGTCCAGTATCTTCTGTTAAAAAGACAGCATCCGCGGTCATTTACTCACAGACACTTTCTCTCTCTCTCTCACAAACACACAATCTGGAGAAACAAATGTTAAAGCCCGTGGGTCTAAATGACGACAGTAACATCAGTAACATCAACTACCGGTAACTAGATTTATTCATTGTAATAGCCAATGTCCAACAGGTTTGTCTTCAACGCTGAGGAAACCAAGCTAACGAACTCCAAGGACAACTTAAAGTGTATCGTAAAGGTCAGATGTTTTGACTCATTTGTGTCTTGCTTGGACAGAGATGGTTGCATTGCAGGATGGGGGCATGTTCAATAACGCACTATGAATAAGACTCTCTCCTTCAAGCCACTCGCACAGACAGCAGGGTGTTGGGCCAGTTAGTGCATAGCGCAATATTTGCAGTCACATTTAAATTCAAGCTTACTCCATAACTAGAAAGCAAACTCGACAGCTACGGTCATGCGAGGTCCATAATCATATAAACAACCACCCCATTGGAATAAGCATAATATCAAATAATTTAGTAAAGTTCCTCCCTCTGGTCCTATGATATGAGGGCCATATCATTAGTATCAGCTGCTCATCTAACCTCTGTTCCAGCCAATCTTTGGGACAATCTCAATTGGTATTGCTTGACTCCTTGCGTCCTCTTCTCAGTCCTCGTCTGCTTTTGAAAAAGGTCCAAGATAATCAAGGAGCGGAGCCGAGGGGGAAGAAACAAATACGCTTGTATGAAATGAGAATACCCCCCCCTCGCAAAAGGGAATTATGTTTACAGGGGTGGAATCCCAAAATGAATGTGTAAAGTGATCAAAACAAATGTAGCTAGTTGTGGAAGACTTTCTATAGATAAAAGGATAAGTAGCATATTGTTTTTAAATGTGTGCATGCTTTTATCCTTTAAGAAAAGAACAGCTGATTCAAAGGGCTGGGGCGGATTTTAAAACACTTCCGCGCTAGCCGCCGGGAGGATCCTCTTGTGCATCCTCTGCTGAAGTAGGTCATCGAGAAGGTGAGCATACTCCCCCGCTCGCCTACTAGCGAATTTACACTCTCCTTGACCACTCAACCACTTATCAGTTTCTAGGTCACGGAGGAGAGTAGGACGGAGGAGTCACGGTGAGGACAGACTTTTGCCCAATTGAGAATCTCCCACTAGCAGACAACTGTGGGTACTTCCTTTTCTTTTTGTACTCACCAACACCACATCCACTACTTGTTACATTCAATTACACCACTAATAGGCTTTATGACGAAGCGTAGAAGGCTGGTTGACCACACAAATAGCTTATTACATACAGTACCTGGCAGACCAAACCGAATGTTGTTGAGGGCCAAGTTTGGCCTGCAAACCCCAATTTGGGCAGCCCTGCTCTATAGCAACAATAGCATAAAACCCTATCCCTCTACTCCCCCATAGCCTCTATGAATCTCCCTCCCCTTCCCTTTAGCTGTCTGTGTAGTGAATGAGGACAGTAGAAGTAGCCTGATGAATGAAGTAGTATAGGGTGCCCAGCGGGTGAAAATGCGCTTTAGTGATGAAATTTTAATTCCTTATGTTATAAAATATATTTTATCAAGATAAATATGATTATTCATGTTCTGAATCATTCAGTGGGGTATTTCTCTAACATATCAACATTATATCCAAACAGTCGGATTTCATAACCTAATACATCCCATAATAAGCACCAAGCTCTGTTGACACACAGCGGCAAGAAAAAGTCTGTGAACCCTTTGGATGTACCTTGATTTCTGCATAAATTGGTCATCAAATTTGATCTGATCATCATCTAAGTCACAACAATAAACAAACATAGTGTGCTTAAACTAATAACACACAAATTATTGTATTTGTATTGTCTATATTGAATACATCATTTAAACATTCACAGTGTAGGTTGGGAAAAGTATGTGAACCCCTAGGCTAATGACTTCTCCAATAGCTTATTGGAGTCAGGGGTCAGCTAACCCGGAGTCCAATCAATGAGACGAGATTGGAGATGTTGGTTAGAGCTGCGTTGCTCTATAAAAAACACTCACAAAATTTGAGTTTGCTATTCACAAGAAGCATTTCCTGATGTGAACCATGCCTCGGCCAAAAGAGATCTTGGTCGAGGAATGTGGTGATTGACAGAGCTGAAAGCCTTGGCCAGGTCTATGAGAACAGCTGCACAGTATAGTCTCTTACCGATGGAGGTCATGATATCGTTTAGGAGAGTGTGGCTGAGGTGCACCCATGACCAGCTCAGAAACCAGATTGCATAGCGGAGAAGGTACGGTGGGATTCGAAATGGTCGGTGATCTGTTTGTTAACTTGGCTTTCGAAGACCTTAGAAAGGCAGGGTAGGATAGATATTGGTCTGTAGCAGTTTGGGTCTAGAGTGTCTCCCCCTTTGAAGAGGGGGATGACCGCGGCAGCTTTCCAATCTTTGGGGATCTCAGACGATACGAAAGAGAGGTTGAACAGGCTAGTAATAGGGGTTGCAACAATTTCGGCTGACAATTTTAGAAAGAGAGGGTCCAGATTGACTGGTCCGGCTGATATGTAGGGAGGCTTGGGCAAGTTGCTGTGGGGGGTGCAGGGCTGCTACCAGGGTAGGGGAGGCCAGGTGGAAAGCATGGCCAGCCATAGAGAAATGCTTATTGAAATTCTCAATTATCGTGGATTTAATCGGTGGTGACAGTGTTTCCTAGCCTCAGTGCAGTGGGCAGCTGGGAGGAGGTGCTCTTATTCTCCATGGACTTTACAGTGTCCCAGAACTTTTTTGAGTTTGTGCTGCAGGGTGCAAATTTCTGTTTGAAAAAGGTAGCCTTTGCTTTACTAACTGCCTGTGTAAATTGGTTCCTAACTTCCCTGAAAAGTTGCATATCGCGGGTGCAATTCGATTCTAATGCAGTATGCCACAGGATGTTTTTGTGCTGGTCAAGGGCAGTCAGGTCTGGAGTGAACCAAGGACTATATCTGTTCCTGGTTCAACATTTTTTGAATGGGGCATGCTTATTTAAGATTGTGAGGAAAGCACTTTTAAAGAATAACCAGGCATCTTCTACTGACGGAATGAGGTCAATATCCTTCCAGGATACCCGGGCCAGGTCGATTAGAAAGGCCTGCTCGCTGAAGTGTTTTAGGGAGTGTTTGACAGTGATGAGGGGTGGCCGTTTAACCACAGAACCATTACGGACGCAAGCAATGAGGTAGTGATTGCTGAGATCCTGGTTGAAGACAGGAGAGGTGTATTTGGAGGGCAGGTTGGTTAGGATGATATCTATGAGGGTGCCTGTGTTTACGGATTTGGGGTTGTACCTG
Organism: Salmo trutta; assembly: GCF_901001165.1. NCBI lineage: Eukaryota > Metazoa > Chordata > Actinopteri > Salmoniformes > Salmonidae > Salmo > Salmo trutta. Next base: position 3,793,165 of record NC_042982.1, on the reverse strand, counting down.
GTAGGTTCATTGATCATTTTTGTGAGATTGAGGGCATCAAGCTTAGATTGTAGGATGGCCGGGGTGTTAAGCATGTCCCAGTTCAGGTCACCTAACAGCATGAGCTCTGAAGATAGATGGGGGGCAATCAATTCATATATGGTGTCCAGGGCACAGCTGGGGGCAGGTGGTGGTCTATAGCAAGCGGCAACGGTAAGAGACTTATTTCTGGAAAGGTGGATTTTTAAAAGTAGAAGCTCAAATTGTTTGTGAACAGACCTGGATAGTAAGACAGAACTCTGCCTGCTATATCTACAGTAGATTGCATCTCTGCCCCCTTTAGCAGTACTATCTTGTTGGAAAATGTTATAGTTAGGGATGGAAATTTCATGGTTTTTGGTGGCCTTCCTAAGCCAGGATTCAGACACGACTAGGACACCCGGGTTGGCAGAGTGTGCTAAAGCAGTGAATAAAACAAACTTAGGGAGGAGGCTTCTAATGTTAACATGCATGAAACCAAGGCTTTTACGGTTACAGAAGTCAACAAATGAGAGCGCCTGGGGAATGGGAGTGGAGCTAGGCACTGCATTACCTGGATTAACCTCTACATCACCAGAGGTGCAGAGGAGGTGTAGGATAAGGGTACGGCTAAAGGTTATAAGAACTGGTCGTCTAGTGCATTCAGAACAGGGAGCAGGTTTCTGGGCGCGGTAGAATAGATTCAATGCATAATGTACAGACAAAGGTATGGTAGGATATGAGTACAGTGGAGGTAAACCTATTCATTGAGTGACGATGAGAGAGGTATTGTCTCCAGAGACATCAATTAAACCAGGTGAAATCACCGCATGTGTGGAAGGTGGGACAAGAGGGGTTAGCTGAGGCATATCGAGAAGGGCTGGAGGCTCTAGAGTGAAATAAGACAATAATCACTAACCGAAACAGCAATGGACAAGGCATAATGACATTAGGGAGAGGCATGGGTAGCCGAGTGATCTTTGGGTCCAGTGAGTAGCTGGGCGACCTGGATACACGGCGATTCACACAGCTAGCGAGCCGGGGATAGCAGGCTAGCAGAAGGGTCTTAGAGGGACGTCGCGACGGAAGAAGTCTGTTGTAGCCCCCTCGTGCGGTTACGTCGGCAGACCAGTTGTGATGGATCAGCAGAGGTCCGTGTAGTAAAAGGGTCCAGGCCAATTGGCAAAATAGGTATAGTTGCCCAAAAAATTGGCTGACGGAACTCTTCAGCTAACAGTCCGGTATGCTCTAGCAAGTAGCGGGCCGCGGCTAGCAGATGGGCATCCAGAGGACGTCGCGATGGAGGAGCCTGTTGAAAAAAACCCTCGGGCGGATTACGTCGGTAGTCCAGTCGTGATGAATTGGCAGGGCTCCGTATCGGCAATAAAAGGGGTCCAGGCCAATTGGAAAAATAGGTATTGTAGCCCAAGGAGTGGCTGATGGACCTCTTCAGCTAGCCAGGAGATGGGCCTAGCATAGGCTAGTAAGACATTTTTGGTGGCCTTTAACCAAAATAACCAAAAATGTCACCTGCCCCCTTAAGGGCGGGAGGTTACCATGGTAGCGCGACTCGTGTCATGTTTGTGCCTGTGAGATTGAGTCTGACTAGTAGAAGTGTTGTCTTCTCTTCCCTAGCAGATGAAACTCAAACAGAACAACAACCTAGCTTGTGAACAAACCAATGTAAATATTCTAGAAACACAAGGACAAAGTCTCACTTCAGTAGACATTCGTTTCAAGTAAATTAGACCAAATTTTATGCCTGTGCGCAGCGCTTCTGCAGGGCAGTGTTGCAGCACGAGGTGGAATAGGCTATATAGGATTCGTAGTTCTTGACTGATTAATCTACAAGCAATGAAACGAAATGGCAGAAACACTTTGAAAACAGCTACTGCTGCATTCATTTTACTATACATGTGATCATACTTGACTATTTTTATTCACAACTTTAAGTGAAATGCTTGCACTGTGGAGCCCTGACCACCCGCCAACGTGGCTGGTGAAATAGACATCTTACCGGCCAATACCAAAATCTACCCGCATTTGGCAGGTGGCTGGTGTTAATTTTAGGCCCTGTCGGTCGACATTTCACTGAGATACGCTAGCATTAATTTCGAATGAATATGAAAGGCGTATACTAAAATGTGAAAACACTACATGTCAAAATCAATATCAATCTTCCCTCGATATTCTTTAACGCACCGAGGAGTTACCCATTGGTCAAAAGATGTATTTTTGATTGGACACCCTAAGTAGTAGCTCTATAAAGGAGTATTATCCTATTCAATTGACACCGTCTTTCAATAATTATTTTTTTAATATATATTTTAAGGCACGTTTAGTAAACATATTCAGGATAGCTAGCTAGCTATGTAGATGGAGAGATAGAGGAGAGGGATACAGGAGACAAAGTGAGTGGCAGGACGGGGGATCCAACCGCCGCCTCCACAGGCATATGTGGTGTGGAGATGGTGGCACTACCACTAGACCAGCCCCCGTTACGGCTGATGATCCATTACACATTCAGTTTGCTCCTATATCCATGCACCTCTGTTCGACGGAGACAGTATATCTGTTCCTCTAGTATTGTACACAGTACACCTACCATGCAGGTCTGTCCTTTCTGTCTGACGTTGCGTTGTAGGCCTGCCTCCTACTATCTTTGCCAGTGTAGTATAGTAGTTAACTCATCTACAGGTCTCTGTATATTGTAGTATTTCTATATAGACCTACCTCCTGTAACTGTCTTTGTCTCTGGAGCGGCTGCTGGACCTCTTTCTGCGGCTGGTCACCCGGCTGCAGGAGGAGCTGGAGGAAGAGGAGCCGCCTTCTGTGATTTTCCTTCTTCTTCTTCCTCCTGCTACGGCTGTCCTCTTAGCTGTCAGAGGGGCGGTGTCCCATTATCCCTCACTTCACTGGGTCTGTAGGGCGGAAGGGACAAAGCATAACAGCAGGGAAAAGGACATGTCTTATTTAATTTAATCAAACAGTTATTCATTGATTTCTCAGACGAAACAGTAGGCCTACATCTAGCCGATTAAACTCAACGATTTACGATGGAGTTGAGCGGCGACTACTGCGGGCTGACTGGAGCTGCGATGTCACATACAATTGTTTTTTATATAAACTACTGATTTCAGCACCCAAAGAATAGCCTGCAATTACACATGACATTGTTCTGTGTAATTGCAGGCTATTACTTGGGTGCTCAAATCAGTCGTTTTAAAAGTTCCAGTCCGCCAACACTAGTCGCTGCTCAACTCCATCGTAAATCGTGGAGTTGAGACAGTTAGTGTAAATCCTGCAATGAGTAGCTGTACTGTGGCTAGAGGCTACATTGTTTAATGTCGCCATTCCTTCCTTCCTCCAAGACTGACAAATAGTTGGCAAAATAACTTTTCTGTTCTGAATATACTCGTGCAGTCAGTATGTCAGAGAGCTAGGTAGCGAACTTCAACTCGGCTCCACCTGCCTTAAGAGAGCGCGGACACAATGTAAACAATGAACTTACATTATCATAGCGCTAACTAGAGACAGTTTACGCTATCACGCATAATGGCTAGCTACGCATTCTCAAATACTTGTTCAAATAGCTACCGTTTATGCATGTGTTAAAAATATACTGTGAAGTTTTAATTTTCAGGTTATAGCATGCAGACAGAATTTGACATTTCAAGACTGCTGGCATGCTAGCTAACGTGTTAGCTTTAGTTTGCAGCGAAGCACAGCTGACTAAAGGCATTTTTGTGTTACGGTAAATAGCTACAACGTTATTACCAGCATTGACGTATTTCAAACATTACTTATACAGTGACTAAATTGGGGGGGGGGGGGACAACAATTCATACCAGGTATCATGCGACAAATATTCCTCCTTCCTTTGAAAACCACTCGAAATACGCCACCATGCACTGCTCAAAAGACTACACTAGTAGATCAAGAGCACATCGATTGAAGAACGTTCGGATGAAACGTGCAGGCAAGAGAATCTACAACAGAGCTATCGTTCGTATATATCTCTGTCTATGATCTCTATGCTACTCTTGTCATATTTTACAATTGTGTATGTTTAGCCTACATTTCGTGAAGTTGCATAACTTTTGTTACATTATATCGTATATAGCCTAGGCTATGGGAAACAGTAGCCTGAAGTTGTTGGCCTATAATAAAACGGGCATTTTTATTATGAGATATTATGAGTGTAAAATAAACTGTGAATGCTGAATACCCTCCTAATTGGTTATAATTACAAATCTTACTGCTCATGTAATTTGTGGAAAATGTAGACTTGTAGACCTATTAGACCTGCAATCAAGATTACATTTTTACATTTAGTCTACATTTGAATCATTTAGCAGGCGCTCTTATCCAGAGCGAATTACAGTTTGTGCATTCATTTTAAGATAGTTTGGTGGGACAACCACATATCACAGTCCAATCACATATTTAGCGTCTCACATAGAATATAAATTATCATTAGGCATATTTCAAAGGAATATCGCCCACACTCTCACTCTGATTCGGCACTGAGGTATTTCTAGGCTAATCAGATTTCACGCAACTTGACGCATTAGGACTTGAAGTCCATTATAAAGTAGGCTAAAGCAAAGTACCATTTATTTGTTTTTTGTCTTGCTTTATGGTTAAGATTGTTGCATTGCATTAAAATAGTACGATATGAAAGCCATGTCAAGGATGTCAGACTAGTCCAAGTTTCGTCTTATAACCTACTTTAATAAAGTATTCTTCCCAAATAGACTACCTCTTAAATAAACGAGTGAAAGAAAGCATTGGGGGTTGCTTGAAGAACATTCGTTTGTGCACCCCATGCATTTGCTCACATTAGGCCTACTTTGAATTAATAATAATAATTTGTAGGTTTAGGAATAATTTAAGCCTAACGTATTGTGCTAGAATGAAATGAATAGAAATTTTGCTCTTTGGTCCACAGGTTTTGTCTTCACGCGCGCAACACACACACACACACACACACACACACACACACACAAACATACATACATACATACATACATACATACATACATACATACATACATACATACATACATACATACATACATACATACATACATACATACATACATACATACGCAAAAGGCACACATACCCACACAAAGGGAGCATATCATTTTTGGGGGTTGATTATCCATTTAGGTCTATTAGATTGAATACAGGTTATATAGCATATAAACTCCTAAAACACCATAGGCCTAGTCTAAATATATGTCCGACAGCCAATAGTTTTCTTGTCTCTCGGTTTTCCTATGTTAAAACTTTAACTCTGAGATGTTTCAATGGTAGCTTACCTATGCGGAATGCTAACTTTTTATTAACTTCTTGGAAATTGTGTTCTATTAGTAGCCTAACCTTCACGACATCCCACGTTGAAATGGACCGAACATGTTTATCTTTGCAATTGATAGAACTTAAACTACTAAAGTGTGTAGATCTTTGTACTTATTTTGATATAAATAGCAGGTTTCAGATTAACTTAAATTCTCTAGCTTAATAGCAGCCTATAATTTGTGCTGCTTTCAGAGGACACAGAAACATAATGAATGCCTAAGGTTAAAGAACGGAGACATCATTAATTTTTAATAAGGGGAATTGTTCGAGCCTGTGTGTTGAAAAAATATTTTATATAGATTATCAATAAACGCGCTTAATTTTGCATCAAATTTACAAGTGATAGCCTATCATACAGCTGTATCCCATCCCATTCCGGCTTCTATTTAGCCTTTTTCAGTTCACTTAATTGCTTTGTCCCCACGGCATCCAGTAACCTTCACCGTAAATGAACCATTGTTTATTTATTTTGCAAATATGCAATAATTTCAATAGGCAGTCAACTTAAGAAACCATAATTAACACGCCCAATGGCAACGCATCACATGAAACGCTTTAATTAAACGTTTAGTTGCTGTTTAACATTCTAATGGCGTGAGAAAGTCTATCGAGATTTGATATTAACCAATATAGTTTCCCTAATGACTTCAGATTAATATAATTGCTGATTTAAAATGTAAATACATTATCTAATAAATGAAGACAAAAATGTGAGATCAGTTTTATCATTTCAGTTGTCATCTGAAGACATTTGAAGAACAAAAACTATTGATCATAATTATCTGGTCATTCTTAGCCTCAATTAAAAAACAGGCTTGTAAAAAACTAAATCAAAAACGAATAATGAATTATCCTATCTTCCAAATCATGGGAGAAATATGTATTACTTTTATAATTTGTTTTATTATTATCATTATTATTATTACTATTGTTATTATTATTATTATTGTGATTATTATTTATATGATAGCTCCTTATCAAATGATTTTTCTTATCATGACAAATTACACACTAAAAATGATTATTAACAAGTAACATATACAAGCTATCAACATGCAGCACAGTTTATCTGTTATTGCTTCAACTATGTGTTTATTTGCTGTTATTGGAGCAGAAAACGTTGTTCAGACGCGTTATCGTTGCATGTGAGTCAAGGTGAGCGTCTGGCTACGGTGAGCATCCCAGTTGGTCCTCTTTACCTTTCTCTCTCCGTATCACTGTCGCTGTCTCTTTTTTCCCAGATCACAGAGATTTGGAGGAAGCTCCGTTATGTGCTCCCCGCACGAGCTTGTCATTTTCCGTTTTAGCCACACCCCTGCAGAAATCCTGCCCATCTCCCTGGTGTTTAAAAAACTAATTCAGGACAATAGCAACGAATCCACGCTTAATTAAATTAATTAGTCCTTCTTGTCAATCTTGGATTAATGGCCAATAGCAACCTCGTAAGAATGATGTGAAATCTGAAGGGCTGCTAATCTGTTTTTCGATGCTGTCAGTACAGGCGAAGGGAAGGGGGCTCATCCCGGCATCCTGAGGGGAGGTAATTTGCACAGATCAAGGGGCAGGCGTTGCAAAGTATAAATACTGTGACTTCAATAGCGGATCACCAGCAGGTCGGAACTCCGCAGCAAGAAGAATTGGCCGAGATCTTATACATTTAGCTGCAGCACGAGATCCAGAGTTGGCAACAACATCACCTTGCATTTAGGTCGACTAAAGTAAACACTCTTGATGTCTTAAACTGTTGTGGAACTGAGAGAGAGAGAGAACGAGAGAGCGAGAGTGAGCGACCAAGACGGGGAGATTTTTTGGAGCAGTGATGGAAGAACTTACCGCGTTTGTGTCTAAGTCTTTTGATCAGAAAGTGAAGGAAAAGAAGGAGGTGATCACGTACAGGGAGGTGCTGGAGACCGGATCTGCGCGAGCCAGGGAGGGTCTCGCCAGCGAACCGAATCGCGAGGAAATGAACGATATCGCTCGGGTAGACGCGCGATCGCCAGGCAGGGAACCGGACATGCTGGGGCCGGAGAGAACCAGGGATGTGGGAAGCCCGAAACTGATCGATGGTAAACTAGCCTACTGCTATGCGTTCATACGGTTTCCTTATGCGATGTACTATAATGTAACGGCTTTGAGGTTAAACAAAGTCAAATGTTTTTGAATTATGCTCTAACGTTCATACTTTGGGAATACCCCGTGCGCTAAAACAATAATAACTTTGACAAACATGTCACGGGCCTAGTCCAAGAAAATAACCTTGCATGCTTTTGTGTATATCGCTGGGAAAAAACGAATGAAGGTGTTGCTTCTATGCGTTGGTATACGTTTATATGCCTACGTGCATGGTTTAGCACTCTTTTGTATTTAGATTTTTTTCCCAATTACACGTTTAGCTTCATGTGACTGTGAGGGACACTAAAAGTAAGCTTACGTTTATAGCCTAGTTGTTGTCATAATGTGTAGTGGCTGTGTAATGCAATGTTGAGTGTAATATCAGGCCCACAATTGAATTAGGTAGGCCTATCCGGTTAAGTGCTTTTCTGTCTGAAGAGAAATGGTATAGCATGCTTTTAAAAGATCAACGCATTTATTTGGGAATGTAATAATTATCATGGCTGGTCACTGTCTAACCCCCTCTGAAGCGCGATGCAATTTCACTAACAAGAAACAATGTGTTGTATTGAGATATTCATCAACGGCATAAAGACAAAAAGGCTGGGGGGGAAAGATGGCTATTTAAATGATCCAATAACACAAAAAAATCAACAGGCCGAGCAGAAACGATTCATATAAATCTGTGTTTGTGTTTTTCATTAATGTTCTCTAATCATTTAATTGGATGATGTCATCAGTAATTTTACATCCGAATCATAAGAATAATATTAATTGGAATAGGTATTTTCGCTATATTGACCATCATATTGATCACTTAATTGCATTGGCCTAGATCAAACAAATAGCCTAATGTTGTATTCACTGGGATGGTAATCGTTTACGTCTTCAAATGTTAATCAGTCGTTTCACTTTATACCACCGTGGAGAATGACATTGGGCAGATACAGTTAGATAAATCCCACACTTGCACAACGGGTAGCCCTATGCCTTAGTAAAAATCACATCAAAGCCATTACAATACATCATGAAAAAATATAAATCGAGCTGCTGGACCTATATCCTACACAGGAAAACACGAGCTATGATAAGCGATCGGACATCCAACAGTGGGCACCCCAATGCATATTTATAAGGAGTTAATAATTGAAGACCTTTTCTGTAGGACTACAAAACATCCGAAGCTGATATTGGGTGTAATGCTTGGGAGGATGGATCCACATGTTCGCTTTAGGAAGGTCGTTGTGTGATGCCTCCTCCTCTAGCCTTGTATAGCTGAGGCCTTTTTACTCATCCTCATTCATTTGCTGCTACCCTTCTCTGTAGGTACCACGCACATGAAAGAGAGAAAAGAGGACACAAAGCAAATGGAGGACGAGGCACAGACTAAAATCAAGCAGAGGAGAAGTCGGACTAACTTTACACTGGAGCAATTGAACGAGCTCGAGCGGCTATTCGACGAGACCCACTATCCAGATGCCTTCATGCGCGAGGAGCTGAGCCAGCGGCTAGGGCTGTCCGAGGCTCGAGTACAAGTAAGGGGCTCTCTATCTTCTTTCGGGGTTTTTTTGTCTATGTGTAAAGATATCGTGTGTTGCTCATATTAGGAATCTTTTACAAAAGAGAACCCAATGATGTTATGTATGCTGCCTGTCTTACGTCTAGAGAGGAACAGTTGTCCTCATGTTCTCGACTACTTTTACGCACAGAGGGAAACCATGTACCACTACCGCTCTCTAGAGAATGGGGTTTATTTACATGCTTCTTGTGGCTTTTTGGGGGGGGGGGGGGGGGCGTAGCACCATTCTAAAAAGTGGCACTATAAGCAATTGATCGACATTTTATCATTGATATATTAGGCCATTAAAAAAAGTCAAACTAAAATGTTAAAATGGATTAAATCTAATTTTCTGAATATGCTGTGTCTCTCTCTCTCTCTCTCTCTCTCTCTCTCTCTCTCTCTCTCTCTCTCTGTGTGTGTGCGTGTGTGCGCGCGCGTGCGTGTGTGTGTGTGAGCGAGAGAGAATAAAGAAATAATGAGAATAAAGAAAGAAAGAAAGAAAGAGTTATTCCATGTAAAAAAATAAATAACGCTGTACAGTGCATCTCAATTAAGGCCTAGAATCTTGTCATATAGATAGGCCGGCCTATTGTGCACTCCACATTGTGCCAAGTTTCAGATGACAATTTTGTTAAAAATATTATTATACGATTCATTTAATTTTAAATCAGACATTCAAAATCATGTAGAAAACAAACACAATATTTGTCCCTCACTTTATTAGTAACCTATATGTTGCTCGCACGAGATACATCTGTCTTGTATTTTTTCGACCGGGAAAGACCATCTGTACTACTGAAACCCAATAAGCCGTTTCGGAGAGGGGGGGACTTCAGTCTCTGTGTAACCGGAGAAGAGTGACTGAGCCGAGCAATGACAATGAACATCGACATCGGTTCTGATCTGATTTATCAAACCCCATAATATCTTATTTCAGCCTCTTTCATCCCTTATGCCTCGGCCCAGGGAGACGAAGCAGCGAGTATTTATTCACTGAATATGTCGGTTCTTTCAAAAATATCATAAAACGAGCCAAAAAGACCTCCCTCCCCCCAAAAAAGTTAAAGCAAGCGCTTTTTGCAACGTCTCCCGGCGAGAGTTGGAATTTTACCAAGGCGTATTGTGTCACAAGCAAGGCGAGTGCAAGGAGCACAGCTCGAGGATTTACATAAATTATGTATTATTTTCTTCCCAAATCAAGATCTACTGCTCTTTCTATTTTCAGTACATGATGTAAACGACCATGCGATTTATGGGGCCCTTTTCTAGCCACAGTTGCATGCAGGGATGAAAGGACAATTTCCAGCACAAAGGCCAATTTATTTTTGTATTAAAGTAGTAACGTCTTTGCTTATTTCGTGGTGGGCTATTTGCTTCTGTTTTCAGTCAACGTAAAGATTGATAATAAAATCAATAAGACACGAGATGTATGTTATATTGCATTGTGGACACGGCTACGTGGTCAAAATATGAGGTTGGCGCTTACGACATATTGATAGACTTATCAATATCATTTCTATTCTGTCCATAATGCGCTCTGTGCAGGAGAATTGGTAAACTGTGTTGTGGGCTAATTTATCCACAGCTTTGTAGGGGATTCAAAGTAGATTATCATAGTAATGAGACGCCTTATCTCCGTTCCAAGATAGCCTACTCCTCGGGAACATTATGCTTTTAAGGAACAGACATAAAAGAAAATAGCTATCCTCAGAAAGAGCTTTGTGTAGGGCGTTTTATGGCAGTAATTAAACGAAACTGTAAAGCATTTAAATGCTTCAGTAACATAGATTTTCCTGCAGATTAAGGCAATTAATTTCACCAGCCATTAATGAGAGAGAGCTTTTCTCAGATCACGTTGCTCAGATATCCAAAGCCGTAATCAATTAATGCTATCCGATATCAGAGAAGCAATTCGGTTCTTCTGGGACGCTAATCTATAGAAAGATGAAACCGGCGCTGAAAAGGTAACTTATTATGATCAAATATAGCCTGCAAATGTCAAACAAGTGTGTTTACACAGCTATAATATGATAATAACGTTCCCCCTTTTCGTTGTGGTCTACTTTCTAACGTTGTATTTAGCCAGCCCCCTTGTTGTAAATGTAATAATTAAAATCTGGTGTTAAGCGCGCGCATTAATATTTCAGGGCTCCTTTGGGATATTGTTTTTCTGCGGTTGTCATTTTGAGCGGAATTACACATACCCTCACAAGCAGCTGCCAATCACGGTCACTAATTCATTTCTCTCCCCGCAGGTTTGGTTTCAGAACCGGAGGGCCAAATGCAGAAAGCAGGAGAATCAATTACACAAAGGTGCGTTTTTATTCTTTGTCCATCTGCAATATCCTATTTTGCGCGTCGTGATAATAATGGTTTACATTTGGAAAGGGATACAAGAACATATTTGAAAACCATAAGCATCAAGGGCGCCTACGAATTGAAATGCATCAAATGCACAACAACAAATGCTTTCCAACCCTGTTGCTGGAGAGCTACCGTCCTGTAGGTTTTCACTCCAACACTAAACTAGCACGCATGGTTCTAATACTTAGCTGGTTGATAAACTGAATCAGGCTAGTTACAACTGGGGTTGGGCTGAAAACATACAGGACGGTAGCTCTCCAGGAACAGGGTTGGAGAGTCTTGCTATAGGCTATATATGCAACAACAAAAATCGATAGCGTTTGAATGGCAGTAGCTCCCTGAATCTTTATCCTGATGTGCTATTTGCACTCCATTATTTTGGATCGTGGAATTGTTTGTTGTTTCCAGAGTATAAATATTTGCCTCAATTATAATCTGGAGACTATTTCCCTTACAGATGTCCTGTCTTTTTTTCCAGGAGTTCTCATTGGAGCCGCGAGTCAGTTTGAAGGTTGTCGTGTAGCGCCATATGTCAACGTGGGGGCCTTACGGATGCCATTCCAACAGGCAAGTTACTTTGAAGCGTGCAGTCTTTGACTAAACCAATCCCCAGACTGCTGTCTTGGCACAGGCCTTGTCCAAGTGGTATGGGACAACAGTGTTCCGATAATAGGGGGGTTACAAAAATCGTATTCAGATAATCTTATAAGGCCTTTAGGCTTGTTATCAAACCCTGAAGTGAATACCCATTGTAGCCTATGCCACATATTAATAGAACATCTCCCAGTCGTTAGAGATTCTTAAATTGTGTTCTCAAGTTGTGATACAGACTTTTGATATATTCAATTGATATAGTGTGTTTTATATCGGCTTGCATTCAACAATATGCATCAACATACATAAGGGTTGGATTCAATTCCATCTCAATTCCATCTGAAAAGGACTTGAAAAATGAATTGAAAATGCCATTTTCATATTCATATCATTGGATCGTGTAATTGAAATGGAATTGGACCCAGTGAATACTTTATGAAATGAATACAAGACAGCCTTCCACAAGTTAGCTAATATGTTTCTCCCCTCTCTTCCCCATCCGTGCGTCCGTAGGATAGTCATTGCAACGTGCCGCCCTTCTCCTTTCAGGTCCAGGCGCAACTGCAGTTGGACAGCGCCGTGGCCCACGCGCACCATCACCTGCACTCTCACCTGGCAGCGCACGCTCCTTACATGATGTTTCCGGGCCCGCCATTTGGTTTGCCCTTGGCTACGCTCGCGGCTGAATCCGCCTCTGCTGCCTCGGTTGTGGCCGCAGCTGCAGCCGCCAAAAACACCAACAAAAACTCCAGTATAGCAGATCTGAGACTCAAGGCCAAAAAACACGCGGCAGCTCTGGGACTGTGACTAGGCGTGCAACAAGGCGTCTACGGCGTCTAAAATGCCTACATTATTGACTGAGAGTCATCAACAACGCAGAGGCATCAAAACAAAAAATGCTTACAAAGTGAAAGCAAGGACATATTTGTTTTTTTGTTGTTGTTTTTTTTTTTAAATGAAGGACATCATGTATAACTATAGAAAATAGGCTATTTATGAGATAAAACAAAGATAGACTGTGAAATCGTTAATAAAGGGCGGGAGTTGATGTAGGCTACGGGTTCACAATGCAACGTGGTAACCCGCACCGACGTCAAACTAGGGTGGAGGTGTCAACGAGCAAGATCTCCAAGAGGGACGATGCCGCTGGGACCTTCGATTCTTTGTGAAACAAGGAGAACTCTTCTGCGTTCTTTTTCATTATTAGGCTATGTTATTTCCTTTTGAAACTATAGAGGCTGGCCTCGTTATATTTCAAAACATGTTCTCTGTAAAAGGAAACAGCGGATGTTCGTGAACGAATAGAGACAACAACAAAAAAGAATACACTTATGTGACAGGGTTTTTTTCTTCTGTTCTTTTTCTTGTCCAAATGAAAACTCCTCTGCAGTGTTGCATGAATTTCTTTCCTCACAGATGACGTAATTTGAGTCGGTTCCATTTCACTCTCGTGCTCTCCCTCCGTGGACAGCAGACAGACAGACAGACAGAGAGACAGACACTCCGAGGACCTGATGAAGCTCTCACCTCAATGTCACAGTATTTGGACCTCGTGGCTTCTAGACGTGTCGGGATGTGTGGAATTCAGACATTTGCCCGAAAATGTTACATTATTTTGTGAATGGTGAACTTCCGTTAGTCTATGAAGTTTTATACAATGCATTTGCGAGTGATTCGACCTACTGAAAGCGCAATACATAATGTCACTTTTTAAGAAGGTGAGACGGTACGGAGCACATGTAAAATATGTTAATACACAAGAAACATGCATTATTTTTTGTTATTTTGTGGCTTATGAGTGCATTGTGAGAGCATTTCTGTTTTCTATTTTACTGTCCTTCCGTGTGTAAAAATCATGTGCATTCTGTAGGCTATGTAATGTTGATGTTTTTATAGCAGTGAAAGTGAACGTAGCCCTACCCGAGGCACCGATTTCTCAAGATATCATAGAAATTCTTATACTTTTTTCATCACTTATGTGAAACGTGAACTCACCTGAACAACATGCTTTCGGTTCATAGAATAAATCAACTGAAGTTTCTTTTTATGATGGCCTCTGTTTACATTCCTTTTTCATTCAAATGTGTCTCTTGTGTGGGGAGTAGCCTAGTTTCGATGGATAAACTTTTTAAAAAATATATTCATTTCATATTATTATTGCTGTATTGTTATTCCATATTATTGCACTAAGGGTATTATTACAATTATTATAATGGGCTAAGATGCATTATTATTATTTAGTCTACTACTTATACAGCTTCTGCTACTACCATCGATTGTATTCGGGTTGTAGGCCTTGCCTATACAGACGTATGGAAGGCTACATAAATGATTCATGTTTAGATATATTTGATCCACTTGTGTCAGGCCCGTTTAGCCACGTGTTATTTTTTCCTCTCAAGATCATGGACATCTTTGTCATAGTCCCTAACCTTTCCAAACCAGTACATTATTCAAAATGTTTTGTTACGTTTCAGAGCTCTGTGGAAAAGGTGTCAACTATCGCATTGAAGACGATAGGCTTATAGAATATTAAAAGTCCATTGAAAATACGGAAAAATCCCGAAAAGACACGAAGACTGTTTGATGGCGTGTAATGCTGGTGTGTGGTCATTTAGCTGTTATGATGTAAGAGGAACTTTTTACTGGTCTAGCCTAGTCTCTTATGTAGACCAGCTCGTTTTTACACAAATCTTTACATTTCCAATAATTGCTTTATTCCAGATGCTTTCAAAATATACCATAGTCTACATTTGAAATAGGTTCCTTGTTTTTTCAATTAGGTTACCATTGAAATATCCATGTTAGAATTGTTTTATGGTGACCAAAATCATTATTGTCTATTGGGCCACTGTTTGTCATGACGCTCAGATGAATTCGTTTCGTTTTTAATTCCAAACACTTGTACAGACAGATTGGACATTTCTACACAGTTTAATATGGTTCATTGAGACTGCGCGTCATGTATAGAGACCCCTTGACTTACAGAGCAAATTGGCCTGACTTGTTTCCGGACATCTTAACCGGCCATTACTGAGGATTTAATAAACACCTGCCACGAGAGCCGATTTTAGAGCAATGCGGATCACATTACCAGCCGATATTTCCATACAAAACACAATGTCTTTTGCTATTAATTAATACCGCTCTCACAGATGCACTAGACTCTAGAGTGCTTGTGTATCTTGCCGTTTGGGTTGGATTCAGACGCCAAAACTATTGAATTATTGATCACTCCCCTTACCAGTAGTGGAGGAGAGAACGAAACCGGGCCTGCTAATGGAGGCGCGCGCACTTGCACTCATGTAAATAAGTAGGGGCCATTCCCATTCCAGGTTCCTGCTACTTTAGGCCGTTTTTAAGTCAGTTAGACATGACCATTCTAATGACTTGCACGTTCTGGGATAGAAACGGGTTGTTTAAGAGTGGCCCTGTTTTTAGTTGATATTTTTACGTTTCTAGAGACTATTTCTACTATTACTCCTATGTTGGGGGTCACCATGGTTTGCATGCAGCCTGTTGCTCCCTCTCTCCAGGCATCCATATCAGTTTTGAGGTGGAGGGCCTGAGAGGGTCCGAGGAGACAACGAGACGGGGACACACAAGTGCTTTTCTAGATTAGCCATGGGGCGAACAACGACTCTCACCCTCCTTTCCACACACTCTCAAGACACAGGTCCCACACCGCCACCGGGGAGCCAGACACCCCTCCTCGCTGTCTGTCTTCCTCTTTTCTACCCCTCCCTCCCTCCCTCCCTCCTATACTTCTCAGGCTCTCTCTCTCCGTCTCTCCATTATCCATCTCTATACACTGAATCGCAGGACGGAGATTTCAGCAGCAGTGGTGTAATCAAGACTCAAGCGTCCTTGGAGCATGAGAAGACACCAGAAAACACAGCACCAACACCAGACATCTAATAAGCCCCCCCCCCCCCCAAAAAAAGACACAACCCCAGCCCATATTAGTCACGCCATGCTTACATCTCAAATGGCACCCTATTCCTTATATAGTGCACTACTGTAGCTCCAGGGCTTTGGTTAAAAGTAGTGCACTAGGGAATAGGGTGCCAAGGGGATCTGGTCAAAAGTAGTGCACTATATAGGGAATAGGGTGCTATTTGTGATGCCGCCCACACCGCCCGGTTGGTTCCTCATCAAACAATCCTTCATATCAACTGTTCGTGACCTGTTGCTAAATTTACCTCTCTATAATCATGCTGCAGACAATTACATTGCAGTATCATTTCCTGTGCAAAGGCACTTGGGGCCTTTATCAAATGAGCCCTCGTATAGCATTTTCTTTGCTCACAGTGGTGTCAGTTTGTTTAATCATAAGTTTGTTTATTTTGGTAAGAAAACAAAAGTAGTTTTATTGTCACACACACCAGATAGGTGCAGTGGAATGTGTTTTTTTTACAGCCATAGTAGTACGGCACCCCTGAGCAAATTAGGATAAAGTGTCTTGCTCAAGGACACATCTACAGATTATCCACCTTGTCAGATCAGGTTTTCAAACCAGCGACCTGTGAGTTACTGGCCTAACGCTCTAACCGCTAGGTTACCTGCCACCCCTAATGGTATTGGGTAGTGGGTATGTAGTGAATGGTAGTGGGTGTGTCAGATATCAACATGCTCTCACAGTCTCACTGCAAAATTAGACGTTTATCCACGTTTCTACAAACGTAACATTTTGAAGTTGCTCCAAACATTACATTTCAAATTGTTTTTGACACCCTGGGTTGACTCCTCATGCTCAGTATTATACCTTTTCTCCAAAAGTCAAATTTCAAAGTTGTTACAAATGTCAAATTTACAAGGTTAAGGGTTAAGGTTTTGGATAAGGTTAAAACATTAAAGGCATACTTCGGGGTTTTAGTAATGAGGCCCTTTATGAATTTGTGGATACCATGTTTATGTCTCTGTGTCCAGTATGAAGGAAGTTAAGAGGTAGTTTTGCATGGGAATGCTAACTGTATTGTTAGTGTAATGACTGGAAGTCTATGGGTATCTACTAGCATGCTAGTTAAGGAAAGGGTTAAGGTTTGGGATAGGGTTAAAACAAAACAATATAAAAATTGGTGTTCACCACTGGGATAGCAGCCAGGTCACCCATGATACAAGTCAGTATTAGACGTTCATTCATGTCTGAGGACGTCGGGAGATGACGTGGAAACCGGCCACTAGAGTTAACAGTGAACACTGTTGCCTTCAAGTAGGTTTTGGTTTTGCTTGGACATTGTGGACAGGAATGGGTGTAATCATCTGCCTCTGGTGCCAAAGGTCACATGTTTGAATCCAGGGATGTTTTAAGCCTATCCCAAAACCTCAACCCTTACCTTAACCATAAAGAGTTAATCACTAAACATTTGCCTCTGGTTCAAAAAGTTTGCATGTTCGAATCCAGCGTTAGAAAGTCGTTTTTTATATTTTTGATTTGAGCCAATCCCAAACCATTACCTTAACCTTTCGTAATTATTGCCAAACCTTAAGATTTCGGGGTTAATGCCTGAACATAACCCCAACCATAAAAATTCAGAGTTTAGTGCCTAAACTTAACCATCACGCTTCGAAATGTGACGTTTGAGAAACATGGATGAACGTCTAATTCTGATGTGAGACTGTGAGAGCTTGTTGGGGATTGAACACGCAACCTTCTGATCCAGAGTTATGGGATTAAGCCCATCCCGTCTGTGTTTGTGTAAAACTGAAAGGAGTTGCTATGTGTGTAGTTGCTGTGTGTATGTGTGTGTGCTTGTGTGTGTGTGTGTGTGTGTGTGTGTGTGTGTGTGTGTGTGTGTGTGTGCGTGCTTGTGTCAGAGTCGAAAACGCTCGAGAGAAACCAGTAGTCCTTCACCCAAAAAACAAAGCTAGAAGAAAAAGAAAAGATAAAATAGGGCTCTCTAAAGGTTTGCCTTTGTTATATATTAAGTGCGTTCAAAGAGCAATGTGCACACACGGCCAGACAAAAGACAACAGACATCAGGAGCATCACAAGATGAAAGAAGGACTTCAAAGGCATCAAATGGAGTGAAAGTGAAAAAGAAACCTGCCGAAAACTCCCTCCAACAGCACTCAGACCAGCAATTAGGCCTTCATATTACTCTGTTATCACACATGTGGACTGTAGGCTCGGGTGGCTAAACCGCAGAGCTTGGTGTTCGTTGCTCTCATAAGACAAACACAGCATTTACCCAGAATATGATTTTATTGGGATGAAAATGGGGTGTTGCTTCACACAGATTTGAACCCTGCGTGGAAGAAAAATGATTGTTGAAGAAAAAAAACAGTCTCCCAACTCATTCTATTCAGGTAACTAAGTGGATACGGAACAAAACAGGGCATAACAAAACAAGAAGTCAGATTGTTACTCCGCGTCCTGTTTATGTACCCCCAGGCCAATCTGCACATTTTTATGTACTCATTGCATTTATTTGTTATGAATTCCTTTCCAGTTGCAGCTGATGAGGCGATGGGTGCAGATAACATGTGGCTCGGCCTCTGAGAGAGACAAAAGCAGCGGTGGGGAACTTTTGCGGTCTCTCAGACATTAGCCAGGCATTATGGGCAATTGTCCATGGTAGAAGGGTCACACACACACTGTACTAAGGTGGTGAAGACTTAGAGCAATGCCCTCTCGTAAGTGCTTGACAAATACCCTTCCCCTGTACCCCACCAAGTGTTCAAAGTAAATTAACTATGTGTTATTGCATTTCTGCTTTTCAATCATCTGATATTTGTTTTGAATTACAAGTACTTTTTTCAGAACATCATGGGCTGACTGTAGCCCATGCTTCAGAATATCATTCCACAAAGGGGGACATTTGGCGTGTGTCCTTTGAAGTTTTTAATTGTAAGAAATGACAAAACACTACCTGTAAATGACTCTATATTTGTGTCCACATGCTAAATGATCTTTAAATGATGGGAAATCACCACAACTTTCATTCATACTGTGTTGTTAAATCTCATGACAACACCAAAATATTGTCCAGAGGAGCTGTTAGTGGAGTGTGACAATTAATGTCACTGCATCTATCAGCTCCATTTAACTAGGCTGCAGCACACACACACTTCCTCTCTATTCGTTCCTCCATATGAGTGGCCAAATAAATAATGTGGTGTTTGTACAGAAAAAGATGGAGGCCAAGTCTCCTTCTGAAGACATTCTATTGTAGTACCTTCCTTTTTGTTTTTTTTCAACCTATGCTGAGGAGAGAGAGGGGACAGTTGAATGGATGGCAGCAGTGAGGTGACACTTTTTAACAAACAGGATTTAGAAGCACCAGGGGCATTTGTCATGCAGCTATTTCATTCCGATATATTTATTGATCCTGCCACCCCCCATCTCCTCATCCTCCCACTAGTATTGACAGGTGTGTCGCTATGGTAATTCACCCCACCCCCCACGGCCCGTTCTCGTTGGATGAATTCATAAAAGACAGACAGACACACACACTTGTTATGGGATAATATGATGAGCGTGGTAGGTAATGTACTATGGTAAGGGTCCGTGTCAAGTTCAACAGGGAGCATTGGGTTGAGGGAGAGCCTGAGGGGGAGTCACTGGAGAAGAGAGAAAAGAGAATGTAACGTGTTTTAACGCAATGTAATGTAAATTGATGTCCCGAGCTTAGGAAGGACAGAAAAAGAGAAGAGCTGCTTGGAAATGCATTACAGGGGCCAAACGGCTCTTTGAGGAGACAGGATTTAACGGGGGCTACCGTGGCTCTATTGGATTACAATGTTGGCTCAACAATCTGGCAATGTCTAATTAAATAGCCCGGCATTAGCTTCCACCACAGTGGGGAGTGTGAGAGAGGGACACTATCTCATTCTGAAATGGATGTAAAAATAGATCTTTGAGAGTTAGCCCATACTCACGCTCCCTCTCTTTCTCCCCCCTGCCTCGTACACACACACACACACACACACACACACACACACACACACACACACACACGCACGCACGCACGTACGCACGCACGCACGCATGCACACACACGCACACACACACTCTCTCTCGTACACACACACACACACACGTTTGTTTTGCTATCCCTTTGGGAACCAAACAATTGATTCCAATTCAAAGTCCTACTTTCACTAACCGCTAACCCTAAAGGCATCCACATGCTTCCCACCCGAAACAGTTTGGAAGAGTTTTATTATGACATCATTTTGTGATGTTATTGTTCGTTTTGGACTTCGGTTACATTTTTTTGGGCTGTTTGGGCACACAAATCTTGGGCACACAAACACTAGGGATTCTTCAGTAAAGTCTTTGTTGTCATTCAATGAGAAATGGCTCATTTTCATGCACATTTTTTCATTGAGAAATACAGCACTAAACATTAGATGGTTAGATGAAAAATTGTGCGACTAAGATTTCCTTGGCAAAAATGTCAAAATGAATGACTGATTTCTTGGGTTGTCTTAGATTAATCCTGACTATTTCGAGGAAGTGTATGCTGGCCACTGCGTCTCAAAATGAACAAATTGTGCTTTTGCCGCTTTTTTCTCGCTTTTCAAGCGAAGGTCTTTTAAGGAAGTACGCGAGCACACTCATTCCGTTCACCTAGCTAGGTGCCAGCCGAACTGAAGCATGCTGACGCATTAACCCGAACTCTAACTCTTAACCTAACTCTAACCTTATCCTTAACCCTAACCATAACCTTAACACCAAACCCCTAAAGCTAAACCTTCTAACCCTAGCCCTAATTCTAACCCTAAACCTAACCCCTAAACCTTTTTCCTTGTCTACACATTTCCTTGTTTTACTATCCTTGTGAGGACTTTTGGTCCCCACAAGGATAGTAAAACCAAACACACACACACACACACACACACACACACACACACACACACACACACACACACACACACACACACACACACACACACACACACACACACACACACACACACACACACAAACACACACAAACACACACACAAACACACACAAACACACACAAACACACACACACACACACACACTGTCTCTGTCTCAGCTAAGCATACGCTGTAGTGTTTCTACCAGAACACAAAAAAAACCATTGTACACATGTTGCTTACATGTTAAGAAGAACATCATGAACACAGCCAATGCTTATTCAAAGGATTTGAGATTTGCCCTTGAAATTGACAAAACAATCAACAAAAACTTGAGTCTGGTAGAAGGGAATGTCAGTCCAACGCTTTTGTGAAAGTATGTGAAAGTGAACGTTTTTTTTAGTTCACCACCAGAACACTGGGTGGCACTTTTCTCAACTTCAATTTTTTCATCAAAATAATTCAAGGAAGTGACACATGACTGGGGAACGAATATCAATAGAATGCAAAAAATAACAGACACGTTGTCTTGACTGTAGACTGTGTTCCTAAAGACATCATTGGTTAAGGAAACCAAATGAAAGATGGCATCAAATTCCCCAACTACGTGTAATTTTAACCAAAAGGTTGAAAATGGACTGAACTGAATGAGGTACATTGAACCCTCAAGTTCTTTAACCAAGAGGGCCAAGGCCAGCAGAATGTTGGGGGTTGAGACGAGCTAAAGCAGGAAGAGGGTGATAAGAGGTGAAAAGATAGTGGAGAGAGTTAGAGAGGGAGGGAGAAGGGGAGAAATAGAGTAGGTGGAAATAGGTGCCAAAGACATGAGAGGGGCAAAGAGGAAGCACTTTGTCATTTTGAAGAAAGTGTTTAAAGACAGCTTGTTTTCTTAATGAGTACTGCGACCCCTTTAAAAGGTCACACGTAGCACATCTCCATGCAATGCTGGCCGGACCATCTTAGAGAGGCTATATACTGCAATCTGGGAGTAAAACAATCTGGGAGAACAAGTTATAAAACAAGCTTATATGTTGGGTTGTGATGAAGAAAGACAGTTAAACTAAGCTCATGAGACAATATAAGTTATATTCCTCAAGAATCAAAGGTAATATCAGGAATATTCAACCGAGGGGTCCATGGATGTACTGCACGGGCCCGTGAAAATATAGAAAATCGATTTTTTTCCCCCAGTGTTTTATTAATATCGCTAGCAACAACAGACAATATATAATGAATTTGAAAGTAAAAAAAATGTATCAATCCCAGAACTCCCCTTTAAAGCACGACTTCATACACAGACAATATGGTAACACTTTACTTAAACCTGGCATAATGCTTTATTGCTTGTTATAAGCATGTATGAGCCTTTCTAAAGTCTTATTAGAAGCCTTATAATATGTTATACATTTCTATATATACATTGTCCAACCCAAAATGCTTAAAGGAAAAAAATTATAACAATTCTACTTCATATTCATCATCTCCAGCACCACCCCAACATCCACATATGTGAAAATGCCGCGTTTCTATGTTCTGTAGTAAAAAAGACAAAGATAAGTGATTAGTAGACAATTAGTAGTCATTTAGTAGGCAATGCCTACTCACAATTGGTCAGAATCACACAATGCACACCGATGATGTCGTTGGAAACACTTACCCTCTATCTTTTTTTACTACAAAACATAGAAACACACCATTTTCCCATATGTTGATGTTGGGGTGGTGCTGGAGATGATGAATTCTGAAGTTTAACATTTGTGAAGTTTCCCTTTAAGTTCCACCCCAGATCAGGATCATTATGAGGTGACAATAAGATATTATTAAAGGGGTTCATATTTCGTATTTTTTTACGATCTCCATTAGCTGTTGCAAAACTCAAAACTCCACTCTTCCTGGTATCCACACAAAACATGAAACATGACATAATGCAGAACATTAATAGACAAGAACAGCTCAAGGACAGAACTACATATATATATATTTTTTTTAAGGCACACATAACCTACATATCAATACACACACACAAACTATCTAGGTCAAATAGGGGAGATGCGTTGTGCTGTTAGATGTTGCTTTATATGTTTTTGAAACCAGGTTTGCTGTTCATTTGAGCAATATGAGATGGAACGGAGTTTCATTCTATAATGGCTCTATATAATACTGTACGCTTTCTTGAATTTGTTCTGGATTTGGGGACTGTGAAAAGACCCCTGGTGGCATGTCTGGTGGGGTAAGTGTGTTTGACAGTGCTGTGTGTAAGTTGACTATGCAAACAATTTGGGATTTTCAACACATTCATGTTTCATATATGGTTATGACAAGCATTATAGCTGTTGGCCTCAAGTGTTACTGATATACATACAGTTTCATGGAATTACATAAACATGAAACAATTCCACACAGGGGAGCCTATGTACTCATGGCTGCATGGTGCAGTAAGTGTGTGTTCACCTCTGTGCTGCAACAAACAATGACAGTTCCAAATATATTTGAAGAACAACCATTTTTATTCCCCAGATGAAAAAAAAATCCTATGGGTAAATATAGCACTGTAATTTGTTAAACAGACGCGGTACGCAATGTCGCAAATGTAATCATCATATCTGCTTTCTTTGGGTGACGCTGCTAACACTTTTCATACACAGTGATTTTCCTAAATACTATTCATTACAATATAATTGGGGAAAATATTTAATATCAACATGCTAGATTAACTCCAGAGGGACTTATTGTCCTACATAACCACTCAATTGCCTTCATCACCAAAATGTGAACTCAAAACTGCCGCACAACCTGTAGACCTGAGAGAGATGTACGGTGTGGTCAAAAAGAAGAGCGGACAGGAGCCACAACGAGATTCCCCCACTGTAAAAGTTGATCCCTCCGGCGCCATTATATAAGCGTACATATGGGAAGGTAAAAATGGAAGACGACACTTTAAATGACATTATTATAAAATGCAATACTCCTGGAATGATCCCTTTATTAAATTAGGCCCTATGATCCAAGATGAATTTCCTGCTTCCCTAATCCATCAAGGGGGGAATATTAAAAGATAGGGCTCAACTGGCATTAGAATCTCACTCAGTCTTGACTTTCATTATTCTGCATTAGGCCGCTGCTAGGGGAGAGCCTCTTAATGAGAATTACAATGATTCACTGGCCTCGGCCCTACTTCTGACAAGTAAAATATTAACTCCTCAGTCACAGCTGTCTGAATTAAAATACTTTGTAACCGCGGACGCGCTAAATTAAATTGGCCTTTTATGTTCCTTACACGGTTGACCCCCGTGGGGCTGCAGCACAAGGGCCCTCGCCGCCGCTAAGCTATACCACAAGAGGGAGAGATGAATCGCACCTTGACTGAGAAAACAGATACAGTCGCATACACATAGGCACCTATACACGCGCAGATTTATGCAGGCTATATACGTCCACACACACACGCACCTATGCACACACGCTTCCATGCACACACGCTTCCATGCACACACGCAATCACCTATGCACCTACGTACGCACACACACACACACACACACACACTCACACACACAGACACACAAAGACCGCTGCCCTCCCCCGTGTCTCATTCTGTCATTCTCTCTATCTATCTATCCATCCGTCACCTTTTTCATTCTCGTTTTCTCACCGGAGGCAGTTTCTCAGCAGACATCCTTTATATGTTGTTTGTTTGATAGCCACTGTCTAGCATCGTTTGTGTTTGTTTGTCCGTGTTGCACTTTTTATTAACCACCAGGCCACATACACACAGCATGTCCCTTACCTGTTTCTGGATGTACAAACTCAACATTCCACCACATTAACAAAACATAACAAGCCTTTTAAAGACAGAGGAACTCAAGTAATTGGGACTTAGTATGCATGAACCCAATCCAATTTACATCGACTTTTAAAAGTTTTATTTCAGTCAATTTGCACTCACTTAAGCCAGGGCAAGGGCTTGCACCGCAGCTCGGCTCCGGCTGCCAAATTCCTCCGCCTGTGAATGGATCAGAGCCTACGCCGGAACCGGGGCCATTCCGCCCGCTCTCTCTGACTCCAAGGTCACCCCGCTGATGCTCTGATGGGGAGAGGAGCGGGGAGTTTTTCTCTCTCCGCCCGCAAGCCTGCGTCCCCAGCAGCGCTTTCATTCCGCCCGTGTTGCTAGAGCACCCCTGAGTCCACCCTCTCCGTTTGAGTTCTTCACAAACGATCGATTTCAGGGGGGAGCGTGAAAAAAAAACACAGCGGTGACCCTCGAGTCTAAAAATGTTACACTTTAAATCATCGGATTTAAAAAAATAAAATACGCCCCGGGACATGTCACTTCTTCCCCTTTAAAAGCAAACCGAATGAATAAATAAGTGGAGGAAGCTAATAAAGAAACAACCACAAAATGAAAACTAAATGGAGATTAATTCAGTGGGCATACAGGTCTCGCTGTCAATTTGAGCAATTCTGATCCGGTGATTTGAGACTTGAGCTACAACCATGGCCTTACCAAGTCACCTTTAACCCCCGTTGACAGATACACTTCTGAACTATGGGATGGAGTTTGTTCCTTTTGATGTTGACATTGTTCTGTCTAAAACCACCGCGATGAGGCCTTTCCCATCTGGTGCAACTTGCAACCTTACTTACCCTCTGTACAAGATCTTCCTCTTCAGTCATTAACATAACACTCTGCAATCTAAGTATGATGGACAGTATGCTAACATCTCTTCAGTTTGCTATTGTACAGTAGCTACTGTTACCGCTCTGAATCCTTGCAATGAAAAAAACATATTTCTCAATTTTAGAACGTTTTTGTGATATATATTCTAGATGTATCAAATGAATCCTCAGAGTTTTTACATTACATACAGATGTACAACACATTTCCATGCCAGTTTAGAACTCTGGATACTAAAGTAAACCTATAATAAGATATAAAATCAGTTATCATCTCAAATAACAAAATGCACATGTAAGATTCACGTATATGGTGTATGAAGGGTTATTGCTAATTGCTTTTATTTTTTATTTCACCTTTATTTAACCAGGTAGGCCAGTCGAGAACAAGTTCTC
Source organism: Salmo trutta (assembly GCF_901001165.1). Lineage (NCBI taxonomy): Eukaryota > Metazoa > Chordata > Actinopteri > Salmoniformes > Salmonidae > Salmo > Salmo trutta. Next base: position 3,767,270 of record NC_042982.1, on the reverse strand, counting down.
ATTTACAACTGCGACCTGGACAGTGTGAGGGCCAATGGTCTGAACGGTACATGATCAAAAACAATCAATGCTTGACCTCAGGATTCCCATTAAGATTCTTAGTTGGCACCCTTTGCTCATAGCGTGTTGGAGTTCCCAACCGGAACTGGTATTTTCATCGACGCATCGTCACGCATCAGAATCAAACACCACCGCTGGTATTGACACGAATGTTTTCTCAACGTTACATTTAAACCCTCCCCGAGATTTCATTATCAAATTATAATTAGCTTTAAATTAGAAATATGTTTATAGACTCAGCCAGCAGTCAACATTGAAATCAATAGGGCCTACTTCCCACCCATTGGCCTATAGCTGCACTGCCACCTTAACCCTATATTGTGTTTTTCCATAGGAGCACTGGTGCCTGGGCCAAGCGCTAGAGCTAAACTTGATAGTGGAAATGTACCAATAGATGCCCGTCTAGGGAGGTGCAAAGTGTGATTTAAAAGACATCTCTATGCTTCAGCACCAGTCACTGTTTGAGCCTTAAATAAGCCTTGTGAATGACTAGTATCCTTACTGACTTAAAGTCTCATTAATCAGTCCACTTCACATGTCAATAAATCCACTGGCTCCAATCAAACCACCATTAGAGTGAAGAGCATCCCGATAAACTAGATCTTTGTATCTTATTGAGTTAATCAGGGCGACACCCCTTTCCCATCGGATTGTCATGGTCTTCACTGTGGGGGACTAGTTCAGGACAGGCTCCATAGGTGCGTCCCAACAATATCTCCTTACTCCTGAAGTGTACACTCGTTCACTACTTCCCACAAATCTAAAAGCATTGCGTTGGTGGAGGCATGGGCTAGTGGGAGTTTCCACCATTTTTTTTTTTACCGGTCATTTCCTTTCAAATCAGTGAAGGGAAGAGAACAAGTCCACACTTTGGGAGGAAGGAGAGATAATTGGGACATAGCACTTGTTTAAAATGCACTGTGCAGACAAACTGTACTTGCTGTAATATTTTCTTTTCACTTTGTCACTTTGTCCTTCTCAGCACGGCTGCAGCAACTAGGCGAATGCGGGACCAGGCCAGCTCAATACAGCTTGGTTCTGGTTCGGCTCAGTAGTGTGACAATCCCTTATGATCTGAGCTGTGGTGTTGAGTAGAGAGGACTTACTGACTGACTGACTGACTGACTGACTGACTGACTGACTGACTGACTGACTGACAGACAGACAGACGAACGGATGGACAGACTGACGGACAGGCTGACAAAGGGAAAGAAGGCAGAACTCTGATCGACTGACACGTCCTCTTCGGGAGGGGTTCGGATATAGCTCTGAGCATGTAGGGGTCGGCGGCCAATGACAGCGGTTTTCAAAATGACAAAATCCATCCTTAGTTATTGATCAGTTATTCTTCCTTCTTTCAGCGGCCACCTCCGGCTCTCCTCCCCTCCCGGCCGGCCAGTCCCTATTGATCCCGGTCCGTGATTGGTTGAGCGGTAATTTGAGACAGACATTGACAGATTGGCTGCAAACTGTTTTTCTTTCCTTTCTTCCTCCTCTCCGGGGTGATGAAGTCATAATGCAAGTGACGCTGCCAGACTGGGACCAACTGGAAAAGCAGTAACCTTTACAGCCAATGGAGGATGTCTGTTTCCCTCTTAAGGCTCTGGTCCCTGTCTGTTACACATGGCCTCTGGGTGTGTTGTGGATAGGCCTCATAAATACTCTCGTACAGTTACAACAGAACAGAGAGACCGCAGTCACGGCAGCAGACAACAGCTGCTGAGATACAAGGACAGCAGAGCATTACCCAGCGATGACGAGGGCCAGGAGTTTATCCTGGTTGGGTCAGGTGCTCGGGAAAACTCCTAGCCCTATTGATGAATGACCTGCTAGCTAAAACATGGAAAAGAAAAACTAAAAAGTGCAATTCAGAGAAAGTAGGTTTTAAAAGGGACAAGGTCCCAGAATTGGGATCTTGAAGGTGGAGAAACTGTCTCTAAGACGTAGGCCTATTTCTTTTGCATGATATAGATATATTTTTAAGGATTCTATTCAACTTCCATTCTATGTCTCTCAATCTAAGGTGATAGAACTCCACCCTCTCCCAATGTGACCCCTTATGTGACGTACATAGCCTACCCTTCATACCCCGTCTGATTGGCTCAAAACGATCTCTTCCTGCTGAAAACTTCTTTACAGGCATACTAATGCATTATTTTGGAAAACAGATGAACATGGAAATACTGCTGCTACAAATGCAATCTGAAATGTAGATATTGGATAATTTAGTCAAATTTAGACAGAAAACGTCCCATTACAAATTCCTCTGACTTCCCTCTCTCAGCCTGTGGATGCTGTTGACAGTCCCCTTTAAGAGCATCTCAGTCTCTGTAATTGTATGCATATTGGATTTGAATAACGGTGAAGAAGATTATCAGATAGTTAACAGCCTGATAAAGCGTACTGAGCTTTGACTGTTTGACATCTCAATCTTTCAAAAGCGTTTCGTTTCCTCGGTGCCATCACACATGGAGGAGGGGAGAAATGACCATGTTTAGAAAGATCACTCCGCCCTCGTCTGTCTTTGTTCCACATAACAGTGGTTGGAGCACACTTGGAATGACCAATCTGAACCATCTGAGGCAAGACCAGTCCCGGCTCTGCACTGCTGATTAGAGAGGTTTAGAATGAATTATACCGCAAGGCTCACACACACATGTAACCGGTGTGAAATCAATCAATCAATCAATCAAATTTATTTATAAAGCCCTTTTTACATCCGCCGATGTCACAAAGTGCTGTACAGAAACCCAGCCTAAAACCCCAAACAGCAAGCAATGCAGGTGTAGAAGCACGGTGACTAGGAAAAACTCCCTAGAAAGGCCAGAACCTAGGAAGAAACCTAGAGAGGAACCAGGCTCTGAGGGGTGGCCAGTCCTCTTCTGGCTGTGCCGGGTGGAGATTATAACAGAACATGGCCAAGATGTTAAAACGTTCATAGATTACCAGCATTGTCAGTTAATAATAATCAGTGGTTGTAGAGGGTGCAACAGGTCAGCACCTCAGGAGTAAATGTCAGATGACTTTCCATAGCCGATCATTCAGAGTTAGAGACAGCAGGTGCGGTAGAGAGAGAGTCCAAAACAGCTAGCTAGTTAGCGGAGTAAGCGCTAATAGCGTTTCAATCGGTGACGTCACTTGCTCTGAGACCTTGAAGTAGTTGTTTCCCTTGCTCTGTCAGGGCCTCAGCTTTTGTGGAGCGATGGGTAACGATGCTTCGAGGCTGTCAGTTGTTGATGTGTGCAGAGGGTCCTTGGTTTGAGCCCAGGTAGGAGCGAGGAGAGGGACGGAAGGAAAACGGTTACACACACACACACATGCGCACACACGCGCACACACACACACACACACACACACACACACACACACACACACACACACACACACACACACACACACACAGTCTTGTATAACTAACCTTGTGGGGACACACAATTCAGTTCCATTCAAAATCCTATTTTCCCTAACCCCTAACCCTAACACTAAACCTAACCCTCACCCCAACCCTGATCCTAACCCTAACCCTAACCTTAACCTTAACCCTACCTCCTAACCCTAAAACTAACCTTAGCTCCTAACCTTAAACCTTATTCTAAGCCTAACACACATTTTGGTAAAAAAATATTATTAATATTTTTTAGCCCCTTTTTCTCCCCAATTTCGTGATATCCAGTTGCGATCCAATTATGATCTTGTCTCATCGCTGCAACTCCCCAAACACCCCAATGGGCTCGGGAGGGGCGAAGGTCGAGTCATGCATCCTCCGAAACCGCGCTTCTTAACACCGGCCCGCTTAACCTGGAAGCCAGCTGCACCAATGTGTCGGACGAAACACCGTTCAACTGACGACAGAAGTCAGCCTGCAGGCGCCTGGCCCATCACAAGCAGTCTCTAGAGCGTGACGAGTCAAGTAAAGCCTCCCCCCCCGGCCAAACCCTCTCGAACCCCGGTCTGTAGTGACCTCTCAAGCACTGCAGTGCCTTACACCGCTGCGTCACTTGGAAGGCCTCTAACACTAGTTCTAACCTTAACCTTAAACCCCCTAGAAATAGCATTTCACTTTGTGGGGACTAACAAAATGTTACTGTTACTAAAATTACTATTCTTGTGGGGACATTCCCTCTCTCTCTACACACACACACACACCCACACACACACACACACACACACACACACACACACACACACACACACACACACACACACACACACACACACACACACACACACACACACACACACACATATGTCCTACCTGTGCAGGGGGATTGCAGACCAGAATTGGTGGCAGTAGGAGATGGATGGTGCTCGTGGGAGGCTGAAATGTAGCTGGGCTCACTGGAAGAGTACTTAAAGTATCTGCTCTTGAATTAAGTGCACATGGATGACTGCCACATGGATGGCACTCCTATTTCTCCTTTACAGGACATTAGTGCAACTCTAAAGGGTCTGGTAATTTTATATAACTTCCCACTAGTCAGCAATGAAATTTTGTCAAAGTCTACCTGGACAATAATATCATACCCCTAATATTCCCTAAGTCCGACATGATTTTGAAATGTATTTTTGTTGTTGTTCTTTATCCCCTTTCTTTCCCGTTCAGCCCATTGTATTTGTATTTTATTGCACCTATGACCAATAACAGTGATTGCAGAAAGAATACTTCTCGGCTGTAACAAATTGCCTTTCCCAATGGTTAAACATGGGCCATTTTGATTAACAAGTGGGGACTTGAGCTAAAATGAGACGGTTAGCCTACTTTTTCGACAGCAGTGACTTTGGTTCCGAGGCGCACACTGGCTTCCAGGGAGGGCTCGTGCGGGAGTAATTTCAGCGGCTTGCAAGCGGACAGTATCTCCACTGGGAGAGCTGGCAATCATGGGGGAAACAATGTTTACATCGATCAGCTGTCAGGAAGATTTATGGCTTCATTTTGCTGTAATGGAGAATTAGTGGGGAGATTATCAGGGACTCAACACTGCCGCTTGTTACCCGTGTCCAGGCTGGCAATTTGTCTCCCCGAAGCTGCCAAACACTTGTGACAGCACCAGCACTTGCCCTAATTCTATCAAGAGAAAATGTTGGAATTAATTTGTTACAAGAAAATTTAAATATGTTCAGCAAACAGTAGCGGGCGAGCAAAGAGCAGGGGAAAGACAGAGCGTCTGATTTATTGTGCTAGGCAAGATATCGATCCTAGTTGGATCCTGCCTGGCCTTGAGGGTTTAATGTGTAATAATTTCCAATTTAAAGCTCCTTCTCAAGATCAGCGCTTTAAAGAGAGAGCAGGCCGGGGCTCTGCAGCTGATTAAGGAGCCTGTTGCTAAGGCTTTGTCAGAAGCCCTGTTTGAATGTAAATGCGGGGTTATCTGTGCCGGCATCTCCAATGCTTCTGACACAGACTTTATTGTATGTCAGGCGTGAGCGTGGCTGCCTGCTAGGCAATGTAATAAGACATGTGTAGGAAATAAACCCAGGTAACCCATCGGAGCGCAGTAATTACACGGGATCACAGGGGCTAAATGCAAACCAGCATGGGGGGGGGGGGGGGGGGGGGGGGGCGTGTTTAGACCTACTAAATGTAAACAACAAATAGCATCGGAGGCTTACCGAGGCCTACTCTTTTATCCAGGACCTATAATAAGCAGCAATGAGCTAATTCTCTTAGAAATAAAGATGCACATCAACAACAGTGCAATCTAAGAATTAGGATGATACAAGCGACAATGCCATGATGATGATGATGATGATGTGATGATGATAATAATGATGAAGATGTAGCCAAAATAACAAAATGCAGCCAACAATTATGTTGTTCATTCAATATAATAGCTATTCAACAATGGTGCCAAATTCGGGTAGTTCCTGTATCTATTGATGCTGAGAGAAAGTTTGGTTAAAAATCGGCCTCTGGTAAAGCTGTTTGTCTCTGGGTGTGTAACCATGCTGGTTTAGATCCATGATCATCACCCTCTGCTCCTGAGGCCTGCACAGCACAGCACAGCACACTGACCTATCCATCAAGCTGTCAGCAGGCTGCTAAGGGTTCAGGAGCATAGGCTACAGGACACCTTCAGAGCTCTGGCTGTGGCCCAAATGGCACCCTATTCCCTATGTAGTGCACCAGTTTAGACCGGAGACCATTTGAGACGCAGCCCAAGCACTCTACTGCCTGTGTCAGGCCTGGAAACATCACATCTATACTCCATCCTCTTTGGTCCGAAGTGGACAAAACACACTGTAGCAATCCAGAGCCTTATACTGTATATAGCATTTATTTATATGGCTCTTTGGAAATCCATGATTTCAGCACAGACACTGGGATCTCCCAAATACCTTTGATTTCCACCATCGTAGACCAATTACAAGGCATGAATTCAGCAGTTCCGCTGGCCACCTTTCTTGTATTACCCATGTTAGTGTGTGATGGAGCAGGGATAACGACCTAGACCTTGCATGTACTTGGGTTGGTGGTATAGTATTCTTTCTGTACAATGGATATGGATAGGATGGGATCTCATGTGTTTTCTCTCAGACTTAGAAACAAGTGTTTTTAACTGTCATGGATGCTATTAGCAGAAGAGCTGATGGACTCTCCTTCTGGCAAATGTCTAGGTCTGGGATAGGCATAGAACACATACAGTCACGCACACATGTACACACACACATGTGTACGCACGCATGCACACACACACACACACCAGTGGCGGCCAGTGCCGTTTAAGATGAGGGAGGACGATTCTTTTTTTCGTGTGCATGCCATTATTTCTATTACAGCATATTGGATGACTGTCGATTTTTCCCTATACCCATCATGAGGTTGCTCTAACCTAGCCTATGAATGAAAGTTTACAACATAGGTACACACAGAGAAAATGTTGAGGTGACAGACAGTGACACATTCAATACCGCCTTGCAAGCTCTTGCCGGCATCAAGATGATATAGGGTGTAATCATTAGTCCAACAGTTGCAAACAAGAGTATCTTTTGGACAAATGCAGGTATGTTTATCGCCGTTTTGTTCCATTTGCTTCCGTTTAAGAAACATTTTCAACAGAATTTGTAAAATGGATACACCCCTAAGCATGCGTAAACACAGTTCCCTTTCATAGCAGCCACGTTGTATATCTTCTCACATCTATCCACTCTCCTCAACACACCTTGTCTCTTCGCTTGTGGACTTCAATGCACAACACATCAGCTGTATGTGACAAGGCGAAAAAACCTTTCTAAGCCAAACCATTACACACAGCCTACATTGTTGTCACCATATTAGCTAAAGTAACGTCATAGTCAACGTAACTAATAGAACTAACGTGTTAGTAAACCCGCTACAATCATGCAATTATGTTACAGTGTACAGTCAGTAAGCAGTTTAGCACTTACACCGGCAGGCCCCGGTGGCAATAAATTAGTAAAACTAAAAGTATACCTCAACTTGGAAGAGTTCCAGTGTTGTGTTGGATAGTCATAGCCAGCTAGCTAACATACCATCCCTCTGTTTAAACAGGGTGTTTGAGTAGGCTAAACTAGCTAGCTGCATTTGCAAGCTAAGTAAGTGAAACCAAAAGTGAAAAAAATGACAAAATCTCTCTCTCTCTATCTCTCTCTTGCTTCTCCTTCATTTTGGAAGAAATTAATTTGTTCAAAACTGTTCAACTATTGTCTTTCACTCTTAGAGTCAACTACTCACCACATTTTATGAACTGCAGTGCTAGCTAGCTGTAGCTTATGCTTTCAGTACTAGATTAATTCGCTGAATATTGGATCAAATCAAATCAAACTTTATTTGTCATGTGCGCCAAATACAACAAGTGTAGACTTTACCGTGAAATGCTTACTTACAAGCCCTTAACCAACAGTGCAGTTCAAGAAGAGTTAAGAAAATATTTACCAAGTAGACTAAAATAAAAAGTTATAATAAAAAGTAACACAATAAGAATAACAATAACAAGGCTATATACATGGGGCACCGGAACCAGGTCAGTGTGCGGGGGTACAGGTTAGTTGAGGTAATTTGTACATGTAGGTGGGGGTGAATTGACTATGCATAGATAATAAACAACAAGTAGCAGCAGTGTACAAAAGGGAGGGGTGGGGTGGGTCAATGTAAATTGTCCGGTGGCGATTGTATTAATTGTTCAGCAGTCTTATGGCTTGGGGATAGAAGCTGTTGAGAAGCCTTTTGGTCCTAGACTTGGCGCTCCGGTACTGCTTGTAGTGCGGTAGCAGAGAAAACAGTCTATAACTTGGGTGACTGGAGTCTCTAACAATTTTATGGGCTTTCCTCTGACACCGCCTATTGTATAGGTCCTGGATGGTAGGAAGCTTGCCCCCAGTGATGTACTGGGCCGTTCGCACTACCCTCTGTAGCGCCTTACGGTCAGATGCCGAGCAGTTGCCATACCAGGCGGTGATGCAACCGGTCAGGATGCTCTCGAAGGTGCAGCAGTAGAAACTTTTGAGGATCTGGGGACCCATGCCAAATCTTTTCAGTCTCCTGAGGGGGAAAATTTTGTCGTGCCCTCTTCAGGACTGTCTTGGTATATTTGGACCATGATAGTTTGTTGGTGATGTGGACACTACAGTCCCGTGGATGTTAAAGGGGGCCTGTAAGGCCTGCCTTTTCCTGTATTGCACAATCAACTCCTTTGTCTTGCTCACATTGAGGGAGAGGTTGTTGTCCTGGCCGTCTCATCATTGTCGGTGATCAGGCCTACCACTGTTGTGTCGTCAGCAAACTTAATGATGGTGTTGGAGTCGTGTTTGGCCATGCAGTCTTGGGTGAACAGAGAGTACAGGAGCAGACTAAGTACACACCCATGAGGGGCCCCAGTGTTAAGGATCAGCGTGGCAGACGTGTTGTTGCCTACTCTTACCACCTGGGGGCGGCCCGTCAGGAAGTCCAGGATCCAGATGTAGAGGGAGGTGCTTAGTCCCAGAGTCCCTAGCCTAGTGATGAGCTTCGTGGGCACTATGGTGTTAAACGCTGAGCTGCAGTTAATGAACAGCACTCTCACATAGGTGTTCATTATGTCCAGGTAAGAAAGGGCAGTGTGGAGTGCAACTGATTTTGCGACATCTGTGGATCTTTTGGGGCGGCATGCGAATTGGAGTGGGTCTAGGGTGTCCGGGAGGATGCTGTTGATGTGAGCCATGACCAGCCTTTCAAAGCACTTCATGGCTAAGAAAGGGCAATGTGGAGTGCAACTGATTTTGCGACATCTGTGGATCTTTTGGGGCGGCATGCGAATTGGAGTGGGTCTAGGGTGTCCGGGAGGATGCTGTTGATGTGAGCCATGACCAGCCTTTCAAAGCACTTCATGGCTACCGATGTGAGTGCCACGGGGCGGTATGTATGTATGCCCTGTTTGTAACTTACCTGTTTTATGTGACCCATTCTATGTCCTATTGGTTCAAGTCATTCTGCTGTTCAACTCAGCCAATTCAGCTCAAATGGCTTGACATGTGACATATTAGACATTTGTTGTAACCTGCATTGAAAATGTTTAGCTACCGTCTTCTGTTTGCCTGCTGGCCCCCCTACCTCTGCGGAAGCACAGTTCCCGCTCACAAAACTGTTCGCTGCTCTGGCACCCCAATGGTAGAACAAGCTCACTCACGATGCCAGGACAGCGGACTCAATCTCGCACCTTCCATAGACACCTGAAACCCCACCTCTTTAAGGAATACCTGGGATAGGATATAGTAATCCTTCTAACCCCCCCCCCCCCAAAAAAAAGATATAGATGTACTATTGTAAAGTGGTTGTTCCACTGGATATCTTAAGGTGAATGCACCAATTTGTAAGTCGCTCTGGATAAGAGCGTCTGCTAAATGATGTAAATGTAAAATGTAAATGTAATCATTTAGGCAGGTTACCTTCGCTTCCTTGGGTACAGGTACTATGGTGGTCTGCTTGAAACATGTAGGTATTACAGACTCGGTCAGGGAGAGGTTGAAAATGTCAGTGAAGACACCTGACAGCTGGTCCGCGCATGCTTTGAGTACACGTCCTGGTAATCCGTCTGGCCCAGCGGCTTTGTGAATGTTGACCTGTTTAAAGGTTTCGTTCACATCGGCTACCGAGAGCGTTATCACACAGTCAACCAGAACAGCTGGTGCTCTTGTGCATGCTTCAGTATCGCTTGCTTCGAAGTGAGCATAAAAGGCATTTAGCTCGTCTGGTAGGCTCGCGTCACTGGTCAGCTCGCGTCTGGGTTTCCCTTTGTAATCCTAAATAGTTTTCAAGCCCTGCCACATCCGACGAGTGTCAGAGCCGGTGTAGTAAGACTCAATCTTAATCCTGTATTGACGCTTTGCCTGTTTGATGGTTCGTCTGTGGGCATAGCGGGATTTCCTACAAGCGTCCGGATTAGTCTCCGGCTCCTTGAAAGCGGCAGCTCCTGCCCCCAGCTTGATGCGGATGTTGCCTGTAATCCATGGCCCCTGGCCGGGACACATACGTACAGTCACTGTGGGGATGATGTCGTCGATGCACTTATTGTTGAAGCCGATGACTGAGGTCGTGTACTCCTCAATGCCATAAGATGAACTCAGGAACAGTTTCCAGTCTGTGCTAGCAAAACAGTCCTGTAGTGTAACATCCGCGTCATCTGACCACTTCTGTATTGAGCGAGTCACTGGTACTTCCTGCTTTAGTTTTTGCTTGTAAGCAGGAATCAGGTGGATAGAACTATGTCTCGGTGAAACATAAGATGTTACAGTTTTTGATGTCCCATTGGTAGGATAATCTTAATCGTAGGTTATCGATTTTATTTTCCAATAATCGCACGTTAGCAAGAAGAACGGATGGCAGTGGGAGTTTACTCGCTCGCCTACGGATACTCAGAAGGCTGCCCGATTTGCGGCCCCTTTTCCTGTGTCTTTTCTTCACACAAAAGGCGTGGATCTGGGCCTGTTCCAGTGAAAGCAAGATATCCTTCTCGTCGGACTCGTTAAAGGAAATGTTTCTTCCAGTCTGCGGTGAGTAATCGCTGTTCTGATGTCCAGAAGTTATTTTCGGTCATAATAGATGGACGCAATAAGTAAAAAAATAAGTTAGACAAAACGCAAAAAAAACTAACAAAATAGCACAATTGGTTGGGAGAATGTAAAATATAAGCCATGTTCTTCAGTGCCACCTTGTTACAATGGGTGGACAACATGTCAGTTCATGCTGCAAGAGCTCTGATAGGTTGGAGGACGTCCTCCGGAAGTTGTCATAATTACTGTGTAAGTCTATGGAAGGGGGAGAGAACCATGAGCCTCCTAGGTTTTCTTTTGAAGTCAATGTACCCAGAGGAGAATGGAAACTAGCTGTCCTCCGGCTACACCATGGTCCCCTACAGAGTGCTGTTGAGGCTACTGTAGACCTTCGTTACAAATTAGTGTGTTTTAATCAATTGTTTGGTGACGTGATTATATTTATTATTGTTTTATCTAAAAAGGATAACTTTATAAATGTTTTACAATTTTTATCTTTATGAAATCCACTGAGGAGGATGGTCCTCCCCTTCCTCCTCTGAGGAGCCTCCACTGACACACACACACACACACACACACACACACACACACACACACACACACACACACACACACACACACACACACACACACACACACACACACACACTGAACCTACCTTTGGGGTTTCCCCACTGCAACGCCTGTTTAGAACAAAGCAACAAATAAACGCCCCACCCCCCCACCCCCATTCTCTCACTACCTCTCCCTTTCTCTCTCTCCCTCTCTCTCTCCCTCTCTGTCTCAGTCTCAGTCTCTAGTAGCCTACAGGCCCTTCCAGACTGAGCCACTGGTAAATTAACAGTAGTGCTGCGCTCCGACGCTCTGACCTCCTCCAGGGGACCAGATTCTCCCGGTCAAATTGCTTTGTTTATTTACTTTCCAGTTTTTCCTTTTTTTTCCTCTTTTCTGTTTTCATGTTTTTCTCTTTTGCTTGTGAGAAAAACACAAGATACTGTTCCCTACAGTTGACGTTTACTCTGAAACAGTTTTACAAATTACTTAACAGGCAGGTGGAATTTTTTTTCTTCTATGCGTACAGATTAGCATGTGCTAATTGATGCCTAATTAATTTCTGCTGCCAGGCATATATTTGGGCTTCCTACCCCCACCACCGCAGACCGAGACAAGAGCGAGGATTTTCAGGCTTCAAATAAATAAATGAATAAACATTGAGACAGGGCAGAAAGGCACAAGAAGAGGCTCATTTCACAGAGTAGCAGGTGTGGAGGTGGATGGTTGAGGGGACGTGGGAGGATAGGCGGGGGTTAAAGACACGGATGCCTGTGCACCCAGACACACACACACACACACACACATACGCTTCCCTGGACAGACCAGAATTGGAATTTGTCACACCCCACAGCACTTGTTCTTCAGTCTGTAATGTATTTTCTTTAAAGCATCGTGTGACTCCTGGGTCATGTGATGATTGAGCAGGACACGTCCGTCAAGTGACCATTTATCCCCCACACCACACCGCCCCACCTCCACCCCAAACAGGTCCCCCATCCCTGACCCTCCCTCTGTCCCTCTGTCCAGGAGGAGTGGGGAGAGAAGATGACACTGTCGCCTCTCTCCCCTAATTTGTTTTAATTGGTACTCATTACGTGAACCAGGTCAATGTCAGGGAGAGCAGCCTGTCAGGGCGCGAGGTTAATGAGAGGGAGAAGACGCAGATAGATTAAAAACTCTTCCTGGCTCCCTGTTGGCTCTTCTGCTTGTCACTACCAAGCCAAAGAACCAGCCAGACAGCAAGAGGTCCAACTGCTTGCCTCTCTGCCCCTCTGCCGCAGACCCTGTCACTATAATGGCTGAATCACAGTGGCTCAACAGCGGCTCAGTGGCTCAAAGACAGTACTGGTGGGACAGGGCACTTGCAGAAACTGGCTGAGGAAATTAAACTGAGCCCACTGACTGAGTCACCACACACCTCCATAATGGTTCTAAATACAGTAAGCCAAATGGTACATCTGGGTTAGTGTGTGTGTGGGTGTGTGTGTGTGTGTGTGTGTGTGTGTGTGTGTGTGTGTGTGTGTGTGTGTGTGTGTGTGTGTGTGTGTGTGTGTGTGTGTGTGTGTGTGTGTGTGTGTGCGCATGCGTGCCTGAATGTTCAAGTATGTGTGTGTGTTTGGATGCGTTTGTGTGTGTGTGTGTTTGGATCCGATGGGCCCAGAAGTGACCACAGGATGCATTAAGTGAGACATATCAGAATGAAAGTGCATCGGTTAGAAACTGACCTCGGCCACTGAGGGATATAGCCATCCGGCCACTGGTGCTCACATACACGGGTCAGCTTTTAATTTTGAAACACAGTCCCATCAGTCCTGCAGGAGTGAGGTCACATTAACAGGAGAAAACAGATCATAATGGAAAAGAAGAGAAAGAAGGAGTGTAATATCAGATTGACGAAATTGTGTCATTCAATGACGGAAACCGAGCTTGTAAGAGCTCTTAAGGTTGAATATCTCTTACCCAGAATATATCCCGTTGTATTCCCATCCTTTTGTGGAATGGATTACCTGTCTCTATTTTAGAGTAGTATTTAATCCGATTTTTTAAAATTTGGTCAAAGAACTGAACCTCAGGCAGAAATGGTTGGTAATTATCATGTGGCAGATTCTCCAACATACCTAGGGGAGCTTTGACAGGGGAGTTATTAAATTGTCCCCCCACGCTGATAAACATATTAATTTACGCCGCGGCAGATAATTTCATTGTTGCCGTCACATAAAACCCAAGGTTGAAGGTAGCTCTGAAACCTCTCCGTTGTAACTGTACGAAAAATTACACCAAATACATAATACATTGGAACATAGACATGTCCTATGCATTGAATTATCAAAAATGCTAATTTCCTTGAAATAACCTTTTACCTTATTTATACAGGTAAGTTAATTAAGAATATAGTCTTATTAACAATGACGACCTGACAAAAGATGATTGTGTGTCACCGTTAAAGGGTCAATCTGCGATTGGTACATAGATTTTTGGACTTTAATAGATATCCATTCATTCTTGAAGAATAGAACTGATAAATGCCTCATGAGCTTAGTTCAACTGTCTTACCCCATCAGAACCCAGAATATAAGCTTGTTTAACTCCCCCTTTAAGAACTGCACTGAAGGAGAACGCGGAGACAGAGAGTGAGTGGATTCCTCTCTGGCTGTCATCTTGGATGGTAGATTAATTTGCACAGATCATTAAGTCCTCAACCAGCCCATCACTTAAACACTGTAATAAGTAATAAATAGAACCTTCAGTGGAAAGTTGTGTGAGACAAGACACTACACAAAAAATAGTTTCAATTACACACATTTAGATTTGGGTTGGATTCAAATGTCCCATTTCCCTTCCATTTTGAATTGGAATATCCTATTTCTATCCCCCCTCATTTATTGCAGGAGTCGGGCATCCATCTTGAATGAATGTACCTGTTAGCATCATCAGTTCAGCAGAAAGGGTTCTCTCTCTCTGAAGGAGGCCCCTAGGGAAATACCAATAGGCCCCATGGCAATACATCACATCTCAGCCAGAGGTATAAAGGATCCTGCAACACATGCACTGTGTGTGTATGTACGTGTGTGTGCGTGTGCGCGTGCATATGTGTGTGACTACATGCAGTGCAATCTTTCGTAGACAGCCTGTCATAGACACACATGCACACATACATGATAATACAGTGGGATACTGTTGCCTTTTAAAAAATATCTAGGAGCCTTACACAGCTAGCTTTTATATACAAACTCTGCAAAAAAAGAAACGTCCTCTCACTGTCAACTGCGTTTATTTTCAGCAAACTTAACATGTGTAAATATTTGTATGAACATAACAACTTTCAACAACTGAGACATAAACTGAACAAGTTCCACAGACATGTGACTAACAGAAATTGAATAATGTGTCCCTGAGCAAAGTAACAGTCAGTATCTGGTGTGGCCACCAGCTGCATTAAGTACTGCAGTGCATCTCCTCCTCATGGACTGCTCCAGATTTGCCAGTTCTTGCTGTGAGATGTTACCCAACTCTTCCACCAAGGCACCTGCACGTTCCCGGACATTTCTGGGGGGAATGGCCCTAGCCCTCACCCTCTGATCCAACAGGACCCAGATGTTCTCAATGGGATTGATATCCGGGCTGTTCGCTGGCCATGGCAGAACACTGACATTCCTGTCTTGCAGGAAATCATGCACAGAACGAGCAGTATGGCTGGTGGCATTGTCATGCTGAGGGTCATGTCAGGATGAGCCTGCAGGAAGGGTACGCCATGAGGGAGGAGGATGTCTTCCCTGTAATGCACAGCGTTGAGATTGCCTGCAATGACAACAAGCTCAGTCTGATGATGCTGTGACACACCGCCCCAGACCATGACGGACCCTCCACCTCCAAATCGATCCCGCTCCAGAGTACATGCCTCGGTGTAACGCTCATTCCTTCGACGATAAACGCGAATTCGACCATCACCCCTGTTGAGACAAAACCACGACTCGTCAGTGAAGAGCACTTTTTGCCAGTCCTGTCTGGTCCAGCGACGGTGGGTTTGTGCCCATAGGCGACGTTGTTGCTGATGATGTCTGGTGAGGACCTGCCTTACAACAGGCCTACAAGCCCTCAGTCCAGACTCTCTCAGCCTATTGTGGACAGTCTGTGTCACGTCCTGGCCAGTATAAGGGTTAATTGTTATTGTAGTTTGGTCAGGACGTGGCAGAGGGTATTTGTTTTATGTGGTTCAGGGTGGTGTGTTTGTTAAAAGGGTGTTTGATTTAGTATTTCCGGGTTTTTGGTTTATGGTCTATGTTTGTGTTTCTATGGTTGATTAATTGGGGTTGGGACTCTCAATTGAAGGCAGGTGTTTTCTCTTTGCCTTTGATTGAGAGTCCCATATATTGGGGTGTGTTTGTGTTTGTCATTTGTGGGAGATTGTTCTGTGTTTAAGCCTTATGCTTTGCCAGACTGTTTTGTCGATCGTTATTTCTGTTTGTTATTTTGGTGTTCATTTTTGTATTCATTAAAACGTCGAGATGAGCATACACATACCTGCTGCGTTTTGGTCCTCCATTACCGACGACACCCGTGACAGTCTGAGCACTGATGGAGGGATTGTGCGTTCCTGGTGTAACTTGGGCAGTTGTTGTTGCCATCCTGTACCTGTCCTGCAGGTGTGATGTTCGGATGTACCAATCCTGTGCAGGTGTTGTTACACGTGGTCTGCCACTACGAGGATGATCAACTGTCCGTCCTGTCTCCCTATAGCGCTGTCTTATGCGTCTCACAGTATAGACATTGCAATTTATTGCCCTGGCCACATCTGCAGTCCTCATGCCTCCTTGCAGCATGCCTAAGGCACGTTCACGCAGATGAGCAGGGACCCTGGGCATCTTTCTTTTGGTGTTTTTCAGAGTCAGTCGAAAGACCTCTTTAGTGTCCTAAGTTTTCATAACTGTGACCTTAATTGCCTACCGTCTGTAAGCTGTTAGTGTCTCAATGACAGTTCCACAGGTGCATGTTCATTAATTGTTTATGCATGGGAAGCAGTGTTTAAACCCTTTACAATGAAGATCTGTGAAGTTATTTGGATTTTTACGAATTATCTTTGAAAGACAGGGTCCTTAAAAAGGGGCGTTTATTTTTTTGCTGAGTTCATCATAGTAGAATCATCACCAAGATGGTCTTCTGTACAACTAGCTGTCACATTCTGACGTCAGAATTAGATGTTCATCCATGTTTCTCAAATGTCAAATTTCAAAATTGTTCCAAATGTTATATTCTGAAGTGTTTAAGGTTAAGTTTTGGCATTAACTCCACATCTTTAAGGTTAGGGTTAAAATATAGGCATTCACTCCGAAATCTTAAGGTTAGGCATAAACGCCAAATGATTAAGGTAAGGGTTAATGTTTGGAACAAGCTTGAAACAAAAATATCAAAAACAACTTTCTATCGCTGGACTTACGCCTATCCACCAACCCCGTCCACAACGACCTAGCGAACAACCTTGAAGGTAACAGTTACCCCCTAGTGGTTGGTTTCACAATGACATAGCTCTTAGTAATATTTTCCATGTAACAGCATATTACATTCATTCATTGTTTTGACAAGTAAAAAAACCTGTGTATGTTGAATGTATATATGATAACCTCATGTGGATGCACCAGGCTCTATGTGTACACCAGCTGTGTGGTCCATTGTCAAGTCATCGCCCTCCGCATTATGATGACTTTCCTGAACAATGCGAGTCTGGGATCAGGCAAGATGTTTTTACAGCTCGTCAGCACTGTTAGTGTCAGCCCAAGTCCAGGGTTAACATTGATCATATTGCTGTGACACACACACACACACACACACACACACACACACACACACACACACACACACACACACACACACACACACACACACACACACACACACACACGCCACAGGTGTGTCAGATGGGTGCACTTTCTTCCTCGGGCAGAACGAGGGTCATCTGACAAGATGAGACCCAGTCATAACAGAGAATCCCTTCTGTAAACACAAATCGTATTTCTTGTACAGAAGAGCTGTAACAGGAGGGCTGTAGATGAGGGATCTGTCCTGTATTTACAGTTTTAAGTGTTACAGACACTCAAATATTAGTGGTACGTGAACACAGTATCTGGATCATCATGATCATGATTGGAACTTTGGCTTTGCTGTTTGGTTACGCAGTTGTAGGCATAGAAATTGACTTTCTAGAACAATATAGCACCTGTATAGCACCACAGGATTAGAGTAGAATATACACAGCATGTGTGTCACTATACATCGCACCGGAGCCATACATAGATGCACCATACATACAGTATGTGGACTGCTCCATATCCAATGAATATCTAGATAGTCCCAGCTAGGGTTCCTATCCAGAGAGCTGGATGAATGACCTGGGCCTGGCCTGTTGATCTGAGGCAGAACGATATCCGGACATCAGACACATGGTCCCACAGTGATTGACAGGCCACTCTGGTCTCTTCTGTGGTGATTCTTAGACCCAGTTAGCCACTCCCAGAGGACTGCTCCCCATCACCATCAGACAGGCCAGCACACACACACACACACACACACACACACACACACACACACACACACACACACACACACACACACACACACACACACACACACACACACACACACACCATCAGACGTTTCCAGATAATGGTGTCCTGTGTTAGGTAGGTAACACACAGATTTATATATATAGTATCACTATATAATAATCACTTATAGACTAATGAGACTCAACAGAGAAGACAAATGACTTGTCAAAGTAATTCTATAATTTTTCCTCTGAGAGCATGCGAGTGGTAATATGCAGGTAATACACAATTCACTTTGAAATGAAAGCGAAGCATACGCTTTGTGATGATGATCGTTATATATCAATTAATCACTAAGTTATTGAAACAAAATAATGAAATAATCTCTTTTTTTATACCACACTGTTTTAAAAAAGCTCTGATCTAAAGAGAGCAACATCAGTTGAAGCCATTAATGAAGGGAGCAGAATGCACCATGAAAAAGGAAATAATTAACAAACGTGTCTTGGGGGAATACTTCAAACGAGCCTCAAAGTGCTTTGGTTTAGAGACGCTTCCCTTCAACACATCGTAACATAAACACAATGCTTACCTTCCCATAGCCTGTGAAATCTGTCCACGTCTTTAAATGTGACACGCTCAAAAAAGAGCGATTCATCACTTTAAAAAGTGTTGAACGTACGTCTTTCTATTTCGTATCAGGAGCAGGGACCTTTAATTGTCGTCTGGATTAAAGTGACATTAGGGGAACGCATGCCTCGCTTTGCTTTGCTTTGTGGGAAAGTGAGTTTGTTGGTTTTGAAGCTCTACTGGGACTGATGAGGCAGACAGAGGCAGGGGCTGGGTAGGCTGAAGGATCACTGTGTCCTAAATGGCACCCTATTCCCTTCATTCCCCTTTATAGTGCACTACTTTAGACCAGGGCCTATAGGGCTATGGTCGGACTCTGGTCTAAAGTAGTGCACTAGGTAGGGAATAGGGTTCCATTTGGGACGTCACCTAGGGCTCCATTGCTGGGGAGCGTAATGTAATTAAAACGACACAAACAGAGTGAATCTAATTAGGGCTCTTGCCACACACACTCGTTAGCGCACAGCGCTTGGTAAATTATTTTCCTCCACGGATATAAATGAGGCCACTTGTCTTTGCAGATTTGGGCACACGCTGAGAGTCGTTATTAAAGTTTAACTAGCAGAACAGAGTACATACACATGCTTGAAACATACACACACACACACACACACACACACACACACACACACACACACACACACACACACACACACACACACACACACACACACACACACACACACACACACATACACACACACACACACATACATACACACACCCAGTATACACACATACACACACCCCCAGTATACACACATACACACACATGCACATACAGGCATGCATACTAAAGCACAAACATGCATGTAAACACATACCAACACATGGACACACACACACGCAAACAGGATACACATCATACACGATACACGTTACACATATACATACAGTCTCCTGTCAGAATTCAGTCTCCATACGGTCTCCTGTCAGAATTCAGTCTCCATACAGTCTCCTGTCAGAATTCAGTCTCCATACAGTCTCCTGTCAGAATTCAGTCTCCATACAGTCTGTCAGAATTCAGTCTCCATACAGTCAGTCTCCTGTCAGAATTCAGTCTCCATACAGTCAGTCTCCTGTCAGAATTCAGTCTCCATACGGTCTCCTGTCAGAATTCAGTCTCCATACAGTCTCCTGTCAGACGTTCATCCATGTTTCTCAAACGTCAAAATTCGAGATTGTTCCAAATGTCAAATTTCAAAGTGTTTAAGGTTAAGTTAAGGCATTAACTCCAAATTCTTAAGGTTAGGCATTAACTCCGAATGGTTACGGTAATGGTTACGGTTTGGGATAGGTTTAAAACAACAGTGACTTTTTATTGCTAGATTTGAACTTGAAACCTTTGGAATCAGAGGCAGATGCTTAGGCCTATCCACCATCTGTCACGCCCTGACCAGGGGAACTCTGCTATTTTGGTCAGGGTGTGGTATTTCTATGGTTTATTTTCTATGTTTTGTTATAGCCTTTCTTTGTGGTTTATTTCTATGTTGGGCTCGGGGGTGATTTCCAATCAGACAGCTGTCGCTAGTTATGTCTGATTGGGAATCACATTTAAGTTCCTTTCCCCCCACGATGTTTGTGGGTTGTTGCCTCTGTTGTTTGAGCAAGTTAACGTTTCGTCTATTCTTTGTCTGTTTTGGTAACGTGTTTATTTGTGTCTAAATAAACATGTGTTCGCTCCCAGCTGCGCTTTGGTCCGCTTCCTTATCACCCGACGACGAGCGTTACAGAACAACCCACCAAACCAGGACCAAGCAGCAGAGGAACGAGGAGTTGAGGAAACTCGAGAGGCCTCCCCAATAATTTTTTTGGGGGGGGCACAAGGGGAGTTTTGCGGGGCAAGTTTGGAGCCCCAGGCCAAATCCCCGGACTGCTTTTCGGAGGCCAGTTAATGGACAGGGCTTATGCTTCGGGGTAATGGGTGTTATGGGGAGGCCAAGTGTTTTTAGGCCAGTATGCGCTATACCAGCGCCCCGCAGTTACCAGGGGGTAGCAGGCATTCAGCCAGAAAGGGCGATGCCAGGGTTAAGCTCGAGACCGCCAGTAAGCCTCCATGGTCCTATATATCCGGTACCAGCACCACGCACCAGGCTTCAAGTGCGTGAACCCAGCCTCGCCAGTCAACAGTCGTCGGAGCTGCCCGCCAGTCAACAGTCGTCGGAGCTGCCCGCCAGTCAACAGTCGTCGGAGCTGCCCGCCAGTCAACAGTCGCCGGAGTGGCCAGACTGCGCTGAACTGCCGGAGTGGCCAGACTGCGCTGAACTGCCGGAGTGGCCAGACTGCGCTGAACTGCCGGAGTGGCCAGACTGCGCTGAACTGCCGGAGTGGCCAGACTGCCCTGAACCGCCGGAGTGGCCAGACTGCCCTGAACCGCCGGAGTGGCCAGACTGGCCTGAACCGCCGGAGTGGCCAGACTGCCCTGAACCGCCGGAGTGGCCAGACTGCCCAGACTGTCCCGAGTTGCCAGACTGCCCAGACTGTCCCGAGTTGCCAGACTGCCCAGACTGTCCCGAGTTGCCAGACTGCCCAGACTGTCCCGAGCTGCCAGACTGCCCAGACTGTCCCGAGCTGCCAGACTGCCCAGACTGTCCCGAGCTGCCAGACTGCCCTGACAGCCTGGAACGGCATGAGCCGGAGCCACCTCCAGAAATAGGTGGGTTGGGGAGGGGGGGTGTAGCACAGTGCCGTCGTTGACGGCAGCCACCCTCCCTTCCCTCCCTTTAGAAAAGGGGAATTTTTCTTTTGGTGTTGCTTGGGGTTATTTTTTGTTAAGGTGCTTCCGGGGTAGCACCTTTTAAGGGGGGGGTACTGTCACGTCCTGGCCAGTATAAGGTTAATTGTTTTTGTAGTTTGGTCAGGGCGTGGCAGAGGGTATTTGTTTTATGTGGTTCAGGGTGGTGTGTTTTGTAAAAAGGGTGTTTGATTTAGTAATTCCGGGTGTTGGTTTATGTTTAGGTATTTCTATGTGGAGTCTAGTGAGTGTATGTCTATGTTTGGTTAATTGGGGTTGGGACTCTCAGTTGAAGGCAGGTGTTGTCTATCTGCCTTTGATTGAGAGTCCCATATAGTAGGGTGTGTTTGTGTTTGGTATTTGTGGGTGATTGTTCTGTGTTAAGCTTAGCTTGGCCAGACTGTTTGTAGTTGCTCGTTCGTTCGTTCCTTTGTTATTTTTGTATGTTCATTTTTTGAGAGTAATAATAAATCAAGAGGAGCATACACGTACCTGCTGCGTATTGGTCTACCTTTTCAGATGACGATTTCGCATTATCGTCAGAAGACGAAGACGACAACCGTGACAACACAACTGATTGGCTCAAACGCATTACCAAGGAAAGAAATTCCACAAATGAACTTTTAACAAGGCACACCTGTTAATTGAAATGCAATCCAGGTGACTACCTCATGAAGCTGGTTGAGCGAATGCCAAGATTGTACAAAGCTGTCATGAAGGCAAAGGGTGGCTATTTCAAGAATCTTAAATATAAAATATATTTTGATTTGTTTTACACTTTTTTGGTTACTACATGATTCCATATGTGTAATTTCATAGTTTTGATGTCTTCACTATTATTCTACAATGTAGAAAATAGTAAAAATAAAGAAAAACCCTTGTGTTCTAAAACTTTTGACCGGTAGTGTACATGAGACTAAGCATGATGGGATGTTAATTGCTTAATTATGTCACGCCCTGACCAGTATAGGGGTTATTTGTATTGTAGTTTGGTCAGGACGTGGCAGAGGGTATTTGTTTTATGTGATTCGGGGTGGTGGTTTGCTTAGAAGGGTGTTTGATTTATTATTTCCGGGTTTTGGGTTATGTTCTATGTTTTTTGTATTTCTATGTTCTCTCTAGTTTAGTATTTCTATATTAGGTAATTGGGTGTTGGACTCTCAATTGGAGGCAGGTGTTTGTAGTTGCCTTTGATTGAGAGTCCTGTATATAGGTATGTGTTTTGTTTGTGTTTTGTGGGAGATTGTTCTGTGTACAGCCTTGTGCCTTACCAGACTGTTATTTGTCGTTGTGTCTTTTGTGTACGTGTTTATTTTGTTTTCCCTTTTCTTCTTTAATAAAGAAGATGAGTGCACATTTCCCCGCTGCGTCTTGGTCCGCTTTATCCGATGACAACCGTTACAAATTAACTCAGGAACCACACCTGTATGGAAGCACTTGCTTTCAATATACTTTGTATCACAACTATATTTTGGAGGTTACCTGTACATACACATAAACGCAGCAAAAAAATAAACGTCCCCTTTTCAGGACCCTGGCTTTGAAAGATAATTCGTAAAAATCCACTGCTTCCCATGCTTGTTCAATGAACCGTAAACAATTAATGAACATGCACCTGTGGAATGGTCATTGAGACACTAACAACTTACAGATGGTAGGCAATTAAGGTCACAGTTATGAAAACTTAGGACACTAAAGAGGTCTTTCAACTGACTCTGAAAAACACCAAAAGAAAGATGCCCAGGGTCCCTGCTCATCTGCGTAAACGTGCCTTAGTCATGCTGCAAGGAGGCATGAGGACTGCAGATGTGGCCAGGGCAATAAATTGCAATGTCTGTACTGTGAGACGCCTAAGACAGCGCTACAGGGAGACATGACGGACAGCTGATCGGTACAGCCGAACATCACACCTGCGGGACAGGTACAGGATGGCAACAACAACTACCTGAGTTACACCAGGAACGTACAATCCCTCCATCAGTGCTCAGACTGTCCACAATAGGCTGAGAGAGGCTGGACCTCACCAGACATCACCGGCAACAACGTCGCCTATGGGCACAAACCCACCGACGCTGGACCAGACAGGACTGGCAAAAAGTGCTCTTCACTGACGAGTCGTGGATTTGTCTCACCAGGGGTGATGGTCGGATTCGCGTTTATCGTCGAAGGAATGAGCGTTACACCGAGGCCTGTACTCTGGAGCGGGATCGATTTGGAGGTGGAGGGTCCGTCATGGTCTGGGGCGGTGTGTCACAGCATCATCAGACTGAGCTTGTTGTCATTGCAGGCAATCTCAACGCTGTGCGTTACAGGGAAGACATCCTCCTCTCTCATGTGGTACCCTTCCTGCAGGCTCATCCTGACATGACCCTCAGCATGACAATGCCACCAGCCATACTGCTCGTTCTGTGCATGATTTCCTGCAAAACAGAAATGTCAGTGTTCTGCCATAGCCAGCGAACAGCCCGGATCTCAGTCACATTGAGCACGTCTGGGACCTGTTGGATCAGAGGGTGAGGGCTAGGGCCATTCCCCCAAGAAATGTCCGGGAACTTGCAGGTGCCTTGGTGGAAGAGTGGGGTAACATCTCACAGCAAGAACTGGCAAATCTGGAGCAGTCCATGAGGAGGAGATGCACTGCAGTACTTAATGCAGCTGGTGGCCACACCAGATACTGACTGTTACTTTTGATTTTGACCCCCCCCCTTTTGTCCAGGGACACATTATTCAATTTCTGTTAGTCACATGTCTGTGGAACTTGTTCAGTTATGTCTCAGTTGTTGAATCTTGTTATGTTCATACAAATATTAACACACACACACACACACACACACACAGGATGAGTAGGTTGATGTGACAATATACTGTATGCTTTAGTTTTCACCTTTCTCATACACCACCTGCGAAAACGCCTGCTCATCAAAAACAGCTCAACACATTCCTTCTCTCGCAAGCACACACGCACACAACACACAAGACACAACACACACACACACACACACACACACACACACACACACACACACACACACACACACACACACACACATCGTTTGGGAGTTTTAAGTGTCCAGACCTCACACATCCCCAGTTAACAATGGGGGTAAGTGAATCCAGTGGCTGATAGTTTTCTGCGAGCCTGGGGAGCCATTGAGAGCCCATTAAGAGGTTAAGTGTAGAAAGCCCTCCATTGTTTCGACTGTTTGATTTCCACACAGCTACCTAAACCCTCTTCAAACCATGAGAAAGCCACTCGCTGATGATGTGCAGGGATTAAAGCAAACCACTCCAATTCTGAGTGGAAAATGTCTAACGTGAAAGTCGGATGGCTCTCCACGGACCAAGGGGTGGCTGGGAACGATTCCCGGACAGAAGAGGCAGAGGCGCAGAGGGCAGCGAGAGGGCAAAAAACACCTGGCTGTTTGGTCTGTTCACCTCAGCATGTTATGTTCTCATAATGCTAGCTAATGGCTTGCTAGTGGCTAACACAAAGTAAACCTTTTCTTGAGTCACACAGAGACATTACGAGTGT
This sequence comes from Salmo trutta, assembly GCF_901001165.1. Classification (NCBI taxonomy): domain Eukaryota; kingdom Metazoa; phylum Chordata; class Actinopteri; order Salmoniformes; family Salmonidae; genus Salmo; species Salmo trutta. The sequence goes on along the minus strand of NC_042982.1, from coordinate 3,742,234 downwards.
CATCGGTGTCCAGACCAGATCACATCCGACAACTCACTCACTCTGTGTTTGGACTACAGCATTACTATAGCAACACACAAAGCTGCTGATAAACGGTGACATCATCACCATCATCATCATCATCACTAGCATTCTGCCATTTTGCCCTCTCTGCCTCTCTCCCTCCTCCCTCTTCTTCTCCTTAATACACTTTATTTAATCTTTGCCCTCTGACCCCTGGGGTGCAGCAGCTCAGAAGGAAGCGTTAGGGGGGCCACCCGTGTCGGGGGCAGGGGATAAATGAATGGGCTTGTTTAGGTGATTGTAATCTGACAACCATTAGAGAGGACAGAGAGAGAGCGAGAGAGAGAGAGAGAGAGAGAGAGAGAGAGAGAGAGAGAGAGAGAGAGAGAGAGAGAGAGTCAGGGAGTCAGGGGCTGAGGGGGGACTTGGAGGTTGTATGTGTGTGTGCGTGAGTGACACCTGTCATACTCATTAGACCCCCCCCCACCATGGGTAGCTTGGGGGGGCATAACATGAGACGATGTAAGAGAGGGGAGGAGGGGTGACGGCTGATAGGACAGAGGGGGGAATCATTTTTCTCTATTCTCCTCCATCCCTCTCTGTCTCATCCTCCACATCCCCCTCGCTCTCCCCTCTCTCTCTTTCTCCCTCTATCTCTTTCTTTCCATCTCCCCCCTCTCTCCTCTGGTAATGTCACTGTACATTTCGGTGTCTCGCCGCGTTACAAGGCTGCCCTTAATTTGACAGTGTCACAGGGATCCATCTTCATTCTCTCACTCTTTTCATAATCTAATCCTCCTCTCTAACATGCAATTAGTGGCCCCACAACCCCGCTCCCCCTCGGCACAGGGCCCCTGAACAGCAGAGTGCCCCCGCCGGATCAGGCCCGGATGATTGCTACAGCTTTCCCTGTGCAATCCATTTAGAGGCCGGGCCCTGTAATGAATATGTACATTTTAAGGACATCGGC